>NW_024097285.1:1342500-1685476 GCF_016545835.1 Crotalus tigris
TGTGATTTTGGTTGCTACCATCAGCCTTTTCTGTAGATACTGTTTTCCAGCAGTGAGAACTTCAGGTGTGTGGATTTCCAGTGACCAGAATTCCCATCTAGTGCCATCATTATTGAGAATTTGGGAAATTGAAGACTACATGTTTAGAAGTTGCCAGAATTGGAGATATTACTAAATACTCCGCTAAATCCTTACATTCAACAAAATATTATATGTAAATTTGAAATCATTTAATAAGTAGATTACTAAAGGGGTAAAACAGCATAGTGAAGTATATATTTTTTAAAGTCTTGTAAAAAGCTATTAGACGGAACAGCTTAATTAAAATGAGCCATGAGTGGAGGAGTTTTGTTGCTGAACTCAGCAAAATTAAAATGTAAAAGTTTTTTAATATTCAATCAGTCATTTGTTATATAAGTGGAACAACATCCTAAGAGAATGTGTTTAGGATGTCTACTTTCATGTAGAAATGTGCAGAGGCTTTTTTTCTTCTCTATAGCACACCAGAACAAACGGTAGGTTCACAATAACCTATAAATATAAGTTATTTAGATCTATTTAGTATAACATACGAAGCCAACTATAGCATTATATGAGTCAAACCATTGTGGCTTGTGCTACATACTATAAACCAGTTAGTTGAATGTGTAAATCAAAACTATATGTACTGTTTCATATATCTAATACTTGAAATGCACATGAATATATAGGTGGCCACATTAGTATATCTAGTACAGATTTTGTCTATATTAATTAGCAATGACTCTCCAAGGTTATAGGTAAACTTGTTAGAGGTGCTTGAAATTGAATCTGAAATTTGTTTTCTCCCATAAGTTTAAAAATCAGCAATAGAGATTTCTTTCTTGTAATTTAACTTCTCATCTATATGATATTATTTTGGGCTCATTTGGTAGTTTCTGAATCTGCTTTTATGTGTTGTCAAACAGTAGTGGTTTGAAGAAAAGCCTTTTGAATTTTCCTGTGTTCTGTTTCTTGTAAATTGCCACAGTTGAAGAAGTAGTGCTGAACCAATGAAAATTGGAAAGAATTGCAGGTTTCTCAGTTAAATTTAGTCTCTGTGTGCATTTTAACCCACACTTAAATAATATAGTGTCCCTATCTAAAATTGCTTTCTTGAGTATTAAAAGTTTGCCTTTGTTGCTAAATTGACCTAAAGTTTACTTTCATTTCTGTATAGAATGAAGATTGGTATCAATTTGTAAAGCAAACATTTTATAAATATTTCTATATTGCTAAATATTCCCCCATAACAATTAATATATTTTCTCTAGTAATACCAAGTCAAGTCCTCAAATTGTGTTTTATTCAGTTATTCTAGTTGATACAAAATAGTACTCATATCTTAGAAATCTTGTTTTTGTTAGCTTGTTTCTATGGTCTTGTTTCTATGAATTCTAATTCTCCTAAGTTGCTGCTATATATCAATATTGTGCAACTTTGTGAAATTTTGGAGCTTACCTTACAGGTGAGTATTGCAATACTAAACATCACATCAGATGTAAAATACAAATTATTCATGTCCTGAAGAACAGCCTGGGTCTTGGTAATTGTGCTGTCAGTATTGCATGTAAGAAGAAAACAGGTCCGCTTTAGTTAGTTCAGTTTTAATGAAAGAAGATTGGCCTTCTATTTTTACTTATTTTACATACCATGTTTCTGCAGTTTATTTCATTTTTTTTTCTAGCAGGGATCATAGGCCCCACCTTTATATCAAATCTGGTAATTGACTGCATGGCAGCAGTCATTCAAATTTTGCATAAAAGTATCTTTCCTAGTATTTCCCGGACTTTCCATGTATTGAATCTGAGACCTTATGTACACAGTTTTTCTAATGCTGTATCAAGTGGACACTTTGAAATAAGTATTAAAAACATTGGTACAGACATGCATGTATTGAAAAACAATAAACTAGACAGCAGGAAGGAAAATAGTAGAAATAAAATCAATTTTAACATTGCATGGTAGCATCAGTGTGGGATAACAGTAAAAGTCTTTATGAATTGAGAGTAAAATAATAACATCCTAGACATACCTTTCTAGGGAGTACTTTTCAGTTGGAAACCACCACTGAGAAAACCTGTACTTTGTCACTCATGGTACTGTTTGATTTTGTGGGGCCACCAGAGCTGTGATCTCTCTTCTGGTGGTCTTGGCTCTCCTAGGCAAAAGTAGCTTTGGTCACATTAAATATGTCCATCAAATGTACCTTCTGAAATTATACATTTATATTTTAATGTTCTGTGTTTAAAATTTTACTGGTACATCAGTACTGAGTGCTTTTGAAGTTTGATGTTAATGGCATTATTTAGAATCGGGATGTGAAATGATGCAGTTGACATGCTGGAGAAAGTTGGCTGCTCCAGATAAGTATTGTAAATAAGAGGATTGTGTAGGCAAGAACTGCAAACTTTCTTCCTAGTTTTTCTTCTAAACTTTTTCTAGTCAGTACCTGTCAGGTATAAAAGAATATTTCATTGAGCTTGGTAGAAACTTTAGGATGAGGCTGGGTAGCAGGAAGTTCTGTATTCCTTAGGAATACTTCTTTTTTTGTTTTTACAATAGTCCTTGTACTTTCTATGTGATTTATGATACTTCCATTTTTATATAATAAAAGCTACTGCTACAGTGTCTTGCTTGGTTAGAATCTGAGTATAGCTTAAGTAAAGATGACAGAATGAATTTCAAAGAAAAAAATCATTTATATCCCAGTACCTAAACTATTATCAGTTTCTCAGGACTGGGCAAATTTGAAGAATATATTTTAAAAGGAGGATATAGTAATACAGAAACACAGCTTATTACAACACCCTTTTTACATAATTCACTTGGGATTTCTTTTATTCCTTTAAAGTTTCTTACAAGATAATTTGCTTTTTGGTATATGTATTAATACATATTCTTGATAATCTGCAAAAGGACCTTAGATTAGGACAAAAGTATATCGATATGCTCTTTTGCATGCAGCTATATGTCTTTGGAAATCTACAAGTAGGACACGAGGGAAGCAGTCCTCTCTAACTATTTCTCTCCCCACTCCCCAAATATCTGATATATAAAGACATAATGCTTTTGATTGTTTGATTTGAATAAGAAGTTGGCTAGACCGGTGGTTCGCAACCTGCGGTCTGGGGGGGGGGCATGATGTCATCACAGGGAGTCCGTGAAGGCTTGAAGAAATGTTATGATTTAAATCTTGAGTTAAGTCTTGGTAGTGTGTGGCCATGATCCATAGCCATAAAAGTATTTAAACGGGGTCCATGATAAACACTGGACCAGACTCTTTGAAAAGTTATCTTAGATTACATTAGTATACCACATGACATAATTCCATATTTTATGTGTTGTGTGAAGACTTGGTGGGTTTTGGAGGTGGGGGCTAGCCCTAAATTATATGTACCTAGTTGTATTGGACAAAGCTGAGTTAACATTGTGAGAGAAAACTCAGACCTTAAAAGCATACAGAACCATGCTTGGAACTACTTAGGATTTTTCTTTTATATTTGGCTCTTGAATTTGTTTGGAGATAAGCCCATTTGTTCATGCTGGTGGTATGAGTTTGCTTAGAATATACTTAGAAAGTAGTACATAATATTCTAATCAGTGTAGGTGGCAGCAAACTTTCCATTCGCAGTTTTAAATCGATTGGCGAAAACTTAAAAGGTAATTCATTTTACTTAAGCTGTTCACAAATTGTTGAGTATACTTATATGTCTTAAAACATAATATATAACTTACGTATTATAAGTATTTATATATTACTTATATATAGGACAATAAAAATATAAGTTATACATTAATGTCTTTATTTTGAACATCTAAATTATAAATTTTGTCCTGTCATCTAATTTCATATCTATTGGTGAACTTAATATGAAAATACTTTTTTTAAATCCTAACTCTCAAACAACTTTTTGCAAAGGAAGACTAAGTTTGTTTGAAAGTTGGCTTACTAGAAACCACTTATAATTTTTAATAGTTTGTCAAATATATTAAAGATTTTAGAAATATCCTAGTTTAACTACTGATTCTGGGGTATTCAATCTTAAATAAGGACCATGAAAAAGCTGCAGAAAGTGCAACACAAGGAAAATTGGCAGATGCTCTCAGGCAAGTGAGAATTACTCATAGGGGAAACTACCGCCACCTTCTGGAAGACGTGCTCATTAGTTACAGGCTAGCTAAAATTCAGAGAGAAGAATCAGCTGAATCAGCTACAACCTCAACTTCAGATGGATCAAATAATCAAGAGACAGACTCTAAAGCAAAATGTGAGCACCAGCTTGCTGAAACGCAGAGCCCCAATGAAGATTCAGAAATGAGTGATGAATAATATGATGAAATGATACAATGCCTTCATTTTCCTCACAGTTGCTCATTGTTTAGTTCTTATAATGTCTTGCTTTCTCCATATTTGTTACGTCTTAGAAAGTTAGATTTTTAAACTTTTGTATGTACTGGCTACATGCATAAGAGGCATTCTGTGTATGTAGGGAATTCTTTCTGGGAACGTTAGCTATTATAAAATATAGTTTTAATAACACTGTCACTGCTTGCCTTCTGCCTATGTGGAAAAGAGCACATCTGTGTTCTTAGTGTAATGGTCAAGAGATTTGATGAATTTAAATATCAGTGGTGTTGGATTAGAGTTTGATATCTAAAAGGAATATCACCTCGGCCATTATGCTAGGAGGAGACCTTACTTAAAATTTTGAAGAAGCCTAAAATTGCTATATTTAGCCATCATTTATAGTTTGTTGATTATAATTCACTTTCCATGATTGACAATGATGTAGATATTGCACGTTTGTATTTGACTTGTGGATAATTCATGTCAAAGACACATTTGCCTGTTTAAGTTAAGACATGTTAATTTTAGTCATTTAAGTTGTCCTGTGTTATACTAGACTGTAGTATGGACATTATAATTGTACCCAGTTTTCTTAATGTATCCAGGATGCACTTAATAGCACTATGTATCTAATGCCTAAAATGTACTGATAATTAGTGTTTATTAGTTATTGTTTACAATCAAATAAAAACATGTGGAATAATCTGAATGCATATTGACTTTCTTTAAGTAATCATGGTACTTTAATAACCTTTATTGCTATTTTGTCCTAATATAGTAAATTCTATAAATAGAATCAATAAACAAATTTTTCCACAAATTTAGTGAATACTTTCTATCTTAGGTTTTTTTATTTCCTTATATTATGTACATGAACTGAAAAATATAGAAATAATAATAACTACCAAAATGTGAATTGATTTTTAATTAACTTTATGAATGTAATCTACCTTCATTGTCATTTTTAAAATGTTCATTTGTGGTAAAACAATTTCACCCCTCCTTCTGCAGTTTATTTTAACCAGCAAGCTAGCAGAAAACTCAGACAAACTTGATTGGTCATAAGGATTACAGTGGTTTAGTTTTTTTCCTTGACAGTATAATCTTTTGATCCTGCCATTAAAATTACAAGTAGAGAGAGTAGAAAAATAATGACTGAGTCTCTGAAGATAGAATCTAGTATGACTACTTGCTCATCTGTGCATGCTTTCTCTGTGTAATAACTCAGAATAATATGGATATTAGTTTTTTTAAGGTCAATATAGCACTAACAGTTTCTCTCTTCTTTTCCTGTAGGGTGCTGGCGATCTAGAAGATCCATGGTAGCCTTACAGATCTACTAAAATGCTTTTGAATCTGAAAAAAGGGGGAAAAACTTTTAATCAGTTTTCTTCAATACAAGGGAAAAATTCTGGTGAATTTCCAACATTTTGTGAAATGGGCAGAAAGAAATTATTAGGATTTTCCATCATTTGTTCATATTTGTGTTTTCTGATATTGCCACTCTTAGCATTGCCTATACTACAGTATTTTTACCAGCCTTGGGCATATTGATTACATCAATGTGGAGCCAGAGCCCTAAAAACCAAGGAATAATGCTTGGAGCACTTCACTAAATGTACATAAAGTACCATGGGATTGTAGTTGTATCCTGAAGACACTGTGTTTAACAAAACTTACAATACCTGCACACCTGAGTGCAAATAATTGTAACAAGACACTTATTTCACCATACCAAGATGGAAAACTTTTACAGCTCTGGGCTTTGGAAGTCATTCAGTTGGGCAATATGCTATAGGATGTGTATTTTTTTTTTTTTAATTTTTCCAGTTTTACCTGTATTACCAGACTGTTAGGCTTTCCCTACAGTGTCCAAATTGTGATATGTTGCCTATTGCTTGCTTGAGATAAAGTGTATTTGGCAATAATATAAGGAGATTTTAGGCATCTAAACAAATACAAATTTTACGCATGTGTATAACACATCTTTAAACTCTTGCTACATCTTTTTAAACCAAACAACTTAATTTATGGTTAGTTGTAATTTGCTTTGTCATCTCACTCATTGCTAGGAGTTTTTTTAAATGCTGAATATTTGCCTTTATTATAATGTAAATTGTGATTTTGTTCTAAATGTGGTTTTCTATAGTTTTTTTTCCTTTGATTTCTCTCAGCTTAAAAGAGAGGTCTTGTGTAATATGGGTATAATTTTTAATTGTTTGCATTATTTACAAAGTTCAAATTATCACTTTGAGATTACTATAAATACAGCTAAAATTATCTATTTTAAATCTAAGAAAATATTAGAGATATTTTCATGGGTTCAGTGACCTTTCATTTTATAAGCAATGGGCATGGTACAGAGTGGCCGTCATGTAAGGTACTTGAAGATTCTTAGTTTAATTCTATTTTTGCAATAACCTTATTTTTTTTCCTTAATTCTTTTGAGTTGTGCATGTATTGAGTCCAGTTAATGCTGAAAGTGGAGAAGAGTATTTATCTAAAAATAAATAAATAAAAGCTATTGGGGAGGGGAAATAATGAATGTATCCATCTGTACATGACTTACATGCTGTGGATGCCTTGTAAACATTTTCCTATTTGTTTAAACTGTGTTTCAAACAAGGATGTAATTGCCCTTCTGTGTAGTTTAAGCTAATGACAGTCATCAACTGGTTTTGTGTGAAATAAAATTCATGGTATTTTTCTGTAACCCTCCTCCCCCTCCCCTTACCTACACTTGGGTGTAAATCCTTGTACACTCTTATAACCTGGTTATATGGCCAGGTTCCCCAAACATTTGGTTATGTTTTTATTTTGTTTTATTAAGTTTTTTTTGGCAGTGGGGTGGTCTAGAAAGGATTATTGCCACAATATATTTTATTTATTCATTAGATTTTAGTCTCGTAAGTTAAAAGGTGTTTTAAATGATGATGTTAACAGGTATTTGTCCCTATTGTTTTTTTGTTTCATTTTCCTTTGGGGGTTGTTAAAAGCTAGGGAACGAAGAATGCAACATGGTTTATTGTTCAGACTGTCTGCTCTGGTCTAATCCTGTACTGATAGTACCTTCCCAGTATGATATTGTGATGTTTCATACAATACAGTGAACATAACCAACTTGTTATCTTCAATAAAGGATTGCTAAAATGGTGAGAGGCCCTATTTTGTGGGAAAATAAAGAAAAAAATATTCAGTTCTGTAATAGGAAATTCCACATTGTACGTGTATTGTGATCATGAACTATAAGAAGTAATGAACTTGGGCTTTTATTGCAATGCTTGGATTCAAATAGCAATCATGCATCAGTAATGTACAGGTTGATAAACAAGACCAGTAATGTGCAAATAGATGTAATCCACAAATTAAAATCTGTACATTGAAACAAAAACAGTGCAAAAGAATTTAATATGGATTGAATGTTCAGAAGATAACAGGTCTCTTTATAACACATTGATGGAATAACTCAAACTCATACTAATAACAGTTCTACTGAGCAGTTCTCAAAAATGTGATATTCAAATTATTGAGTTAACCATATTTCTAATAATAATAGGACTGAAGAGTTTCTAATAATGAAACAATCAATAGAGAACTAAATTATCACTATTTCAGTGCATTACCCTTAGAAGCGGTATGGTTGACCAGATACTATTAACTAAGCTAGATCCATTTTCATTTTCATCAACATGCAGCTTAAGATTTTTTATTGCATGTCAGAACCAGTCTTTTATACCTATTGATTATCATAGAAACCAGAGTTTACACTGCCATATCTAAGCATGTAAACTTGTTCCTTTTCCAGTTAAAATTTTCAAAAGTATAGAATAATAATGAGTGTGCTGTAAGTATTCATACCGGAATGAGAAATCTAGATTACTAGTCATGCTCCCATTTTTGAGGGGTCAGGTAATGCTTCAAAATATAAAGGGAGAT
Organism: Crotalus tigris; assembly: GCF_016545835.1. Classification (NCBI taxonomy): domain Eukaryota; kingdom Metazoa; phylum Chordata; class Lepidosauria; order Squamata; family Viperidae; genus Crotalus; species Crotalus tigris. The sequence continues at coordinate 1,350,806 of NW_024097285.1, forward strand.
AATGCCAACGGCTATAAGAAATGGGAATTAGGAACCTTCCCTCTCTCCAGTAGGAATTTTTGCTAAATCTAGTCATTTCCATGAGTGGGAAGAGCCTTTCCATTCACTAAAGAAATGCTACAGATCCAAACCAGTAGATATGGACGGGTGATGCCACTAAAATACAGTTAATCTATTCACTAAGATGTCCTACTTCAAATAGTCACTCTTGTTTGTGTAAGCTTTATTGCCAGAATCTTGTAGATCAAGACAATGAGGAAATGTGTAAGATGAAGTGCAACCAAAACTATTTAGTAAAAGCAGTTACTATAACAATAATTTGATGCTGTTTGCAATTTAATGTAGGAATTAAATCTGTCAAATATATTTATAATAGGCTCATACTTATTGCCCTGAAACTCCATATGGCAACACTGTTTAAATTAATAGCTACTTTGCTATTTCCTGTAAAGTACTGGATTACTTGAAATATGTGCTACAAGAGGCTTTGACTCAAGTTTGATACATTAGATGAATAAAGCTGGGCTTCATTTTATGGCAGTAGTCCCAGTTGACTTGTCTCTATAGAACAAACTGCTGCCAACCATAGTGGGATGTGTTCATCTTACTTGTAGACCACAGGTGTCAAAGTCGATCACGTCACGTGACATATCACGATTTTTTTTGCCTTTGAGGAGCCAGGGTGGGCGTGGCCTGTGCTTGACTCATCTGGTCACCAGTTTGACACCCCTGTGATAGACTGTCAGTTCTACTGAAAGTTGATCTTAAGCTACATCTTAGCTTATTTCTAAATTAAGCCTTTCTACAATGCTGTTACTACCGCTGCCAGCTGAAGTGGTTGATTATGTAGTCTACTATTGTACATATTTTATTTAAAAGTTAACAAAAAAGCCTTAGAATATCAAATTTGGTTTTCATGCTAAATAAAGGTAATTCTGATGAACCTGCAGCTGTGCAAACCCACTTAAAAATTCAGATGATCTATGCAGAAAAGGTTGTGTGCAACATCTCATGGTGTGAGATTGGTGGGTTTGTTCCTCCAATACCAGTGTAAGTAGTTTCCTTTTGTTTATATTCATAAAAACCACAAAGATTTCTTTGATGAACTGTTGTAGATTTCAAATAGTCATTATTTAGTACTGGATAAAGTGAAACATTTGCCATTCTAGCTGTTAGGTTCTGGCTTACCTCTTGTGTGATTTGTTTTAGATTTTGATATTGATGGAAAAAAAACAAATCTGATCTACAATTATTTGGGTTCTTTAATTTTAAAATTACCATATAACTTTTATACTGAAGTCTTGTAAGAGAGATCATAGAGGGAGATTGAAGCTAGATCAACTTTATATTCAATCGAGTTAACACAATAAGATTTTTTATGGATTCTAAATTGGTGAGATCTGTAAATGGCAGATTTATGTAAGGTTTTGACTGAATAGGATTCATTTTGGCATTGTAAAGAACTTAATCTGTTACCAACATTACTCTCTGGCACTATAGCTTCCTCATGTTTTACAGCTGCTTTCTTGTGCTCTTTATGGTCTGTAAATAATCACTTTAACATCAGTCCAGCTTTGTCCAAGCAATCAACTTTTGGATGTGTTTGATTACAATTCCTTCCCCATCAGCCAAAACAACCATTATAATGTTGTGAACTTAGTCCAAAACATTCAGGCAATTCCAATTGGGGAAGACTGATCTTTTAAAGATCCTGTTTACATAGAAAACCATGTAACCTCCATTTGATGAAGCTGTAACATTCTTTGATGCCTGGGGTGTCTGTAAATGTGTGAATCTGGTGCATGTCAATCTGTTCATAAGTATAAACATACTGTTTGTATCATAATTGTTCTTGTTTTTTATTTGTGGTGTTGAATTTTACACTCCGAATATTTTAACAAATCAATTCTAAAAATAGAATGGAATATTCATTCCATTTAATGTTGTATTTGAATCCTTGTCAAAGGAACAGAAGCTCCAATATTTCTTTTAATATTGTTGTTAGTGGCATAGATGATGACACTGCATGAATCCCAAGTGCCTACTAAACATATAGCAAGTTAGTGGCTCTGAAAAATAACATGATACTGAAATCTGTTTTTCTGTAATACAAATGATAATACTTTCATATTCTTCTTGCTGGCAACCATTATTTCTTCCTTTATCAATTCACAAAATGTCCATGAAAATGATTACTAAATTGATGAAGTTAGCTTATCAGAGCACAGATAATTAAGCAGTTGCAAACAAGATCCTTTAACTAATTCATATTCTGAGCAGCTGAAATGTCTAGAGACTTTGCAAACACTTAACTAAAACAGCAGCTCATCAATAGCTCATTCCTATCCAGTAACTATACTCAAAGGTTATTCCAAGTACTTAGTCTAATGGTCGGGATTGGAAGTGAGAGTCATTTGCATACATAACACAAACTTCAAAAAAGAAAAGGGCAACCCTTTTGGTCTGAAGCCAAATTGGTGGCCAAGGTGGAAAGAAATTCTACTGAGGGGGGCAAAATCTTGAGGCAGCCAAACTCAGCCTGAGGTGGCTCCAAGAAACATTCCATCAGAAGAAGCTTGAAGGTGTGGGAATAATCCAAGTCCAAATCAAAAGCAGAGGAAAGCATTCTGCAGTAGCTGTTCCAGTTACAGGGGTGGCAAAATCTGGTTAAGTGACACCTGTTTACTAGGAAAATTCTTAATAGGAATGGTAACCAAACCTATGGTATCTAAGTACAGTTAATTTTTTCCAGTTCAGTATTAAAGAATATTCCTTAATAGCCACTGGTTCCCACTATAAATAGAGGTCATCTTTAACAACAGCCAGAGTTTACATTGATGACAGTCATTTAAGTATGTCGAGGAATTATACTTGCATCGCCCGTGTGTCTCAGTAGAATGGTGCTTAATGTGGTTTGCTTGTTCAGTTATTTGATTTATATAGGCACCATTTCTAACAACTCAAGATGGCTTTCAAATAATAAGGCACAAAAACTCATTACAATAAGCCACTCCATTCACCCAAAAACCCGAAAACACAATGAAAAGTATGAAACTGCATTGGAAGATGTTCCAAAGACGAAACTCACAAACTTAAGGTGAAGAAATCATGCAGCTTCTGGATCCAGTTCTACCAGCAACAGCCAGAGGACTTTGTATGTGCCCTGGAAAGCCCAGGATGGGCTGTGTATATGATACTCAAACCTACCTTAAAGCATCCCCCTCTATTAACAATTGGCCCTGTTCTCTTCAGGTTATCTAGAACAGCCCTCTTCAGACAAGTTCTAATATTTTTTGTCTGTTGGGAAGTAGAAAAAGAGTTAATGTTCGTTCGTTCATTCATTCATTCATTCATAGGAGTTAACCATACATTTTACTTTGTATATTTCTTCCACCATTCCATAATTTTATTTCTGGAAACCTGGATGTAACTCACCAAGTCTGTTAACTCTTTGCATTTTAGCTGCAGAATGGCCCTTTGCATTTTAAAGCAAAACAGGTGAAACTAAAGCCAGTTTTGTGTTGTGGTTAAGGCATCAGGCTAGTAACCAGGAGTTACAGTCCCACCTTAGGCACAAAGCCAGCTGAGTGACCTTAGGCCAGTCACTTTCTGTCAAAACTGCGGGACTTGTCCAGGCAGTCTCCAAAAATCAGATAAAAACAAATAGAAGAAAAAAAGGAAAAAAAACTTGTTTTATTCAGGATGCTGTTCCCTGCTTGTCAAGAAAGCATTAAAGCCTATGATCCGTACCTGCAGCCTGAAATAATACAACCCATTTTGCAATCTCTTCTACTATCACAAATATAAATCAGATTTTAGTCCATCCTACTGTAGGACTTGCAGAGAAAACCATATAGGAATCACAACCAGATGAGCTAATTCTATTTTATAGTAAAGTCTGAAAGTCAATTTTAGTCCATCCTACTGTAGGACTTGCAGAGAAAACCATATAGGAATCACAACCAGATGAGCTAATTCTATTTTATAGTAAAGTCAAAGTCAATTCTTGGCTGTTGTCTCCTTTACAACCTGAGAAATTAGAAAGAGTCTTTTCTGGGCCTCTTGTTCCACCCACTATTCAACTGCCAGCTATGCTTTCTCTTCTCTTAATAGTTTCCTTGACAGTATCTCCTGGCCCAGTCTTCTAATGACTTTCTCATGTACCATTACACCTACAAAAGTGCATATGTCAAGAAAAGTCTAACCTGTGACTCACTTCGAAAGTAAATGCTGGTTTACTTTCTAAATGAGTCACAGTCGAGTTTTCAGCCTGATTCTACAGTTATTGAAATTCATTTTTTTCTCATTAATCTACACTCAATACCCCATAATGACAAAGTGAAAACAGAGATTTAGAAATGTCTGTAATGTTATTAAAAAGATAAAAAAAATGAAATAATCACATTGGCATAAGTATTCAGGCCCTTTGCAACAACACTTGAAATTTAGCTTGGGTGCTTCCCACTTCTCTTGATCGTTGCTGACATGTTTCTACACCTTGATTGGAGTCGACCTGTAGTAAATTAAATTGGATATGATTTGGAAAGGCACACACCTATATAGGAGGCTTCATAGCTGACAATGCATACTGTAGCAGAGCAAAAGCCATGAGGTCAATGGAATTGCCTGCAGAGCTCAGAAACTGGATTATTGCAAGGCACAGATCTGGGAAAGGATACAATAAAATTTCTGCTGCACTGAAGGTTCCTAAGATCACAGTGGCCTCCATAATTCTCAAATGGAAGACGGCACAACCAAGACTCTTCCAACAGCTGGTCACCTGGTCAAACTGAGCAATCACAGGGCTTAATAAGAAAGGTGGCCAAGAACCTTATGGTCACCCTGACTGAGCTCCAGAGATCCTGTGTGGAAATGAGACAGAGTTCCAGAAGGACAACCAGCAGTGCAGCCCTCCATCAATCTGGGCTTTATGTAGACTTTATGTGGCTAGATGGAAGCCTCTCCTCAGTGCAAAACACATGAAAGCTCGCTTGGAGTTTGGAAAAAAGCACCTGAAGGGCTCTCAGACTATGAGGAACAAGGTTCTCTGTTCTGATGAAATCAAGATCAAACTGTTTGGCCACAATTCTAAACATGTCTGGAGGAAACCAGGCACTGCTTATCACCTGCCCGATAACATCCCAACAGTGAAGCATAGTGGTGACAGCATCATTCTGTGGGAGTGTTTTTCAGGAGCAGGAACTGGGAGACTGGTTAGGGTTGAGAGAAAGCTGAACAGAGCAAAGTACAGGGATATCCTCAATGAAAACTTGTTCCACAGCACTCGGGACCTCAGACTGGCCCAAAGGTTCATTTTCCAATATGACAATGATCCTAAGCAGATAGCCAAGACAACATAGGCGTGGCTTAGAGACAAATGTAATGTCCTAGAGTGGCCCAGCCAGAGCCCCAACTTGAACCCTATTGAACATCTCTGAAGGGACCTGAAAATGGTGTCCACCGACGGTCAACATCCAACCTGACTGAGCTTGAGGGGATTTGTAAGGAAGAATGGCAGAAAATCCCCCAATCCAGGTATACAAAACGTATCATACCCCAAAAGACTTGAGGCTGTAATTGCTGCCAAAGATTCTTCAAGAAAGTACTGAGTGAAGGGTTTGAATATTTATGCCAATGTGATATTTCAGTTTTTTTCTTTTTAATAAATTTATAGACATTTCTAAAATTCTGTTTTCACTTTGTCATTATGGGTACTGAGTGTAGATTAATGAGAAAAAAATGAATTTCAACAACTGTAAAATCAGGCTGCAGCATAACAAAATTGACAAAAGTGAAGGGGATCTGAATACTTTCTGAAAGCACTTTATATTAAACATATAAGCCCCCTAGGCAATATCGTAAGTAGGAAAAACTAGAGAATCTTCCAACAAATTATGTCAAGGTTGCTAATATAGTTCTGAACTTCAAATACTGCATTCACTTTTTAATATACTGCGCTACAACAGAAGTTCCCGCATGAAATATATTAGCACACAAGCCCCAGACTAGGCCACTTTCTGAATGTCTTACCAATTTAAGACATTTAGGAGTACAAGTAGTCCTCACCTTATGACCACAATTGGGAAAGGAATTTCCATCGGTAAGTGATAGAGTCATAAAATATGACATCATTGATTACATTGCTTAATAAAGGCAATCCCATCAACCAAGAATCACAGGTTCTTAAGTGAATAACCTACCCTAATCCAAGCCATCCTGGTCCCTGAGCCTCACTAAGGGCTACCTCCAACTACCCCTATTCATCCCCCCCATCTCTGCCCTTTGGCTGTCCTGCATCATGTCTTGCAGGGTGAGGTGACAAGCGATCCCAGGGGCTGCTTTAATGCCCTGGGAAGTCACAACTACCCCAGTCCTATCTCAGCTTTAGTTGCTCTCACTACCCTGCACACTGCTGCCCCAGCTGATCTTTGCCTTCTTGCTCCCATTGCTGACCAGGCATACCAACCCATCTGCTGGGCTGTTGGAGGATGCTACATCAAAAAAGAAAAGAAAAAAAAAAAGCCTTAAGCCACACTGTGTCAGAATGCCCATTTGCATTGAGCTCCTGAGCCAGGCTGGGCACGCCATGCTCCAAGACGTTTTTCCAAAAGGGCATTTTGGCACACTGCAGCTCTGGGGCGGCTTTTGGCTTTCTTTCTCTTGTTTTGCAGCTGAAGCCCAGCTGCAAAAAGCTAGGCACACCTCTTCAGCAGCAAGAGCAAGAAGACAGTGAAGGTCAGCTGGGTCAGCAGAGTGCAGGCTGGCAGGGAGCCAAAAGGGCATAGATAAGGTGAGACAGGTGAAGGGAGAGATGAACCTCCCCTGTGGTCATAAGTGTGTGCAGGCTGATAAGCCCTGGAATTTTGACCATGTGACTTCAAAGGTGTTGCAACAGCCATAACTTCAGGTATATCCCTTTATTCAGTATGATCGTAACTTTGAATGGTTGCTAAATGAATGGTCAGAAGTCAAGGACTACCTGTATATTATTTTCACAAAATAACATCAAGGGAATAGGTGTAGCTTCCAATCAGTCCATCTATCAGAGTTACTATCGAACTAAAAACCAAACTGTATTTCAGCTTGTCAACCTGTTTAGTTAGTTTACGGTTCAGGACGTCGGTGTGAATCTAAGAAATTGTATTAAATAATTATGGATAAGTTAACTAAGGGCAAACATGTAAGCTATTTGGCTATTGGCTATTTGGCAGCAGCTGTCTGGAATGCTAGGCAAAGCTCTTCAAGCCTTGCTACAATGATCTTTCCAATTGTAGGTGTCAGGTATCTCCTCCTGCTGTAAAATTAAGCTAGTCCTTGGTGCTCTTTGAGCTTAATTGTTTTCTTGCAGGCATTTCATTACCCAAATCAGCTAGAATCCTTGTCACAAATGTCCAAACCAGTGGCTCTTGAATCCTGTTTTATGGAAGTCTGGCCAAACCGGGGTGCAAAAAAGAAGACCTTTGCTGCATCAGACCTACTTAGTTGGGTTTCTTCTTTAGCTCCAAGAAATCTGTATGTTCAACATGAGAGCAAAAGCCCTTCATGTCTGGCGATTTTGCTTTTGTTACACATGACAAGTAAGTTTTAAGGGATTAAGGAAGGAATACAGTGAAGCTCAAAATCAAAAATGAAATCAAAACTCCATTTTTCTTATTTAACAGTTATTTTTATATAAAACATGGACATTTTCAAAATTATGGCTATCTTCTGAAATGTAGGAAAACTTATGGACACTCTGGTTGGAAGCTAAGATCTGTTTGGTTTACTTCTCCTTGAAAAGTGAACGGAGGAGAACTGGAGCCAAGGGACAGGTTTTCCCTTACCCTCCCAGCTGTGTGGAATCATCTCCCCCAAGAAATTAGACCTGCTTGTTCAGTTATGGCATTCCAGAAAATGTTAGATTATTTAATATATAATTGTCACCATTGTTTTACTTTGGATTCTTATTTATTGATGTTATTATTCTTGTTTGGATTATGTTGGGGATTGATGACTGTTACAGCTGGAATAGTTTATTTTAAACATCAACTTATTTTTACTGTAGACATTTTAATTTTTTATATTTGTTATTATAGATGGTGGGGTTTTTTTACTATTATAATATGGCAGGAGTCCTTAGTTGATTTCTCTATTTATAAATGTGATTCATAAATGAAGATTCAGAAAATCCTAAATGATACTTATATACACATACAAACCCAAATACAATAACCAAAACCAGCATAAAATACGGTTGTCTCCATTTTTAGTGATTGTAATAATACTTCTTGCAGATTTACATCTTAAAGGTGTAAGCCAAGTGAGCCACTCAACCAAATCTAGAGCAAGTGGACAAGCTCCTGGAAGAAAACATCATTTCATAGGGAGAGACAACTTGGAGGAGAAAAAAGTAAAGACAAATCTTGTATACAATGGACCCACTTTGGGTAAATCAAGTACTGTAGCCACAATGGAGTTAGTTGCTATATGTATCCAACAGTGTCAATTTAACAGACATATTGCAGGGTAACCAAGTCAAATGAACTGATATCTCTGCCCCAGGTATGGCAGATTTCTGAATATACAAAAGTTTGATGCATATCAATATGGCGTTACAGATATAGGTGTCAGAATCCAATTATATTTCATTTCTAGTTATCGACTATGGAAAACCCCATTTCTGCCCTCTCTGGATTCTGTCATACTATGAAGGGGAAGGGGGATGAGCAAAGGGGTTTTATAGCTCTCACTTCCTTCATTAAAACTTCAAAGGGACTGAATGTGGATCTCACCAAGAGGACTGACCATAACAATATGGCCATCAACTTTCATCTACTACTCCCTGAAGTCTCCCTTCTGCTGGTCAAGAGGAAAAGGGGGTGGAAATGTAATGCCTGGGGTGCCTGGGATTGTCGCTGGAAGGACAGTGGGGTGGGGGCTGCTTGGGAACACTTAAAACCTTGAATGGTAGGAGTTGCCCCTCAGGTCCTGTCTAGAATGCCTGCAACCATCATCTCTTAATAAAGATGCCTGTTGGAAGAGATATTCCAAGAGTTCTGTCTTCTTAAGATGTAAAGTGGGGTGGATCCTTACATTAGGACACTATTATGATGGCCAAAGAAGTTACAATCTAATAGTCATGATTCCTGTGTTCCCAACCAAACCTGGCTGCAAAGATTAAACATTTATTGAGTTTTATATATTAACAAGTAGGAGTCCCATATTTAACTTCTTAGAGGGATATAAGTTGTGCAGGTATGGGAAAAGAGAATTTTGAGGTAAGCAGCAGTTTTGGGAAGAGAATTCAGACATGTACCGAAGACTCAACTTAGATTTTAGGGCCTTGTAACTTATTAGAGAGTGCCTTGCCTTCTTTTCACATTTACAATCTTATAAGTCATAAAAAGGAGGGTTTTGAGAAATTCTGAATTCAAATTTTCTACAAATTATACATGACTCCTGCTAGAGTACTTTTCTACCATGATCCAATCCCCATCATGTCAGATATGAGTTTCATGCAATGACATTCTCTTTCATAATTGACTGAGCATTCCCTCTCTATTTTTTCAAAAATAAAAAATGTTCCAAATCTTTCAAATACATTAAATGCTGGGACTTCCCTATTATCACACAGGATAGCATGTAAGAATGCTGCATTCTCATAAGATTTGTCAATTTTGCCAAGTTTAGCCATTGAAAATGACTTTAAATGACTTAAAAATGAATTAATTTTAGGTTGCTTGTGTCAAAGGTTTAGGCATTCCTGGTCAAATTCTATGTTTCAATGAATCCTTGAATGAACAAAAGCTGAGTGTCATGATTCCGATAGATGAAACCCATTAAAGACCTTCAAGGCAAGAATTCTTCCTTAAAGAACATTTTATTCAGGAAACAAAGTATCGGCACTACATAGATTCCCTTCCCCCAGATACAAATTGCAAATCCTGCCCCCACAAAGCAGTCATAAATCCTTCAGGTCCCGTCAGCCAGACAATGTCGGCTGGAGGGCCCTTGGGGAAGGGCCTTTTCTGTGGTGGCTCCGACCTGGTGGAATCAACTTCTCCCTGAGATTCGAACTGCTCCCACCTTGCCGGCCTTTAAGAAAGCCATTAAAACTCTCCTGTTCCGGCAGGCCTGGGGTTGATGTCCCCGGGGGGGGGGATACGATTGGGACATGCTGTATGAATGCACTTATTTTACTGTTTTATTGTTATATTTGTTGTTTTAATTTTGTACGCCACCCTGAGTCCCTAGGGATTGGGCGGCATATAAATTTTAAAAATAAATAAATAAATCACATTCTCCAATTAGCCAGGAGCACAGGCTCTCTCCCCAGCTCCTCAGCCCACCAAAACATTATCAGTTTGTGTCCTTGAGTTCTCACGGAGCTGTATTGTTATTATGGCTAGCTGAGCTCAAGCATTCACTCCATCCCCCCTTCAACACTTAATTTCCAAACAGAAGAAAAAGCATATTAAAAACAAAGTAAAAATGGCTGTAATTTCCATCAGTTGTCAAAGCAGGAACATCCAATGTTACAGCGTTGATACTGAGACAACCACTACATAGTACAAAAATACATTCTTCTGCAAATTTGAATGCATATTACTATTTTTATGTGTGGTTGTTTATAAATTCAAAATGTGAAAACTGAATATAGGAAGTGTGAAAGATTGAAGGGCATTTACAACATTGCAGTATGCACAGCAGTGTGCCTATCCTCTGGAATGAAGTTCTTCAAGAGATTTGGGTGATTCCCAACTTAATAGCCTTTAGGAAGCCTCAAAGACTTGACTCTTGATTCCCCTTGCAAGTTTTATTGTTGGTCAAATTTGCCATCTTGTTCTTCATCTGTTTTTACATATTATCTTTCTCTTTGAAAAAGAAATCTTGGATAGGCTTGGTGAAAACTGAAAATTTAGTTTTTCTCTTTAAAGACTTAAAAATCAGGTGAACTTGGGATGTAGCTGTATTTACAGATTTTTTGTTCTTTTCTTTATGTGTTTAAGTGTAGTAATGTTTTTTCCTTCCCTTTGGTGCTTGTTCATGTTTATTTTATTTTACATATGTTGGTTTGAAAATGGATTAATAAAAATTATTTTTTTTAAAAAAAAAATCCTCATTAGCTTCATTGAAGTAAATCAACTTTGACTTTGTGCCATTTTTTTTCTCCTTCCTTTTAGATGTTTAATCTAATTTTAATATAAGTAGTTACATTACCTAAGCTTCTTGTGTTAACCACCGGGGTCATTTTGAACTGAGCAGCCTTATAAATTTATAAACAAATTCAGTCATCTAGTAGTTAAAAATAAATGCCTTTAAAATGCCTTTAAAATTCAGTTTCAATTCAATGGATTAACATGATGTTACTGCAGTGACAGGAAGCTTGTCTATATCTTCCCAACATCAAATGGTTAAGGGCAAAAATCCATTGCTAAAAAAAAAAAAAAAAAAACACCTTTTCAGAAGCCCTGCAATTTTTTTCTTTTGAAGTCCATTTAGATCTTTGTTCTCTTGCAACATTTTACCAGGCTATAAAGAAAAGACTTTTGTTCAAAGGAGCTGGAACACTTGACACTTAATCTTAGTCAGACTTTGGACTGGTTGGTCAGGTTTATTTATAAACCAGAGACAAATGACAAGAATGTATTTGACTGATTGAAGGTATTCAACCACTTCTCAGCTGCATGAGACATCCGAGCAAGAGGAGACAGCACTGAACAAAAGGAATGGCTGAAGAAAATACAGTAATCTCTCTTGAGCTGAAAGAGAAAGAAGGCTTGGACAACAATGGCTTTCTTCAGGGTGAGGAGCTAGATCTCAAAGAAGCAGCTGAAGAAGGGTTACCAAGGGCTGATCCTCTCATCATGGAAGCAGAAGCACAGGAAGGATTAACTCAGCAACCTTATGCAGGAATGCCCAAAGAGGTGCTCCTTCAGTACTCCACGCAGGCACGCTACAGGATTACCAGAGAAATACTCTTCTGGTTGATCATTGCAGCTTCCTTGGTGCTTGTGGCAGCTACGGTCACAATTATTGCCTTGTCCCCCAAATGCCTTGATTGGTGGCAAGCCAGCTCAATTTATCAGATCTATCCCCGCTCATTTAAAGACACTGACAAAGATGGAAACGGTGATCTCAAAGGTGGGTACATCCAACTGTTTGAGGGATGGCAGCCTTGCTGTATTGTATGTTTTTAAAAGGAACTGAGTTTTAGAGCTCTTTTGTCTAACTATGTTATCAAATTCCCAATTTGGAGGGAGAAAGAAATTCTACAGTAAGAAACTTTGCAGAAAATGCCTTTAAAACAAAGGACCAAACTTGCACGCTCAAAGCTTCCCAAAGGCTTGAGGGTGATTCCAAAGATTCCTATGTTTATTAACAAATTGTAAGTTTTAAGATGAGAAGGGGGAAATTACTATCACATAACTGGAGAGTGGTCCTTATATTTAATGCTAATTCAATATAAATGTAAATGAAATCAAATTTAACTTTTGTCTGGGGCCCATCTGTTAATTTTGTGAAAAGCAACTTCCATCAGGCCATCTGAAATCTAAATATGAATCTCAGCCTAGGAAAGTTGTCCATTCCTGCTTACTAATAAAGGTTAATTGGAAATAACTTTTGAAAAATATTCATCTTAAGATAGGTAATGAAGTAATTTTCATATTCTCAAATGCTAGGTTGAAAACAGTATAAAAATCGTACAAGACATATGTTCACAACATGGATGTCAATTTCCTATCGGAATCTCTCCATTACTAAACTGTATTTCCCAACATCCTTTACTACTGACCAAAGCCCCTGGAGGTACTAGGAGTTGTGGTTCAGCAATATTTTGAGGTTGCATATTTTGTAATATTGCATCAATCCCTTGAGCATTTGGGGCATCCCATTTCTTGTTTAAGTTCATATCCAGTGAACAAATGTCAGTTTATGCTATATTAACTCAATTACCTTAAAATTAATCTTCCATTTTATGTAAGTGTGCTGAGGAAAATAACCCAAAGTGTGTGAGATATGTAGGCAGAGTAAGGGAAGGCTCAAAGAATCTGAAGTAATGACACAGTATAGTATCTATTTTCACATTTCACTAGAGGGCGTTAAGGAGGTCTAATATCCTTTAAGAAGCTCCTTCAACTTAGTTCTCGTGGCAATGCAAGGTGGATTACAGTTAAAACAGCTGCTTGTTCATCTTGATCAGTACCACCACTGTAGAAATTGGCAGGGATGGTTTCCTCAAGTTGTTTTAACTTCCCCATTCAGTATTTCTAAGCAGTCTGAACCACTGTTACATCTTATTTTCTTACAGAATTATTCTGGGTTACTATAATTGATTTTTATAATTAAGTAGTAAGAACAATGCTAACTTCATACATATTAGATTGAAAGGTTATTTCTTTGTAGTTTGATGTATGAATGTCACAACTGTGACTATTTAGTATTCTATAAGCCATGACACAATCTGGGAATCTAATTTCCCCAGTCTAATTGCATCTTCTATCTACTGGTAATGATTCAATTCTTTAGAAGAGCTTTGATTTGAGATTTACAGTATTGTTTCACTTTTTTCTTGATTAGGTATCCAAGAAAAATTAGATCATATACAGTATCTTAATATAAAAACAGTCTGGATCACATCTTTTTATAAATCACCTATAAAAGACTCTGGATACGGAATAGAGGATTTTCAAGACATTGATCCTATCTTTGGAAGCATGAAGGATTTTGAAGATCTGACTGCAGCAATTCACGATAAAGGTTGGCTTTATTGTTAAGAGAGAAGTACTACTTTCCATTCTTTTATGCCTAACTGTATACAAAGTTGGCTACACTCAGTTCCCCTTGCCACATCTCAAAAACCTTAGCTGGTTTCCATTCAATTAATACTTGGAAGAATGACTTGGTATACAAGAAGTGGGAGTTTTGCTTTCAAGTAGCAAATCATTTCCATAACACATCATGGATGTGTTCATAATAATTAGGGACAGAATTTGACTCAAAGGAGACTTCTTTATTATTATAAACAGTTAAAGCTCAACCTGAGTAATTTTTCATGTTTCTCCTGTGAATGGAAAAGGTAAAGATTCTCTTAGGTCAAGTTCATGTACAGGTCCATGTAATATTTTTGGCAAAAATGCAGAAGTGATGCTGTTTTTCCAGTTTTAGTCAACATTCAGGGATTTTTCCCCATTTAAATATTAACTAGGTTCAATCCTGCTTAGCATTTTCAAGATCACCCAAGATTTGATCAATACTATAACCTATGATATAGGATTGAATGCAAAAAGCCCATATTGTGAAGAAAGGTTTCTACAGGCATAACAAGTTATTATCTGCCTCTATCATCTTTTTTTAAAAATATATTATTTGTAGTGCCCACATCCTGCCATTCTAAAAGTCTTTCTGTTTTCTAGACTGGGTTTTTTTTTTAACAGAAGGATGGAGGAATGAAAGGCGCATTGTATTAACATGTTAAACTGCAAGAATTAATGATAATTAATTCCAGTTCTCCCCAGACTAGTAACACAACAAATCTTTTTTGAAAGGATGCTTACAATTCTTACTAACATCATTTACCATTTAGCCTTATTTCTAATCTCAAGTTTCTTCAGGTGCCTCACATGGATTAGTTCAGTAATCTGCAGCACACTTGTATAAGGGGCTTGTTGATCTCAATTTGCTATTGTGCATCTTTGCTTTTAAAATTAAAATATTTTACTTCTTTCTGAAACACAATGCAAGTTTATATATTGCTCGGCTGTTTGACATACTATTCTTTGTATCATGAATTGAAAGGTTTAAAAGTGATAATGGACCTAATACCCAATCATACTAGTGACAAGCACAAGTGGTTTCAGCTTAGTCGGAATCGGACTGGAAAATATACGGATTATTACATCTGGCATGACTGTGCTCATGTCAGTGGGATCACCACTCCTCCAAATAACTGGGTAAGTATAAAGTTTTGATCGCCTGGCAATCATATAGAAAAGTAATCCATCAAAGAAAGGGACTGAGTTACTTGGCAATAAACTCACAGAATTTCTGGAGGAATATTTAAACTAAACAACGGGGACAGTGAGTTAATTGATACAGAACATCCCTGTCCCCGGCAATCAAAAAATTATAGGGTTAGCAGTGCATGTAACATAGATGTGTGTGTGAACAAGAATATCAACTTTGCTGTCAAGCAAAATCAAGCTTTTAATAGCAAGTGCCACACAAAGTGGACTAACCAAACAGGTGGTAAGAAAATAGGAGAACTCAGGTACCACGCAGGTTATGTAGAAAGTAAACACAGAGTCAGTCACAAAGGACTCAACTGTCTATACACCAATGCACAGAGTATGAACAGTAAACAGGGTGAACTAGAAATTCAGGTTAATGAGGGCAGATATGATATTGTTGCCATTACGGAAACATAGTGGGATGAAACCTACAAATGGAACACACAGCTAGAGGAATTTAAATTATTTAAAAGAAACAGATCAAATAAAAGAGGAGGTGGAGTTGCTCTCTATATAAGAAATAACTACATCTCTACAGAAATAGAGCACAACAATGATGAAAAGTGTCTTGAATGCATTTGGGTCAATATAAAAGGGGAGGAAATGATATTGCCATAGGTGTATACTATAGGCCACCCAACCAAACAGAGGAAATAGATGAAGTTTTTGCTAGTCAGCTAACTTAGGTATGTAGGAAGCACATCAGAATAGTAATTGGGGACTTTAATTACCCTGACATCAACTGGGAGACAAACTCTGCACCAAGTGGAATATAAAACAGATTCCTGACAAACCTAGCAGACAACTTTGTCTCCCAAAAAGTAGAGAAGGGAACTAGGGGATTAGCCATATTGGATCTAATCCTCAGTAACAAGAGATGAAATGATAGAAGGTGTTGAAGCCACAGGAACCTTGGGGAGAAGTGATCATGCAATATTGGAATTTAACATTATGAAAGCACAAGCAATAGAACACAGTCAAACTAGAGTCTTGGATTTTAAGAGAGCTAATTTCAATAAACTTAGAGAGAGCTTGGGAAGGATTCCATGGATGAGAATCCTCAAGGGGAAAACAACTCAAGAAGCTTGGGAAATTTTGAAAAGTGAGATAATAAAAGTCCAGTCTAGCACAATACCAACAAAGAAGAAAAATAACAGCTCTCAAAAGAAACCAGCATGGCTGCACAAAGAACTCTCTGATAAATTGAAAGATAAAAAGGACTAGTATAAAAAGTGGAAAAAGGGGCACATAACTAAAGCAGAATATCAGCAAATAATCCAAGCCTGCAAAGATGAAGTGAGGAAAACTAAGGCTCAAAATGAACTAAGGCTTGCGACCAAAGTCAAAAATAACAAAAAAAGCTTCTTTCAACATGTAAAAAACAAGAAAAAAGTGAAGGAAATGATTGGTCCATTGGTGGGGGAAAGTGGCAAGGTGACAAGCAACAGGGAGAAAGCAGAACTATTTAACTCATTTTTAGCATCTGTCTTTACAGAAAGGGAAAAAACAGTCCAACCTATCAAAAACAGTACCATAAAAAACAGATTAGAAACACGTTAAGATAGGCAAGAAAATGGTACGTGAGCCTGTCCAGCCTAAACGAGTTCAAATCACCAGGACCAGATGGATTACACCCCAAAGTTCTCAAGGACCTGGCAGATGTGATCTCAGAACCATTGAATTATATTTTTCAAAGATCCTGGAGCACTGGGGAACTACCAGAGGATTGGAAAAGAGCTGATGTAGTTCCCATCTTCAGAAAAGGGGAAAAATAGATCCAGAAAACTACAGACCTATCAGCCTGACCTCAGTACCTGGGAAGATTCTGGAAAAGATAATCAAATAACGAACCAGTGAACACCTAGAAACAAACAAAGTCATTACTAAAAGCCAACATGTCTTTGTTAAAAACAGATTATGCCAGACAAATCTTATTGCATTCTTCGACCAAATGACAAAATTAGTGGACCAGAGGAATGTTGTGGATATAATTTACTTGGACTTCAGTAAGGCATTTGATAAAATAGATCACAACCTACTACATGATAAGATAGAAAAATGTGGGTTAGACAGCATCACCACCAGATGGATTCGTAGCTGGCTGACTGGCCCTACTCAGCATGTGGTCCTCAATGGAACCGCATCTACATGGAGGGAAGTGTATAGTGGGATGCCCCAGGGCTCTGTTCTAGGCCCAGTGCTCTTCAACATCTTCATCAATGATTTGGATGAGGGGATAGATGGGGAACTCATCAAATTTGAAGACGACACCAAGCTCGCAGGAATAGCCAAATCCAGAAGATAGGCTTAAGATATAGGAGGATCTGGACAGACTTGAACACTGGGTGCTATCTAACAAAATGAAATTCAATGGTGAAAAAAGTAAGGTTCTACATTTAGGCAATAAAAACCAAATGTACAACTATGGTATAGGTCAGGGGTAGGCAACCCAAAACACTCAAAGAGCCACTTGGACCCGTTTCCCACCAAAAACAAAACACCGGGAGCCGCAAAACCCTTTTGATATCTAAAATGAAGATAACACTGCATATATCCTTTTTTACCTTTATTATAGGTGTATGTGTGTGTGTGTGTGTGTGTGTGTGTGTGTATGTATGTGTATATATATATATATATATATATATATACACACATATACATACATACATACATACATACACATACACATACACACACACATTAAAAATAAAAGTAAAAATATCACTCTTGGGAATATCCATACTATTAAAACAATGATCACCAAGAGAATGCTTTAAGAGAATAAAATTACATACACACAAAGGTAAAAAAAGGATATATGCAGTGTTATCTTCATTTTAGATGTCAAAAGGGTCTCTCTCTGTGTGTGTCTCTCTCCCTCCCTCCTTCTCTATCTGACCTTGGTCTGCCACTCCTCTTCCCCCACTCTCTTTCTTTCTCTCTCTCTTTCATCTCTCTCTCTCTCTCTCTCTCCTTCCCTCTCTCTCTCTCTTTCTCCCCCCCCCCCTCCTATCTGCTGCTCACCTGGCAAGCTTCAAGCTGTTGTCCAACAAGCTCAGGGGTAAGCAACCTCGTCTCTTTTATGACTCATGGACTTCAACTCCCAGAATTCCTGAGTCAGCCTAGCTGGGCTAGCTAGCTCTCTCCTGCCCTTCCTGCTTCCTGCTTCCTGCAGAGACGCAGCAAAGGGAGGAGCTCCGTCCAGTAAGCTTTTCAGCTCCTCAGCACTCTCTTTTACACATACACACACACACACACAAAAAAAAAACACCACACACACACACACAGAGAGAGAGAGAGAGAGAGAGAGAGAGAGAGAGAAAGAGAGAGAGAGAGAGAGAGACAGAGAAGCAGGGAAGCGCAATTGCCTCTCTCCTGTCTCTGTCTCTCTCTGCAAAGGCAGAGGAGGCTGGGAGCCACAGGGGAAGGCTCAAAGAGCCGCATGCGGCTCCGGAGCCGCAGGTTGCCGACCTGTGGTATAGGTGGTACCTTGCTCAATAGTAGCAACTGTGAGAGGGATCTCAGAGTCCTAGTGGACAATCACTTAGATATGAGCCAGCAGTGTGCTGCAGCTGCCAAAAAAGCCAACACAGTGTTAGGCTGCATTAACAGAGATATAGAATCAAGATCACGTGAAGTATTAATACCACTTTACAATGCTTTAGTAAGGCCAAACTTGGAATACTACATCCAGTTTTGGTCACCACGATGTAAAAAAGATGTTGAGATTCTAGAAAGTGTACAGAGAAGAGCAACAAAGATGATTAGAGGACTGGAGGCTAAAACATATAAGGAACGGTTGCGGGAATTGGATATGTCTAGTTTAATGAAGAGAAGGATGAGGGGGGACATGATAGCAGTGTTCCAATATCTCAGGGGCTGCCACAAAGAAGAGGGAGTCAAGCTATTCTCCAAAGCACCTGAAGGCAGGACAAGAAGCAATGAATGGAAACTAAGCAAGGAGAGAAGCAACCTAGAACTAAGGAGAAATTTCCTGACAGTTAGAACAATTAATCAGTGGAACAACCTGCCTCCAGAAGCGGTGAATACTTCAACACTGGAAGTTTTTAAGAAGAGACTGGACAGCCACTTGTCCAAAATGGTATAGGGTTTCCTGACTTAGCAGGGGGTTGAACTAGATGACCCCCAAGGTCCCTTCCAACTTTATTATTGTTGTTGTTATTATTATTATTATTTAGGTGCTGTGACAGATCTGGGGTTGGCAATGTATTGGGTTCAAATATTAGCTTCAAATACAGAACTTACAAATGGGGTATTTTTGCCCTCCATTTCAGATTTTTCAAATTCAGTTTGTACCCCTATTTGTGAAGAAAATCAGGATAATGTGATTTTCGACAAAGCAACATAAATAAAATAGTAATTAGAAGCAAACCAGTTTTCTGTATACTCTAATACTTAAAGATACCAGGCTAGAAACCAAAAGGCAGCGTGTTCTAGACCCATATTAGGCATGAAGCCAGCTAAGTGACCTTGGGCGAGTTACTCTGCTTAGCTCTAGGAAGGAGACAATGGCAAATCAGTTCTGAAAAACTTTGGCAAGAAAACTGCAGATTTGTCCAGGCAGTTGCGTGGAGTCAGGATTGCACTGGCACCCACATACTAAAGATCACTGGGGATGATAATGGCTTTGATTAAGTAGTTAATAAATAAGCTTGTTATAACTGCAGGAAAGAAAAAATCAGGAAAAATATGCACCATAGAACTGTTGTGTATTGCTATATGCTGATATGCACTAATTACTAGGAAACAATATTTTCTTTTATGTCTCAGCAATAAATAAACAGTCATGGAAACAGTCTGTTTGTTCTTAACAGTTCAGCTTTGCTAATTTGATCACAGTTGAAGTAAAAACACTTACACTGATTATGTCTAAAACAGACAAAGTACCTAACTGCTTTACCATATACCAAATAGAACTAACCAATGGTGAAACAGTAAAGAGTTCATCTTGCTCCAAGAAAATGGTTATTTAGAAAAAGTCTACAGTTTTCAGTAGAATACATTATCAATTAATAGCCCAATCATTAAGGCAAAAAATAAGTGACTTGAATTCTACTTGTAGGCAAAGAGTGCACTGCTGTGTAATATAAGTAAGCCAGATGGAATGGTTTTTCAGAAGACACATCTGCAGTGACATTTTTAGTCATTACAAGCATTGATCTACAAACTTTCCAAAGAAGAAAAATGC
Organism: Crotalus tigris; assembly: GCF_016545835.1. Classification (NCBI taxonomy): domain Eukaryota; kingdom Metazoa; phylum Chordata; class Lepidosauria; order Squamata; family Viperidae; genus Crotalus; species Crotalus tigris. The sequence goes on from NW_024097285.1 coordinate 1,371,005, forward strand.
AGAGTTCAGCTACTTTTGAAGTAATTTACCTTTCAAAAAATGCATATAGTCACTAAGTGGTTTGCTTAGTGAAGCATTAGCGTTGCTATTTTTCCTACTTTACTTGCTCTTAATGCTTTTTGTGCCTTTCTTGTTATGTTCCTCCTATCTCTGTGCAAACCACTCAGCAGGCAACAAGCCATGTCTCATGACTAATTCTTTGTGAGATGCCCCTTCATCTGTGGATATCTCAGCCCAGTGCCTTCACATCACAGCAGTCTCCTCTCTCCACTAGCCGTGACATCCAGAAGAAAATAAATCAACCCATTGTTAAATCATTCTTTTTTGTGTTCTAGAATGCTAATTTGTCAGAACATAGTTTCACTACTTTGAGAATGGGAAGTTCAGGAATGACAGTTTTGGAAAGCATTGTTCCATTTTTCTATAACATTTCCTTTTACAACATTGTTTAATGTCAGAGTATGCTGTAGCTTGTAGTATCAGGAATAGAATAGAATAGAATAGAATAGAATAGAATAGAATAGAATAGAATAGAATAGAATAGAATAGAATAGAATAGAATAGTTGGAAGGGACCTTTTAATCCAACCCACTGCTCAGGCAGGAAACCCTACACCATTTCAGACAAATGGCTGTCCAATCTCTTCTTAAAAACTTCCAATGTTGGAGCATTCACAATTTCTGGAGGCAAGTTGTTCCACTGGTTAATTGTTCTAACTGTTGGGAAATTTCTCCTTTGTTCTAGATTGCTTCGCTCCTTGATTAGTTTCCATCAATTTCTTCTTATTCTGCCTTTAGGTGCTTTGAAGAATAGGCTGCCCCCCCCCCCTTTTTTGTGGCAACCCTTAGATATTGGAACACTGCTATCATGTCACCCCTAGTTCTTCTTTTCATTAATGTAGACATACTCAATTCTAGCAACTGTTCTTTATATGATTAAACAACATGTTAAGAATATATTGTATTTCTTATGCAATCAGGTGAGCATACTGGGAAATACCAGTTGGCAGTATGATATTGTGAGGAACCAATGTTATTTTCATCAGTTTGGAAAAGATCAGCCGGATTTAAATTTTCGTAATCCTAATGTTCAGGAAGAAATGCATGTAAGTATCGATAATATTTTTATTGTTAAGATTTTCAGATGGTTTCCAATCAAACAATACAATTTGGAAGGACAGGGAGGAAGGCAACTGAAGACCACTCTAACGCTTTAGTCTTCTTTCCTCAATAGGTTGTTACCATTACTTGCTTAAGAAGCAGCTTCTTACAAAACAGGAGCTTTATCAGATTGGATGTCGTGGTCCCAAATCCTCTGCTTAAATTTGCCCACAGTTTTATTGAGGCCAAGAATGGATATTGCCATAACCAAAAATCACAGTATGCAAAATTATAGTTTATTTGGGAAAAAAGGAATTATCTAACGAAGTAAGTTGGATGTAATAGAAAAGAATATCTGAGGCTCAGGATTGGACCATGGGGTTTTTGCTGCTCTCTGGATTAGAATCTTTGCTTGTAGATGTTTCATTATCTGACTAGGTGACATTACTGGTAAAGTTATTGGGTAATGAAACATCTGCATGCAAACAAGCAAGCTCAGCAAGCACCAAGAACTCCATAAAATAAGAGGGATCAAAGAAGTTCCTCAAAGGATCTTCTGTGAGAAGTATCGAAGGTCTCAAGCAAGACCCAAAGGAAATGCAGCCTCGTTCTAGCCATCTGAGAACATTGAGTCGAATGAGGAGCATGTCTGATAGTTTTTAGGAATTTTAATTGGATGTTTCCAAATCTGTCTTTATAGAAGCACAAGATGCACAAGCACAAGTGAGCATACCATATAGGATCAAACTCAGATCTTTAGCTTTTTAGCTGCTTCAATCTACTTACTGCAAGGATGTAGTTGCTGCCATTTGACATGTATATTTGGTACTCTCAAGGGATGCTTCTTGAGCTCTTGTGTTAAACTCACTTGCCTAATTAATCCAGTAGTAGAAGATTGAAAATGAACACCTAGATATTTAAAGGTTTTAACAGGCTCGGTAAGTCTCTCATTAATTGGAGATGTAAAGCTGTTTTTTGAGAATACTACAATTAAATTGCCATTGAGACTGTCCTTTACTTAAGAGGTAGTTGTGCCATGATGGAGATCTATTATCAGTTTAGGTTAGGTTTAAAGGTTTCTCCTGTCCAGTCATGACTGACTCAAGGGGGTAGTGCTCATCTCTGATTCTCAGCCAAGGGAGCCTGCATTGCCTGAGAGACTTTTCCATCATCATGTGCCCAGCATGAAAATTCGCAACACTGTAACCTTCCCACTGAAGGAGTATCTATTTATCTACTCACATTTGCATGTTTTTGAACTGCTAGGTTGGCAAGAAGTGGGGCAACTAATGGGAGCTCACCCTGTTGCGCAGCACTCAGATCTCAAACATGGGCTGTCGGCTTTCCAGTCGACAAACTCTATGTCTTCAGCTGCTGAGCCATCTTGCTCCCTATCAGTTTAAGGAGACAATAATCAATCAATGTGGCAGTTAGTTTCCTCCAGAGCCTTCCAGGTAGTATGGAATCAAAGGCCAGCCTAAAGTTAATGAAAGCAACATAAAGAACTCTTTTTGATAGACTGAAGTATTTCTCTGCTGGATGTTGTTAAATTATAAATTGGTCCATTGTTGAATGTTCAGTGATGAATCTAACCTGCTCAAGGACCAAGATGTTCTCTGCATGCAATGCACTAGATTCATAGCCGCATGAGTCTGGAAAAAGAAATGATTGCTTTCAGAGTGGGACAGCATGTCTCTACATAACCAGTGTAGAGGAACAATGATGAGAGACAGGTAAGTCTCCATCTCCTGCTTTCAATCAGCCCTGAAGCATCTGGTTAGTCATAATAATGGTGGGCTATGATGGCCTACGTCCAATTCAGAAAGGCTATTGCTTCAAACAGAGGTACTTTCTATGGGCGCTTTCTATTACAAAGAGGCTGTTTTGATGCTAATTTTCCAAATGCAGAAACGTCTTCCCTGCAGCCTAAAGTAGTGTACTTTAAGAAAGCTAGTTTCACAAGTTCTTTTCTGGTGGAATAGAGTTTAAAATTAGAAAGGACCAATGAGTGAAATAAAAACCATTTTGGCATAGTGCTTAAAGGCAATTTGGAGACTGGGAGTTCCAGTCCTGCCTTAGACATGAAGCCAGCTGGTGACTTTAGGCCAATCACTTTCTCTAATCCCTAGGAAAAAGGCTTTTTCAAACCATGTTTGAAAATCTTGTCATGAAAACTGCACAAGCTTTTCCAGGAAGTTGCCAAGAGTCAGCACTGGCTCGAAATACAGACAAAAAGCCTGTGAAATAGATGTTCTTAAATCTCAGCTCAGCACAGTGGCCAATACAGAATGTTGTACAAAATTGCCAAGAAGCATTGAGGCTTGTTCCCTGAATCTAAGAAAAGAACGAGAACACAAATGAAAGAAAGCTAAAAATTGCAACGTTGGATATTTAGAACACAATAAGAAATGTTCTTGTAAGCATGGCAATGTAGAAATGAGCAAACCCACTAATTCTTCTTTTGCTTTTTATTTAGGATATTATTCAGTTTTGGCTTGGCAAAGGAGTTGATGGATTTACCATCAGTACTGTTAAATTCCTCTTAGAAGCAACACATCTGAGAGATGAGCCGCAAGTGAATAAAAATCTCCCACCGGTAACAGTTTTTCAGATTCGTCTTTCCATAAGGAACAAATGCTTAGATTTTATTGCATTTGCTGGGTGCTATATAATTCTTTATCAGTTGTTAGGCTTCTGTCAATATAATACAGTGATTTGCAATATATTAAGAATGATTGGAGTGTATTTGGGGGACATACAGTATGTGCAAATTATAAACTACAGGCTGATAAATGTCTGTGGAGATTCTTGGTCATCCAGGTCATGATTGTCTCAAAGGTGCTTTTTCAAAAGGCAACTGGATTTTCTTAGTTTTTCCTTGAAGACATCTCGCTTCTCATCCAAGAAGCTTCATTGCCTCTATTAGAGGATGGTGGATGATTTGTGATGACAGGAACACAGATTAATTGGTGATACAGAAACAGTAAAGATCAGCATGAGCTGTAAAATATTAGGGTGGGAAGATTTAAATAACAAACTTCTACCAAGAAGGAATTTAGACAATAGAATCAGGAAAAGCTACAGATAGATTTCTAGATAAATATATGCATCGATATACATGCATTTATTTTTTATTTGGTTTTCATGCCTGCCCCCCCCCCCAACTTATGAATACTCTGGGCACAGATGCATGTTTTTGAATATATCCTGGGAGACAAATAGCAAGAAATGGGTTGTTTCCAGTTGATAAATAAGTTCATGTCTCTGTCAGGCCAAGCTTGACTCCTGGGGAGTCCATGAAGGTTTTTACTTTGTCAGTGTTGGAAACAAATTGCTAAATAAGAACAAGCATTTTAGTCAAGTCCAGGAGGCCTCTTTTGTATTCTTATAATCTTTGTTTATGATTTTGAAGAGCCACAGCAAAAGCATTATTGCCTTTCAGTGGAAGGACCAACACTGAGGTTCAGCTTCACAGACTTATAGATTAAAAGCTAAAAATCCTAGAGAACCTTAAGGTTAAAGAGTCCAGCCCAAAACTATTTGGAGACAGAAAGTCATCTAGCTTATAAACATAGCATCCGACTTGCATTTCTTGCACAATATAGGAGATACAAACAGGTTTGCTGCAACTCTGGGTATATCATATGCTGCATTTTGTAAGACATTTTTTGGTTCTTATGAGACTTCTTTCAGAATATATTCCTGGAAAATTCTCAAACTAAACTTTCACAAGCAGGATTGTCAAGTGGGATTTTCTGAACCTACCAGAAGGTACTGTACACCTAGGAAGAGTAGTTCTTGGGCAGTTTAGGGTCATTGGTGGTCTACTACAGGAACGTCACTTCCCACACTGGGAAAAGTCCCACTTTCAAGCTATAAAAGTACAAGCAGTCCTTCAGTTACGACCGCTTGTTCTGTGATGTTCAAAATTACATTGGTGATGAACAAAGGAGTCTTACAATCGGTCCGTGAAGTTGCAGCTGTTGCAGCATCCCTGCAGTCATACTATTGTGATCCAAGTGCTCAAGACCCAGTTTGCCATTACGGCATGGCAGCAAACTGCAGTCATGTGATTGCCATTTGCAACCTTCTTTGCCAGCTTCCCACAAGCAAAGTCAAATTGCTCCTGCTGATTTTTCTCACAAGAAGCCCCGCTATGGAGTACGAGATCCCAAAGTAATTCCAAGGCTTATTTGTGCTCAGAAATACCTGCCAAGGGTCGCAACTGGCCTGCCCCATGGCCCTTGTGGCCTGCACATGCTTAGCCTGCCAGCCCACCTGTGGTCCCATTGGCCCACACACACTCTATGAATCTGCTGTAAAAGAGAAGTGGCCCTGATAGTGTGTATTTGGACTTTCAGTTTTAAAAGTGCTCATAATACAGTATAAAGCTCTCTGAGTTTTGGGAATTGAAAAACAGTATGGGTGTGTGCCAAATCCACCTTGTGAGCACTTCTTTGAGGTTATTATCACAGGAATAATTACAATATCCCATTGTTTTGTCAGGAAAACATCACAGCTTATGCTGAACTATATCATGACTACACTGCTACCCAAGTCGGCTTGCATGATATAGTTCGCACTTTTCGGCATACCATGAATAAGTTCAGCAGTGAACCTGGTAGATACAGGTAAGCCTATTCATTTTTTATCTGTTAGCCTCACCTTATTTATCTTGTATTACTCAAAGCTGCAACGTTCCCAGGTGTCAAGTTTCTCCTCAGCAAACTGAACAGATAAGCAGCCACACAAGGATGCCAAAATTTCTGTTTCTTATAGAAAAACTAAGAAACAAAACAGAATACCAGTGACTGTTGTATATCAAATATGAGTTCTATTTATACTGCAATTGATATTCAAATTCGTCTGCCACTCTCCTGTCTGGTTTGTGTTACGGAGCAGAAACCTCCCTCTGTTGGAAGGGACAGTTTCCATCTGCTCTGTGTGAGGCTCTTTGCTGTTGACTGTGGGAAAATTACCTTTCATACCCATGAAATAGGTTGATAATGTTAGTAGCAAAGTGCAGTGCTAAGGGAAACATTATAAGAAGGTGGGCTGGATTGTTTGGTAATTTTGGCCTTTCAGGCATTGGAGTACATCTCCCATAAACTCTTGACTATCACCATGCTCACTGGAGCTAAGTGTCTAAAGTTGTAGAAAGCAAATTCTATAATCTCAGCAGCATTTGATATTTTAAATTATGATTTCAACAGAGCTTACATTGTAACCTAAGTGGCATACTTGCTGCCTACCCAGCAAATATATACATACATACATACATATATATTTGGATTGCTAACAAAGAATTAAGGGAGAATGGAATAGCTATTTCGAACTTTGTAGTTCTCATCAACCAGACATACCCTTCTGAGATTCGAACCTGGGCTGTCTGCATGTTAAGCAGCTGTGTTAACCTCTAGGCCACAGGTTCTTTCTCACTTTGTCAGCTGTGTCAGGGAGGGAAGAGACAGGGGGAAGAATTACCTTGAGTGCTTTTTGAAATATATTAACAATTACACTAAAGATATGATCCCTGGGTATATCTGACTGAATTTGGCAAAGAGAAAACACCCAATGACAGCTACACAAGTAAAAAACGCAAGAAAGCAATCATTGCCAATAAGAAACCGGCAATTGAGAAACAGCCTATTGCATCAGACCCATTGACAAGATCTAGGAGCCGAGTGCAGACTCTGACCAATCTATAAAAGAGGACTCTCCCACTGACCGGCATTTTGAGCCCTGATGATGTCAGCAGTCGCTGACGAAAGCTAGGCGTTTTATTATTAATTTTTATGGTGATTTTATTGGTATTGTATTAAATTTTACTAAATTTTACTAAAAATTTTAAATACTCCCTGGTGCTCACGTTTATTTGCTTGATTATATATATATATATATATATATATATATATATATATATATATATATATATATAGTGTGATAAGAAATAAAATGAGCACCAGGGTAATATTAAAAACTATAAAAGATTTAATTAAAAAAGCGCCAAGCTTTCGCCGTCACCTGCCGGCATCCTCAGGGCTGGTGCGCCAGGAAGTGAGAGTCTCTTTATAGGTATGTCATTGCTTGCGCGCGGCTCCTCGACCTCGTCATCGGGGCTAGTTGGTCCAATTGCCTAGGGCTGATTTGTTTTTTTCTGTTCCTTTCAATTACGTGTTTCTCCTCATCCATTTTTTTGCCTTCTTTCAACTCCGGGGTAGTTAGGTGAGGGTCTCTATTACTTCGATGCTTCCTATATTGTGGCTCTTCCTTGGGGTTGGATGGTAATGCGTGTTTCATGCTCTTTTCACAATTATCCCTTATCCAATTGTCCTTTTGGTGATTTTCCCGTTTGATTTTATTGTTTTTACTTTTTACATTGCTCTCATCTGGGTGGACCTGTGAGTTGTTCCGAGTTAAATATGATCTGGTAACAGTCCGGGGTCGGGTAATAGGTTGTTTTGTTGTAGGGGGGGGGGCAGTTTCTTGGTTGTCATTATATCCAGCTGTTTTGCGCGCGTCCTACTGCGGGTAATTGGTCTGGGGGGGTCGTTGGTGAGATCGCGTTCATCCTGGTGACCGCAATGCTTCTTCTCCGCTTCCCTTTTCTTCTTTACGCTGTTAATGTCTATATGTACGTCAGGGAGGGCTTCGGGATTCACGGCTGTGGGGCGCAATGGTCCGTTCCTTTGCTCCTCGTCAGTCTCGCCAATCCCGTTCTTCCCGCTGATCTCCTCCCCCTGCCTCTCCCTTCGTTTCAATTTGCTCTTTTCCCTTTCCTTTTCCCCACTGACGTTCACAGGTCTATTGTTATTTACATTTTGTAAAACCTCCCCTCCCACTTCAGTTGTTCTGGTCGAGTGGGGAGGTCTCATTTTCCTCTCGGGATCAGTCACTGCATTCCTTTCTATGTGCGAGTATCTTGTCCCATTCTGGGACTCCTCCCCACTTTCATTGATCGTATCCTCTTTTACATTCATCCCGGTGCCTGTGCCTACGTCACGGGGGTCTTCGGGATTCACAGCTGTAGGGCGCGATGGTTTGATCCTTTGCGTCTCCTCAATCCCGTAGGTTTCATCCTTCTCGTGCGTTTCTCCCCCCTGCTTCCCCTTCCATGTCGGTTTGTTCTTTTCTTTTTCTTTCTCCCCAATGACGTTTGCGAATCTATCATTGATTACATTTTGTAAATTCTCCTCTCTCAATTCAAGTGTCTTGGTCGGGGAGGGGGGTTTTACTTCCCTCTCAAAGTCAATTAGTGCATTTTTTTCTATACGTGAGTAACCTATCGTATTCGGGAGTTCTTCCCCATTTTCACCAATTACATCCTCTTTTGTAGTCCTCTCAACATCTCGGGTGTTCATGAAGTCAAGGTTCTGGTTCTTGGTTTTTACTACCCCTTTGATCTTTTGAGGTTGTGGCACCATTGTCTCTTCTTCCCTGATATCACTGCGGTTGTTATTAGTTCGTCGGGGGTGTTGCTGCTGATTAGCTATATTCCACGATCTTAAAGCTGTATACGCCGGGCACAGGTCAACACGTCTATTAATGGAAGTGTCATCCGAGAGCCATGCCTCTTTAAGTAGGCGGCCTCCCTTGGTATTGTCAGTCGCCAGTACGCTAACCTCATTGAAGTTGAATCTGTGGTCCCATTCAGCCATGTGTGCCCATATCTGGGAGTACTGGTCTCCTCTTTTCACTGCTAATTTATGTTCATGGACCCTGGTCTTGATTCGTTTAGCTGTCTCCCCAACATAATTACATTGGCAGTCCATGCAATCAATCCTATAGATGGCTGCAGATTTTTCAGTGCTGGGGAGTGGGTCCTTTGGGCGCATTACAGCCGCCCGCAGTGTTTGATTCGGTCTATGGGCCACCTGTATATTGTATGGGGCCAAGATCCTTGCTGTAGCCTCTGAAACGTTGTGGATATAGGGGAGAGCAACACGTGTAGTTGTCTGGGGTGTGAGTTCTTGAGGTGTGAGGTTCCTTTGAGGTCTAGATGGTTTGTTGGCCCAATTAACAAACCTGGCCGGGTATCCATTGTGTTTGCACACTTGGAAGAGGTACTTCCTCTCTTCCCTCCTGGCTTTGGCAGTGCTGCAGTGTGTCTCCACACGTTTAAAGAGGGTTCTAACACAGCTGACTTTATGGGTCATCGGGTGATTACTCTCAAAGTGGAGAATCCTGTCTGTACATGTTGGTTTTCGGTATACCTTGGTAGTCAGACATCCGTTCGGCTGGCGCTGTACTAACACATCTAAGAACGCTAGGTTGCCCTGATTCTCCTCTTCCATGGTGAACTGGATGTCTGGGTATACCGAATTCAAGATACCCATAAAGTCAGTCTTGTGCCGCCTCTTGATAACCACAAACGTGTCGTCCACATAGCGGGCCCAAAATTTTGGTTGGTATTGGGCCATCGCTATGTGTTCTAGTTGTTGGAGCACTACCTCTGCAATAACACTGGAGATCGGTGACCCCATCGGTGTTCCTTTAATTTGTTCATATATGGTACCCTGAAAGGTGAAATAGGTATTAAGACAGATCCCCATCAATTTTATGAGATCTTCCGTTTGAAGGGAATCTTGATGTTGTCCCTGGTCTCCCTGATTCAGTCGGTCTCTTAAAATTGTGACCGCAAGTTCCTGCGGGATGGAAGTAAATAAGGACACTACATCAAAGGAGACCATGAGTTCGTCTTCTTCCACCTTCAGGGTCCTAATTTTACTGAGGAACTCTTCTGCCGATCTCACAGTTGTACTGCTCTCATTTGTCAAGTGGCCAATACGTATGCTCAGCCACTTGGCAAGTTCAAAGGTGGGTGTGCCCCTGAATGCGACAATGGGACGGAGGGGGACATTGGGTTTGTGTATCTTTGGCAACCCATAAAATCTGGCGAGTGAGGAGTCGCCAGGGCGCACTTTTCTCAGTGTGTCCTCCCCAATCCTCCCATTACGTTTGAGGCTATCAAGGAGCTTGTTAGTGCGATTCTTTAACGTAGTGGAGGGGTCTGTATTGGTTACTCTATAAGCAGCACTGTCTTGGAGTAGATCTAGGGCTTTACTCACATACACCTCTTTGTCTAAGACAACAGTTGCTCTCCCCTTATCAGCTGGAAGGATGACAATGGTGTCATCCTTTCTAAGTTGATTCAGGGCTACTCTTTCTTTCATCGACAATGTTTGGTAGCGCCTATGGCTCATGACTAGGCTTGTGACCTGTTGCCTGACCAAATTCCTATCCTCCTCTCCTACTCCCGTACGAAGTAGGGCGGGCTCTAATGCTGCCACAAAATCAAGCATACTCGCATCTGTGAGATTATAATTTATATCTCATTGTAGTAAGGAAAATTGTGGCTGGCTTAGTGCCTTTGAGGATAAATTATGCACCACTCTTCCCGGTGGGGTATTATTACGAGACTCACGTAATAGGTCAGGCAACAGGTCACAATTTGGTCAGGCAACAGGTCTACATTGGACTGCCAATGTAATTATGTTGGGGAGACAGCTAAACGAATCAAGACCAGGGTCCATGAACATAAATTAGCAGTGAAAAGAGGAGACCAGTACTCCCAGATATGGGCACACATGGCTGAATGGGACCACAGATTCAACTTCAATGAGGTTAGCGTACTGGCGACTGACAATACCAAGGGAGGCCGCCTACTTAAAGAGGCATGGCTCTCGGATGACAATTCCATTAATAGACGTGTTGACCTGTGCCCGGCGTATACAGCTTTAAGATCGTGGACTATAGCTAATCAGCAGCAACACCCCCGACGAACTAATAACAACCGCAGTGATATCAGGGAAGAAGAGACAATGGTGCCACAACCTCAAAAGATCAAAGGGGTAGTAAAAACCAAGAACCAGAACCTTGACTTCATGAACACCCGAGATGTTGAGAGGAATACAAAAGAGGATGTAATTGGTGAAAATGGGGAAGAACTCCCGAATACGATAGGTTACTCACGTATAGAAAAAAATGCACTAATTGACTTTGAGAGGGAAGTAAAACCCCCCTCCCCGACCAAGACAATTGAATTGAGAGAGGAGAATTTACAAAATGTAATCAATGATAGATTCGCAAACGTCATTGGGGAGAAAGAAAAAGAAAAGAACAAACCGACATGGAAGGGGAAGCAGGGGGGAGAAACGCACGAGAAGGATGAAACCTACGGGATTGAGGAGACGCAAAGGATCAAACCATCGCGCCCTACAGCTGTGAATCCCGAAGACCCCCGTGACGTAGGCACAGGCACCGGGATGAATGTAAAAGAGGATACGATCAATGAAAGTGGGGAGGAGTCCCAGAATGGGACAAGATACTCGCACATAGAAAGGAATGCAGTGACTGATCCCGAGAGGAAAATGAGACCTCCCCACTCGACCAGAACAACTGAAGTGGGAGGGGAGGTTTTACAAAATGTAAATAACGATAGACCTGTGAACGTCAGTGGGGAAAAGGAAAGGGAAAAGAGCAAATTGAAACGAAGGGAGAGGCAGGGGGAGGAGATCAGCGGGAAGAACGGGATTGGCGAGACTGACGAGGAGCAAAGGAACGGACCATCGCGCCCCACAGCCGTGAATCCCGAAGCCCTCCCTGACGTACATATAGACATTAACAGCGTAAAGAAGAAAAGGGAAGCGGAGAAGAAGCATTGCGGTCACCAGGATGAACGCGATCTCACCAACGACCCCCCCGGACCAATTACCCGCAGTAGGACGCGCGCAAAACAGCTGGATATAATGACAACCAAGAAACTGCCCCCCCCTACAACAAAACAACCTATTACCCGACCCCGGACTGTTACCAGATCATATTTAACTCGGAACAACTCACAGGTCCACCCAGATGAGAGCAATGTAAAAAGTAAAAACAATAAAATCAAACGGGAAAATCACCAAAAGGACAATTGGATAAGGGATAATTGTGAAAAGAGCATGAAACACGCATTACCATCCAACCCCAAGGAAGAGCCACAATATAGGAAGCATCGAAGTAATAGAGACCCTCACCTAACTACCCCGGAGTTGAAAGAAGGCAAAAAAATGGATGAGGAGAAACACGTAATTGAAAGGAACAGAAAAAAACAAATCAGCCCTAGGCAATTGGACCAACTAGCCCCGATGACGAGGTCGAGGAGCCGCGCGCAGGCAATGACATACCTATAAAGAGACTCTCACTTCCTGGCGCACCAGCCCTGAGGATGCCGGCAGGTGACGGCGAAAGCTTGGCGCTTTTTTAATTAAATCTTTTATAGTTTTTAATATTACCCTGGTGCTCATTTTATTTCTTATCATGAATACTCCCAGGGTTCATGTTTTTAAACTTCTCAAGCATATATATATATATATATATATATATATATATATATATATATATATATATATATAAAAGCAAATTGGAAGTGAAAACACCAGCCTGAAGATGAGAAATGGGACTTTGTCGAAACGTCGCCAAGACACATCCAATTTGACATGGGAAAAAACCCGAATAACCAAAGACCTACATATATATATATGTAGCAATTATCTCAAATCCTACAGTATTCACCTATTATACCTTCTTTGAAAGGAAAACATATTTAAATGAATAAATATTCAGCCAGCTAGTCATTGCATGTTGAACTTAGTGTCTCATTACTTATTTTTATAACATGTTTTATTACAATTTCAAGTCTCGTTCTACCTGATTTTTAAATTTTGCCAGGTCCAAAATTGTTGCTGATATTAATTTCAGTTTCAATTCACAGTCAATAAGAACACATATTTTAGCAGGATAACTGATTGATACCATGTGTTTCCAGTAAGAACATAGAACAAGTATGTCAAACTTGTGACGACGTATCGTGACTTTTTCCCCATTGCCAGCAATGGGGTGGGCGCGGTTTTTGGGATGATGCGTCTGGCCTGCGGGCTGACAGTTTGACATGCCTGACATAGAGGCTCTACCTCTTTAGGGAATTAGCTACTTGTCTAAACTGTTTCCTTTTTGGAGTTAGTTAAGCTAAATTCTTAGGAAGCCTCCTGTGCTGATTCAGAGGTTAGAACCAAAGGCAATTAAGCTAGTGATGGTAGCTGCTTTGGCCGGAAGCTGGAGGAAAAGGGCTGGCAGTGACAGGCATGTGGCTCATCATCTGTGACAGACATTGATGACATGCTTTCTGTCAGCATCATGACCCAGCATCTGTCAGGCTGGCAGCAGATGCTGTCCTGTCTGCTCCTTTGACTGTCTATGAAGATTCTCTATCATCCAGGTCATGATTGTCCGAAAGGTGCTTTTTAAAGGGCAACTGAAATTTCTTGTTTTTTTTCCTTGAAAATATTTTGCTTCTCATCCAAGAAGCTTCTTCACTTCTGATTGAATGGTGGGGTATGGAAGGATTTATACTCTGGTTGTTAGCAGCTAACGATCAGCCTTCAGTGTGCTAGTGACCCGATGACTGCAAAGAATATAAATCAGAATGTAAACAATATAAATCAGAGCAATACTCTAACCATTATAACTTTAACTCAGGGATTTTTTTTTTTTTACATAGAGGGTGTAACTATTCCAGTACTTTATCATGCAGATCATTTTCATGAGAATGCAAACTCTCCTCCTTTGCAGATTTATGGCTACAGAAACAATTGAGAACAAAACTGAAGATACTATGATGTATTATGGGACATCATTTATTCAAGAAGCTGATTTTCCTGTTAATTTCTACCTCAAGATCATGGAATCAGTTTCAGGAAATGATATTTCTGAAAGCATAGCTTTGTGGATGAAGAATATGCCACAAGGAAAATGGCCAAATTGGATGGTAAGTTTTTGGTTTGGAGGACTTTTGACATTTTTAGTTTGCAGTATAACCTTTTATGTTTTTTTAAATCAAGCAATATTTATTCATAGTAAGGATGCATAATCCTTTCTAAAACGAACAGTCCAAGATAAAGAGGACATAGGGGGAAAGTGCCAAAGCAAAACTAAAGTTTTATTTATGTATTAATCAAATTTATTTGACTGCCCATCTCACAGAAAGTTACTTTAAATCAAAATAAATATGCCTAAATTATATGGAGTATGCATATATTTGTGTCTATGTGCACACCAGATATATTTTCCCATGGTCTGTATTACATGTTTCCCTGTCAATGCCTCTATCACATTAAAGCTAACCAACAATTCAGCAAGAATTTTGGGCAGATGCCGAGAGTTGCACCCAACAATTTGGGGGGGGGTCATATATCATATATTGTATATACAATATTGTATATTGTATAAGGCAATCATTCTTTGTTTTCTATGTTGTGCCTTTGTGTAATGTAATGAGACAGTTTAGCATGTAGTTTGTAGCTTTGATAATTCAGTGGCATCTGACTCTGCTCGATAATTTGGGGACAATTTATGTCCTACCATCTATAGAGCAAAAGCCCTTTCAGTCGAAAGCAATACAAAAAAATAAGTTGTTGCAGATTTATTGTTTGTATAATTTTGGGATCTCTTATGTGGTGAATGAGGGAGAAGAGTCTCCCTTAATTTTATTCCCTAAACAGTTGTGTAGAGGAGGGTGATCTGATAGACAATAACTGGTCCAAACCTCAGTAAGGTCTCATAGCTGAGAGGGATCTAGGACAACTTGGCATAGCCAACTTGCCACGGAACAACTTGCTGCAGGACAAGAGTTACCCTAATGTCAAAGAGATCCTGGGATAGAATCATTAAAGAAAGGATGAAAAAGGAGGGACAGAATGAAATGTGAATGACAAAAAAATAAAATAACTTTTTAATTATTTTAAATACTTAAAATGAATTGTTGAATTGTCCCACAGCAAGTGGTCCTGTGGTGAGTTGGCCATAGCAAGTTGTCCCATTCTGAGCTAAGAATTCCTCTATCAGAGCAACACTTTAACCATTACATCAGTACTCAAGGAATTTTTTTCATAGAGGATGTAACTATTTAAATATTTTATGGTGCAGATCATTTTTATAAGAATGCAAACTTTCTTGGAAATCAGAAAATTCAAATATTAACTGCAAACTAAGATAAGAGAGAGCAAGATACAGTCTACTTCAGTTTTAGTTGTTTCCTTCTGGAAATAATTTACCCAAAACATATATTATAAGGCAATATTGTCTGCTTTCTTAAAAATATGAAATTATGCTTGAAAGGCACAATATGTATGATTTTATTGTATATTAATTACAACAACAATAACAATAATAGTTTTAAAACAGTTATATCCGGTGTAATGGTAGAGAAAGAGAAAAAAGTTGACATGAATCTGCTAATGATTGTACTTATGGTTTAGCACAGGGGTCCCCAACCCCCAAGCCTCGGCCCACTACTGGGACATGGCCCATTCACAACCGGGCTGCGCAAGTCGACCTGTGCAACTTGAGTTGTGCGCATGCATATGCGCTATCCTGCTGCTCACAATACCTGGTTCCACTCTCCTTCCCTCCGCTGGGCTGCAAAGCCACAAAGGTTGGGGACCACTGGTTTAGCATGTCCTAGCCAATTTTAGCCCATCAAGTGATAATGAATTCTAAACCTGCTGCATGAATAGTTTATATAATTTGAATTTCCATAAATAATACAAGATTGTACCCTAGGAATGAAATAATGTGTTATTTAATTTTAGGTTGGAGATTCCAACACTGCTAGAATATCCTCTCGGATTGGAAAAGAATATATAAATGTCATAAATATGCTTCTTTTAACCCTTCCTGGAACACCTGTAAGTTATTATGGCGAAGAAATAGGGATGGAAGATGCAACTTCAGGAACTGTGAGTTAAAAATTCTACTTTTTAGTCTCTTGAGAGGTTTGTTATAGAGGAGGTAAAATCTAGTAATGAAAAGGGCCTTTCCTCAGTCTTCTGCCCTTCAGCTGTTCAGGACTTTATCCCTCATGATCAACAGCTAACATGGTTGGCTATTATAGGATTTGTCTTAAACATTGAGGCCGCTGCCCCATCTGCCATAATTACTCCCCATGTCACCACTGAAATGCCCACACTTTCCCCCATTCAACAATTCCCTCTCCCCACTCCAAGCTGAAGGAACTTATGTAACCCAACACTAGCAAATAGGATATAAAAGCTGCCAACCAGGTTATATTTCTTCTGTAAACCATTCAGCATCCAGGCCCGAGCAGTGCCTCCATCTCACATCATCCACACTACCAATCCCCACTTCACTCTATTCCAGCCCCGCCCCTTCCCCCTGCATCCTGGTCTCATCTGAATCTCACATCTAATAGGCCTGGCAGGCAAAACCTTTTCTCACGTCAGTTCCCAAGATTGATACATAAGACTAGCCAATCTCGTCAATCCCACTGCAAAAAGTCAGCCTTGCCAGTACAGAACTTCTTACTCTGGTTTCCAGCAACCACAATGGAATCCGCATACATCAATCTTGAGAACCCAGCTCTGGATCCCAGGGAGAAGAGAAAGGAAAGTTACTGTTCTATCTGTTCTCCTACAAAACTACCAACTTGTTCCTCTCTCACTGCTGCCATTCACTGGAATTCTCAGTCCTAAATTTCTATCAAGGACTCTTGCTCCTAGCATGCTGAAATCAATGCCACCTTGTTGTGCCAAAATGCTTCCACAAAACAAAACCACTGCTCTTCAGACATTTTCCTCACTGAACCACTATGGCTCCAGGAACTGGCTAGATGCCGCTCATTAGATGAGCCAGAAACAGCTTCTGTAGACATTTGCATAGATTAATACCAATCTTGGCCTTGGAATGGATGGTGAAGTATGTGAAACTTAAAAGGTTTTTTACAGTTAATTTCAAAATCTTGATATATTCTTCTATAAAATTTTAAGCACCCAACAAGAAATATTCTTTGAAGTCCATCTAGCCCTTTAATTTAGTGTCTCCCTACCAGGAAATCTCAACCCTAATTGTCCTGGTTGGCAAAATACAGCTCAATCTCTAGAGGCATGGAGGCTACTGTAGGAACCAAGGTCAAAATGTGAAATAGATTTTCTAATATTTTTCTTTATCATACCTATTTGGGCAAACAATGTGTCCTAGATCAGGGGTCCCCAACCTATGGGCCACAGCCCACTACCAGGCTGCGGCCTATTGGCCACTGGGTCATGTGAGTGGCTGGCCGCTGCATGCCTGCATGCAGAGTCATGCTTGCATGTTTCTACAAGCATCATAGGCACTTGCGGCCCCACTCGTGCCTTGATCCCTCTCACGTGAGCGCTCATGGCCTCTCACACAAGCAACAGGTGTTTGTGCATGCACATGTGTGCAAGCATGCATTTACCCCTCCCACAAAACATCCCTTCTTTCCCCTCTCCCCTCCGCTCCAGGCTGCCAACCCGGAGAAACTCTGTCCTAGATGGCTCCAAATAGTATTCATTTTTGAGCTTTTCCAGCACAGATGATGGTAGCCTTTGCTGCTGGCTCTCTTACCCACCCCGTTTTATATTGTTTTAATGTATTTTATTAATATTTATGTAACTTCCTTTGATATATGACTATACAGTAAGTAAGATATAAATGTACATAATGGATAAATGCACATTCAATTTAGTACTGAATAGTTCCTCCTCTTTTTAGGCACCTTTTCTAGAAAAAGCACCAATGCAATGGGATGATAGCCTTCATGCTGGCTTTAGTGAGGGCAACTCAACATGGATAGCAGTAAATCCTGACTATCGAAATGTAAATGTGAAAGTGAGTATAACATCTGAACATCTACATATATCTATCCCAACATGCCCCCAAAATAGTTTTGGCTCAACTACCTCAGAACACTCCAGATGGTACAATATGGAATGCTTTGTTATGGTTTTGAGGGCCTCCAGCAGAACACTTGTCTCTAGAGTATCCAATAAATTCTGCAGAAATATTGTATTAGTCCCAAAGTGTACAATAATGGTGTGCTTTTATGCATTCATTTTATTCAAATTTATCTGTAGTATGAAGACAGGCAATAAATAAATAGAAAATCCTAAATAGTATTTATACTACCTGGTTTTGGTAGAGTTAAAGAATATAAAAAAACTTAGTAAGCCAAGCATTTGTTTGTCATTAAAAACTAAAATATCCTCTGATGTCTGAAATACAGTACAGTGTAGTTAAAAAAAACTTGATACAGGAACTTTAGGGGAGAATTAATAGAAGATAAAGTGGGGAGGATTTTTTAAATTAATACATTATCCAACTATAGGATGTCTTACAGTGGTACAAAAACAGTGTGTGTGTTCCACACACAAACACAATTTATTATTATAGCCAAAGGCCAACACAGTGTGTGTTCCAAAGTAATTTATATTCTAAAATAGAAAACACAGTAGAAAGTTTGCTAAAATACAGGATAGGAAGGATATACAAGTAGTCCTCAACTTAAGACCACAATTGAGCCCAGAATTTATGTTGCTAAATGAGAAATTTGTTAAGTGAGTTTTGCCCCATTTTATGACTTTTCTTGCCACATTTGTTAAGTGAATCACTGCAGTTGTTAAATTAGTAACACAGCTGTTAATTGAACCTGGCTTCCCCATTGACTCTGCTTGTCTGAAAGTCACAAAAGGGATCACATGATCCAGGGACATTGTAACCATCATAAATATGAACCAGTTGTCAAGCATCTGAATGTAAATCATATGACCATGAGGATGCAGCAATGATCATAAGTGTGAAGAATGGTCACAAGTCACTTTTTTCAGTGTTGTTATAGCTTCAAATGGTCACTAAATGAACTGTTGTAAATCGAGGACTACCTATAGTCAAGTTACACTATATGTTTGATTATAGAACCTTACCAAGACCCCAGTGAGGTTTATGTAACAACAAATGAATAAGGTTTCAGCATTTAATAAATTGCTAAATAATGATTTTCCTTTATTACAGATTCAACAAAATCATCCAGATTCCACACTCAACTTGTACCGACAACTCAATTCTCTTCGGTCCAGTGAGCTTCCCATTCACAGGGGATGGACATGTTACATATGGAATGATACCAATGTCTTTGTTTATGTAAGAGAACTTGATGGGTTGGATCAAGTGTTTATGATGGTTCTAAATTTTGGAGTGGGAACCGTAACAAATCTGCAATCTTTGGTTCCTGGTATTCCTTCAGAAGCTAGTATAAAGCTAAGCACTATTTTTAGTAATACTGGGAAAGTTGTAAACATGAAAAAAATTGAAACGCAACAAGGTGAAGGACTTATATTGGAATATAGGGCAAGCAAACCATTCCATGGGATGGACAACTTCAAAGAGAAGTGCTTCATTGCAGAAAAGGCATGCTATTCCAGTGTCTTTAATTTACTTTACATGTACTGTTAAATGTCATTATTTAATCCAAATCCATTAGTTCATGATTACATGTTATTTCTTTGCAAAAGATATGCCAGCTTATTCATAGATTTCTATAGGCTTGATCTAATTCTAATGGGAGAGTTAGAATTACTTAAAAAGTGTGAAAATTAACTCTCTAGTAGTTACAATGTACTGTTTACTGCAGACTTAAGTTTAAATGGTTGCTTGTAAAATTACTTTCCTATTAATTGTAAGCCCTTTGAAACGTTCTAGGTGGCTTTTCTAGTTCTCCCAATTCTCCCATTCTGCGAAATTGTGTGTTTCTATTAAATATATACCATATATTTTGTTTCTTATCTAATGAGGGGATAAAGATATGATGGTAACTTTAAACTTTAAAATAATAAATTCTCATATAATATTCATACTACCTTAGATTCTATAATATGCTAGATAAACCTGACCTTCAGGGCAGTCTGCTAATTTGGACTGGTCCAGACTGCAGGTGTTAGGATTCTTGAAGAATAGAGGACAATTTTGATAATATTTCGTATAAAGAGTTACTTATTTGGTCGGGTACTGATTGGCAACTAAAGTCTTCAGATGTGCTAAGGCAAGAAAATATTTTACAATCATGGTTTCAATATTTGCAAATAGTGGAGAGGTGGACCTTAGATAAGAAAGTGGGAATTACTTTAGCAGATGAAAATTTGGTAATTCAGATTAAAGATCAGAAATATGCTCATATTAAAAGAATTTACAATGAGTTAATAAAATTGGATTCGGAAACAGTTAGTAAAAGATTGTATGATTAAATGGGCCCAGAATATTCAGGAACCGATTTCATTGGATTTATGGGAGGTAATTTGGATTAGAAATGTTAAATTTACGCAGCCTCAAAATTTGAGGGAAAATTTTTATAAAATGTTTTATAGATGGCATCTGGATCCTAAAAAGTTGTCTTGTATATACCCGAACCTGCAACCTAAATGTTGGAGATGTGGTTGCTTGGATGCAACCTATTTTCATGTTTGGTGGACTTGTAAAAATATTAAAGCCTTTTGGATTATGATTTGGTGTAACATTCAAAAGGTTTTTAAAAGGAAAATTAAGTTTACTCCCCAGTTATGTTTTTTGGGGTATTTTTGTGGATTTTGATGCTAAAGAAACTATTTTAATGTTGAATTTAATAACAGCAAGATTATTGGTGGATCAATATTGGAAGAAGGACTCTCTTTCTTTAGAAGAATGGGTATTTAAGGTTTCTAATTTTGCAGAAACGGCTAAAATTTCTGCTTATTTACAGGACCATTCACAAGAGAGATATGTTATTGTATGGAGAAGATGGATAGAATATGTTCAGAAGAAATATGGAACTACAAAGTTTCATTTATTTTATGAGTAATGGATTTGTTTATAAAATTATGATGTTAAAGTTTGAAGAGAGTTAAGGGTTAGTATGATTTTGGTTATTGTATAATTAGTAAACTTAAATAGATTATGTTTAATATGTTTGTATAACCCTGTACTTGGCTCTGGGAAGTCGGGGAGGGAGGGGGGGTGGGGCGAGGATGGGTTGAAGGTTAAATAGCTCAGATAAGTAGAAATAGTTTTATTGTATATGTTTTATTTTGGAGAGAAGAATTGCTCGGGCATTTCTCCTGGACTGCATCTGGAATGAGAAGATAGGAGGAAGGGGAAGTAAGTAAGTAGGAAGGTTGAGGAGAAGGAGGAGAGGGGGAGAGTGAAGAAGAAGAAGGAAAGAGGGAAGTGAGAGAAGAGGTTAGAGGGTGGATGCGGTTTGGGGGGAAATGGGTGAGCAATACTGAAAGTTGTGTGTATAAATTTATTTTATCTGAAGTATTTTTTATGATGTAATGTAAAATTGAAAATAAAAATTTTTTTTACAAAAAAAAAAAAAGAAAAAAAAGAATAGAGGGCACTGGAACATACCACTTCAATCCTGTACTTGTCAGCTTCTTTCCAGGTTCATTTCATGATGTGTATTTGATCTTCAAATCAAAGAGTAATAAGATCAAGGAGTTTTTATTTCTTCTGTCTGCAAACCCTATTTTAGTATAGATAATAGTTCCTTGCATTTCACTCAACAGCAGAAAAATGGCTTTTTCAGTTATTTGCCATAGGTTTTCAAATAACGTTCCTAAAAGAACTTAGCCTTCACTGGCTGTTTTTCGGTAAATGATGAAAATAATTATATTCAAGCATTGTTTTAAATTGATCAGTTTTAACTGCTGATTTTTAGTCCCTTACTTTGGTTGTATTTTCTGCTTTCTGATTATTGCTTATGAGCCATCTGCATATATTTCAATATAGGAAAGGAAGACAAATTCAAACAATGATTTTATTGAGGTTAACAAATAGGAAAACACAGGATAAATTTAGTTTCAAAATAAAAGTTCTAGAGAAATCACATGGGCAAGTAATTCTGAATATTTAGCCAAATCATTTTCTTCTCCTTTGGGTAAAGGACAAAAATTCCAGCCTGACTTCACTCCTGCTTGTCAAGTCCAAGCTCACTATATAGAAATGCTAGCTGTGTTGCAACCTAAAACAATTAAAAATAGTTAGTAAAGAACACAGTACTCATAACTTTTTGCACACTTTAGAGCTGTATTTTCAGCAGCTCTTTCCATCCAAATAGATGGGCTTGAAGTGCTGTTCGTACTCCTGTAACACTGGGATAATCATGGGGGTTTGTCTGCAGTCTGAAGAGTAATCAGAGTTCTTCCTGCCAAATTCTCTTTAGAAAATGGCAGCTACTGTAATGGGCTTTTCACTGATATCAGGAAAGCTTTCTGTGAATTGAGCATTACTGTCAAGTATAACACAGCTTGTGACCAGAACAACAGCAGCAACGCTGAAGCTGGTGTCACAAAATGCTTTCAAAATTGCTTTGCTTCTATCATAGCTGTGGTTGAAGTACTTTCATGTGAGCATGAGTGTCTTCTATAGTAGGTAAAAAGTTCACAACTACACTTTAAAAATATTTAAACAGAATAAGAAAGAAAGAATGATGCATTATTTACATAAGCTGTGTTTTTACATACTGAAATCTATAAAAGACTGCAAGTTACAGTTTGGACACAATTTCTCATCCCCTTGCTCTTCTAGACATTCCATCAACCATCTCAACAGATTTTTCAAGAAACAAAGAAGACTGCTGTTGTGGAGAAATCAACATAGACCATTGCAGTATCTTTTCAACAGCATAATTTTTCTACTGAATATAAAGCTTTTATAGGCAGAAGGATCCTTTCTACCCCAAATGACAGATTCTGGATTTTACACTATATAAAGTGCAAAGTACAGTCCTGATATACTTGTAGAGAAGCCCTCATAAACTGTTACTACCAGCCAGTTAGTGGGAAGATCTTCCTCGGTCACTATAATATAATCCAAGAGGCTGAATTCCATCCAGCATCTCAAAGTCAAAATGATTTAACCAATTCACAGTTTCGTGGGAAGGAAAATGAATGAGTCTAATCTGTGTGCATCTTTCCTCCTCCATCCCAGCTGCCCCATCCCTTTTCCTGGTAATGATTAGTGCTATTGGTGATAATTTGATGTGTACAACACTGGATAGGGAATAACATTTCCCAAAAAATGTTTATTTCAAAAATATTTCATGTATTTCAGTTAGTAGATTGTGATAAAATAAATTTTTATGTTGGTGAAACCTAGAATCCTTTCTCCATGACTAGAACGTGTTCCTATTTATAAAAAAAGAGCTACACACCCTAAAGGGGGGGGGGATTATGATTTAGTAGGTGGAAAGACTTGTATATACAGGAAAAGATACAGTATCTCAGAGGACTAACAATTATCTTCACAGGTTATACTATAAATTTGTGACACTCTCCATTGTAAAGGATATCCCTACCTGTTTTAAAGAATCCTCATATGTTGGAGAACAATGGTTGCCTCCTGGTTGAACATCTAAGATAATATTAGACATCTGAGTTCCTGAAATCAAAATATATTAAATGCAATCTACATTAAAGGGACAAGAAAGATGCTATTCTGAAACATAATAACCATGCACACTGATAACACTGAAAGAAAAGTATTTTGCTATATGTTTATGGAGATTCTCCATCATCCAGATTATGATTTGTCAAAAGGCAACCAAACTTTCTTCTTTTTTTGAAAATGTTTAGCTTCTTATCCTTCTTCAGAACTGAAGAAGCTTCTTGGATTAAAAGCAAAATGTTTTCAAAGAAAAAACCAAGAAAGTTCAGTTGCCTTTTGAAAAGCACCTCTGGGTATTTTTCAATAGCTCTTTGAACAATAAGAGCCGAGGTGGCGCAGCAGTTAGAGTGCAGTACTGCAGGCCACTTTAGCTGACTCTGTTCAGCAGGTCAGCGGTTCAAATCTCACCGGCTCAAGGTTGACTCAGCCTTCCATCCTTCCGGGGTAGGTAAAATGAGGACCCAGATTGTTGGGGACAATGTAAATATATATATACATTGCTTACTGGTGTACACCGCTTAGAGAGTGCTTGCACTTAAAGCGGTATATAAGTCTCATAAATAAATAAACACTTACTGACTGGTGGTATGAAGGAAATAATTTACTAGTGTCCTCTACCTATTTATTCCAATTCATTTTTACAACAGAAGAGTGTTTCAGATACGTTTTGAGGCCAAAAATGTGATTCAGAGGATAAGGTTTCTCAATAACTACTATAGGTAGTCCTTTGAACGTTCATTTAGTAACTGTTCAAAATTATGATGGCGCTGAACAAAGGGACTTAAGGCCCCGACTGAAGCTGAGGCCGCTACACTGTTCCTACAGTCACATGAACAAAATTCAGGTGCTTGCAATCCGCCCTCCCTCATGACCAGAGGAATGTTGCAGCAGCCCCCCTGCCCATCTTGGTCTCCATCCCAGCCCACTGGGTCCCACACCCACCTCCCCACTCCCCATCACGGCTTAGTGCACTTATCTAGCCTATAGATCTCCTTTGAGAAGCAGCCACTCTGCCGTGTGACCTTGCTAAATAGATGCTGAGTGGTACCATCTGGGAAGCAGGCATAATTTTGGGAGTGGCTACAATGAATTGTGGCCACTCCGAAATGGTGCCTGCTTCTGGGATGGTGCCATGTAACCTCCATACTGTATAGGGAGGCCGAGGGGCAGATTGGCTGGATCTCTTTCCTCAACATTATCGCAGAGGTAAAAATTGATAAAATGACAAAGATTGAATTGAGCCAAAAAAAAAATCCAAGGAGGATTTTCAAAACTACTGGTCCCCCAAAGTGTAGGATGCATGGAAAACACCTTTTATACTTGTTCCCCTAGTTTAATATCTCACAATCATTTTTGTATAATTGAAATTATTGTGCTGTGTATTCTCACCTTGGAAAGAATGTGATTGGTGTTTATTTCTGAATAGAAATATGTTCCTGTTATTGTCCATAAGATTTTTATATTACTTTTCAATAATTCTCAAGCACTTCATATATGGAAACATATCCTTTATAATTGATAATCATGAGCATAGTTTGCTTATGCTAGTGGTTAGTATATGCTGGCTAGAAATTCTCCCCTCTTTTTAAACAGATGCACACAGTCAATATTCTTGATGAATCATTTGAAGTTAGATATTAGTTGAAGGATTAATTGAGGAAATCGTTCTATATTTATCTATCTATATCTATTTTTCAACTTTGAATTAAAATTGCATATCAATCAGGGAAAAACAATGGCATGCTAAGTATATTTGCAAACTACACGAATGTTTAAATGGGATATCTGCTTTAATACTGAAATTCTGTTTAAATATTAAGACAAATCTCAGGGGCTGCCACAAAGAAGAGGGAGTCAAGCTATTTTCCAAAGTGCCTGAAGGCAGGACAAGAAGCAATGGGTGGAAACTAACCAAAGAGAGAAGCAACCTAGAACTAAGGAGAAACTTCCTGACAGTTAGAACAATTAACCAGTGGAACAACCTACCTCCAGAAGCAGTGAATGCGCCAACATTGGAAGTTTTTAAGAAGAAATTGGACAGCCATTTGTCAGAAATGGTATAGGGTTTCCTGTCTGAGCAGGGGGTTGGACTAGATGACCTCTAAGGTCCCTTCCAACTTATTATTATTAATATTAATAATATTTAAAATTAATCAATAATTTGATTAATTTTAAATATTATTAATATTAATAATAATTAATAATTTGATTAATTTATCTATTTCTGTGTTAATAATTTCCTCTATGTATGCAGATTAATTTCTGGATGTTACAACTACTATATTTTATGTAAATATTAATTTATTGCATGTAACACATACTATCTTTTCCAATATAATCAATATATGTCAACATATCAGGGTATGTATATATACATCGATCCCTGTTCCAAAAGGAAGAAATATGCTGAAAAATCCAATCTAAAAAGAGTCACTTAAAGAAAACTATAATTCGTCTAATTTAGCATCATGACCCTAATTTGATAAATCATATTTCACTGAAGAAGAAAAAAAAGAGCATGAATATATATAGTCATTCCTTGCTTCATCCTGTGAAAGGTTTGCTAAATTTTATCTCGTTTCTTAACTCAAATTATCTGCTAGGAGGCCAATGAATTTTTTCCCTTTCTCCAATTCTTGAAAGAAGGGAATAATGTTGCAGTTTTGCTCTTACTCCTAAATTGGACTTTTAGTTTTATGGAAAACATATATATCATGACTACTTCCATTTGCTTCTTTCTGGTGGATTGGGCAAATGTGTGCAATTGTTTTATTAACCATATCCCAATGTGATCTAGAAATTAGTGCTACCTTTATAATCTGAATTGTTGGTTTCAGCATGATCTTGTAGAGCTTTTCTAAGTTTATTGATGTATCTTAACAATCCTGCCATGGGAACTCGTTGATCCTTTTCAGAAGCTGTGATAAAAAGAGAAGGATAATTCTAAAAAGAAAAAAAAAGTAAGAGCAGGGAAGAAAATGTCTGAGTTAGCAGGATGAAATTACTGATACCAATCTGTAAAGGCATTAATTTTTAACTCGGTGGAAGTTGCTTTACCATGTCTGCAGGAAAGAAGTATTAAACAGAGTTAATTAATCTATCTAGACTGTAGCTATAGCTGACAATTATGGGAAGATCTTATCTCTGACTTGATAAACAGCTGCCAGTTGTCTTCTATTGAATGTTCTCCATAAACTTTTTATCTGAGACTAGAAAGAAGTTAAAATATAACTTTGGCTCTGATTTTAGCTCTATCCTAGCTGCTACTCTTTCTTCATTTGGAAATAGATAACCAAGCAAGTCAGTTATCTGAGGGTAAAGCCAGACAGTGTTAAGCTTATGGTGCAGTCATACCTATTCACAATTGATATGGGAAAGTTACCTGTTTGCTCAGAGTTATACAGCCTCCTTAAATCCCTTCTATCAGTTTTGCCTGCATTGTCATTGCTACCCCTCTTGATTAGACTGTAGTCTGACCGCAGCATTGTAGTCCATTGTATTTTGGCCACAGTGATCTAGATAGCATTACCAAACCAGATATCCTGTACCTGTACATTTCATTTCTTTTTTATGAGTGATAAGCTTTCCATTTGTCTCTGTTAAATTTTACTATCACTTTTATTTATCAATTAATTTCTGCTTGTCTCTCAGATTTCTCTAGACTATTTTGAATTTTGTTTATATTTTCCAGGGTATTAGGTATTCCATCTTTAGGTATTCTGCCTAATTCTATATCATTAGCAGACTTGACTACCTTTCCTCTTCATGTAAATAATTAATCAAAATACTGAACAGCGGAGGATCCATAACTGATTTTTTTTAATCCCTACATTGGCTTCTTCTCGCCTCCATTCCCTTCTCTCCATTACTGAAACTGTTTGTAACTATGCTTTTGGTATCTTCTCCTTTAAGAACTCCCCCCTTTCTGACTTCCTTTTCCCATTAGTTACTCTTGCCACTGAATCCTACTTATTACTGCTTATTGAAATCTGCTTTTTAGAAATACAAGTTATATGCTTCATTATGCTTAATTTTAGTTTCTCTTCATTTTGAATGATTTCATTAAATTGTCTGAACAATTCTCTAAATTTAACATTTTAGTTATGTACAATGCAATAATATACTTAACCAGCACAAAATGCAATAGTACCTGTGGCTTAATATTTTGGTATGGACAATAACTTTTAATATATTCTTTGCAAGCCTCATCTCCCACTGGATCTCCCCATTCTTCTTGTTCCTCAATAGTTAAGGGGAGATAAGGGTCCAGCATTGTATTTAAAATATCCAGAAAAGGTGCCTATGAACAAAATAAAAACGTTTTTTCTTATATAAGTTTAACACGAGTGAAGCAGATAACAGAGATAAGCCTGGTATTTTCTAGTATATTTAATTTGTGAGAAGTTAAAGATAGAACTTTGGGATATTAGCAGTTAAAGATACAAGAAAAAAGGCAACTTCTTTAATCATACATAAAGACTAGAGTAATAATCAGCTAAGCCAAAGTGTTTTTAACCACGAGTAAAACATCTGCATTATTCCTCACTTGCTGTAATGTTCAATTGTCCTGACCCATGATTCAACTACAGATGATTCTGCCTGTCCTAGAACAGCATTACTTCACTTCTTTTATCAGTTTAATCTCTTAGTATTGTATCTCACACTCTAATTCTTTATTTCCTCAAATTTGAAGGAGCTATTTTCTCCTTGAAAATCTGGTTAAGCTCAATACTGCCAAGTCTAGATGTTGAGGGCACTTGGACTACTTCCTTCACTGTTTCTGCTAATGATTTGTCTTCCCATTACTTCCATGCCCAGTTTGCTCCTTATCATTGCCAAATTGCTTAGGGCTTAATAGAAAGAAACAAGAGGAGGAAAACAGCAGGGGCAGATGGTTTAGCAGGCCACCATTTCATAATGGCAAGAGTCTCCGTAGGTGGTGGAGAATGTCAAACCTGTCAATGTCAAATGTCAAGCTGGTCCTTTTTCTGGATATAACCATGAAAGAAATGGGGAATTGTAATAGATTATATAGAAAGTATTAGCTTCAGAAGAAAGCTGATGCAATCCATCTTGTTACCTACTGAGCCAAACACGCATAGGATACTACTGGAAGGCAAAACCTAAACTTTGTTTTGTTTTATATAGTGTGTGTGTGTGTGTGTGTGAGAGAGAGAGAGAGAGAGAGAGAAGAAAAAGGAGAAGTTTAATAACTCTTGATGTGAGAGGCAATGATTCTCAGGATTAGAGACGTTAATTATGTCAACAAGCAACCACTGCTCAGCTTCAAAGCCATGAAGTTCAGAAGAGAAAATCCACTGAGGCAGAAAGAAAAATTAATGGTTTGAAATTACTGTGAGTAAAGGAAGGAACAACAGCTTCACACTGATGGACAATAATCAGTTTTATGATGTTTTGATTCTAATAAACAACACTGTTATCAAATTGAGTCACACTATGGCTGATATACTTTAACCTGATCTGAACATGGCAGACTAATTAAAATATATCATGTCAGGGAATGTGACTTACATCCAAAGCCTGAACTTTGTAACAGCATCACTTTAAGTACCTCCCTTTGTCTGAATTGGTATAGGGTTTCCTTCTTGAGCAAGGGGTTGGACTAGAAAGACCTCCAAGGTCTCTTCCAACTCTGTTATTCTATTAATTTGCTTCAGAGAGTGCCCAGAGACTTTAACAACAAGAGCTGGCAATGGTCAAGAGCAGGAAAGTTGAAGAAAGAGACAGAGGCTAATTCTGACTGCACAAGGCCAAGTCTTAAGGACAATTGCATACAGAGCTAGAATTGAGAAGACATCAACAGACAGCAAATTCTGCCTATGGAAAGAAGTTGAAGAACAGTAGAAACCTGGTTAGCTACTGCGAGAAGATCACGCAGACTGACTACAAGCAATGGCATGACAAAGTAGCAACAATGGTGCATCGGAAGATCTGCAAGAAATATCATTTGCCTGCAAGCAAGAACTGGTGGGATCATAAAATAGAGAAAGTCATAGAAAATGAAGAAGCTAAATTGTTCTGGGACTTTAGAATTTAAATAGTCAGGCACCTGCCACTTAACACCCTAGACTTAACAAATGTTGATAAGAAAGACAAAAAAGTCTGGACAGTGGATGTGGCAGTAACTGGAGACAGTAGAATAGAAGCGAAAGAACTGAAGATCACAAAATACAAAGACCTGGAAACAGAAATAGAATGGCTATGGCAGAAGCAAGCAAAGGTAGTACCAATAGTAATAAGATGCCTTGGGTGCAATCCCAAAACAACTGGAGTATCACTTGAACACTGTCAAGCATTGACAATTTCACCATCCGTCAATTGCAAAAGGCAGCTTTATTTGGTAGTTTCTATCCTGTTCCGAGTAATACATCCATACAGACAATATCTGTAATACCATCAAACATTTACATCTGCCTATCCCAGGTCCTTGAAAAGGATTCGATAGGTAGATAAAAATGCCAAACCGTCTGAACATCTGGCTGAATGTGCGATGAATCTTAATTATAATAATTGCAGCAACCAGATTGGAAAAGAGTGGACCACAATATTACAATGGATATTTTGATACAATATTATGTCTATAATGAAAAATATGCATAGATTTCTAATTGCTTTTCAGATACAATTTAAGCTATTTGTTTTAATTTTAGACAGCACTAGACACATGTACTTGAGTGTTCCTGGACCTTGGTATGGCTTATCTGTCACTTAAAATAGTAGAAGAGACATTTTAAAAGATATTTCTGATGTCAGAGATTGTTCTATTATCACTATGATTTATACTTTATTGTATTTATTTATACTTCAATAGTTTATTGAAAAAAGTCTTTGAATATTAACCTGGAAAAAAGCAATATAGTGGATTTAAATCAAATATTAGTTATCTTACCTGTAAAACCACAGCTCTGATAAGATGAGGTGCAATATTGCAGATGGCCCCTGCAAGAATTCCTCCAGCACTTGTGCTCATTAAGGCTGTCTGCATAGGCTGAGAATATCCAAGTTCATGCAATAACTTGATGCAGGCCTGGAGGTCTTGGATACCATTATGTTTTTTCATCATACAACCATCTTTATGCCATCTCAAGCCTAATTCTCCTCCACCCCTGACAATGAAAATAAGAGTAACAGCAACAAAAAATCTGAGGCATTTTATTCTCATCCTAATATTTATCCAAGAATATTAAATATATATGTGATTTGATCAGAAATGCCTGTTTTAAGTGTTAATATTTTAAAAAAACATTAAGCTAAAGAAATAATAATCAAATTGGCTTGCACTCTCTGTTTCTGCAAATGGAGGACAACATAGCAACTGTTTTTGATTTTCTCTTGGATAAGAAATTATATCCCTTGCTATCAGTACCAAAAAAAGCCATGGATCTTGCAATTCCCAATGTATTGCTGATGGTGGAGAACACACATTCTTGCAAACAAGCTCATCACACTGGTCCTTTTTGTGATAAACAACATTACAGAAAGAAGTATGAAATAATAAAAAAGTAGAATATTCTTTATTGAATTGAATATTCTTTACTGGTCAAGTGTAATTGGATACAAAATGAATGTATCTCCGATGCATAAGCTCTCAGTGTACATACAAACAATGAAGTGATAAGTCACAGATCAGAAATTATAAGATACAAACAACAAGTGATCAATCATAAGGAGAAAGTAATAGGAAAGATAAGAAGATGAGAAAACGAGAAAGATAATAGCAATACAGCCCTACTACATGCATAAATATCTTAGGCATAAAACAGTGCGGTGTTTAGCAGTCTTATGACATGGGGGTAAAAACTATCTTTGTGTCTAGTTGTTTTGGCATGCAATGCCCTATAGTAGCATCCTGAAGGAAGAAGTTGAAATAGTTTATGTCCAGGATGTGAAAGGTTTTTCGATATTTTCTCAGCCTCTTTCTGGTTCGTGCAGTATACAAGTCCTCAATGGATGGCAGGCTGGTTACAATTGTTTAAGTAATGCACAAACTCCAGAGAACATGAAAAACATGAAGAACTATTAGATATTAAGTAGAACCAGAGATGTAAATGTGCCAGGTGGAATGTTATACAGCTTTCCCTCTTTGCTCAGTGCAAATTCTCATGCTTATTGGGTCTTCTATACATAACTTTATGGCTGCAATGTTAACAGATCATGTTTCTCCAACCTGGATCCAAAGGTGCTAATATATTTTTGGTGTTATACATGATCAGTTATAAAATAGAGTAAACCACTAGTAACATTTGGATAGAAGTAATTAAAGGAGTGAATACATTCAATTAAAAGCACATACATAATTTTATTTAAAAAAACTATTTAAATTTCAAAGTATCAGTTTTAGAGCAGGGCATAATCTTATTTTTAATACATTAAAATTATTACATTCTAGTATTTCTTTTAAATTGGATTAAGGATTAGGCATTCTGAAATATTCTAAGCATACTAATAAGAAAAAAATTTGTTAAAACATTATGTAGTTTTAAAATTTTAAAATATGGATAACATTTGCTTTGGAATTATTTTCCTTCAGTTGAACTATTTAGAATCAAGTAAAATAGCTGAAAGTTTACTACATGATATTAACCACTGGGACAGTATAATTTTTTTCAGTAAAAAGTAGAGAAGCTAAAAATAGAATTTACTTGTTATACTTGATATTTAAATAGTATTTAGAGGATAGCAAATATATCCTTTATAATTTCTGTGCTTAGCTGAATATAAATTATTGCTGCGAATGTACATTATAATATTTCTTAGAAATTAAAGACATGCTAAGAATTGAGTGACAGATATCAAAAAACTTTTAAACATGGTACTAAACCATAGAACTAAACTGTGTTCTGATGAAGTTAGAATTCATACAAAGAACATTACATTATTAGCAAATAGTATACCTGAAATGATCAGCAACAATGTACATTACAAATAACTGGCAAAAACATTTATGGGAAAAAATTGTGAATGGAATCAAAATTGTTGTGGCTGAAGGAAAAAGCTAAAACTTTAAACAATAACACCATCAGGCACAAACATATTCACAATGAAATATTAATAAGGAAATCAGTTTTATAATATTACAGACTTACCTAACATGACAAAAAGCTAATATCCACCCATCCTTGATTAACATTAGATTCTCTGCTTTAAATGTCATGTTCAAATCTATTCCATAAGCTCCATAGACATGAACCAAAAGTGGCATCTTGTGCAGCTGTGTAGAATTGTTTTTATAAAAAACTGTAATTGGCACCCAAGTTTCATCCTGCAAATGAGGAAACATTTCACAATAAAGCATATTTAGAAATTTGCAAATTATAAAATCAAAAGAAAAGTTCAATTTATATATTTGACATGTTTCATTTATCCTAGCATTCTTTGACATTTTGTACAAAACTCTCAGAAAATAAAAAGAAACTTGGGATTGCTACAGGATTTGTTTACCAATATAGAATATAAAGCTCTTTAAATACAAATCATGAGAAGTTTATAAAACATGAAAGCAGCACATTCCTTCTGCATCTTCTGCATTGTGATCTGAACAGCTTTACACTCTTCACACTAAATGTGAATAAAAACGTAAATGTCTGCTAGGAATTCTCTGCTATATGACTGAAAAATACAACAGATTGCACCATTATTTTTCTTATTTCATAAAAGCTCATGAAGAGATTCAGTGGGAGATTATTATCATACAGATTAAGATTTGTATATGTTAACACTTGCTTTATTTGGGGGAATTTTTCTCCGGAAAGCATGGAAAACAAGACCATTTCATTTGAAGTAAGGCTTATTGGGAAAAAGCATAACAACTTTGTCTTCATGTTTCTTAAATGTAGGTCTTACAAAAGAAATATTAACACTTCAGAAATAGCAATAGCTCTACTGATTAGGGCATCTAGTAGGGATTTTTTTTAAAAAAAATTTCCTTCCAAATCCTGTTTACAAGAGGCTAAGAAGACAAGAGCTTACCTTGCTCTTAGCTTCTAGACGTACAGTTTTACAATATGCTGTAATTGGTACTTCTTGCTCAGTAAATTCAATAAGGCTCTTTTCCATCAATGAATATGCAAAACGAACTGGAGATTGAAGAGGAGACATGAGCCAAAAATAGCAAGTGTTGGCACTAGAGTCGGAATTAGATTCCAATTCTAGTGAGCAGGCCCAAGCAGGTAGCTAGAAAACAACAGAAATTATTAATATTTACTCAGTCTTTTGATTTTTTTTGTTGAACTATATGCTATAGTTTCCAGCCCGATAATAGAATTTACTGGCCAAGAGGTGCTCCACTTGCCCCAGAAAAAAAGCTGGGCTGATGGCAGGACCCCATTATAACAAGTGCAACAATTCAATTATTTTCCCTAAAAGCTACTTAATGACATTCAAATAAATAATGCAAATGGAATTAAACATACTATTTTGAAATCATCAGAGGTGGCAAAATATTAGGCAATGTCACCAAAAGTGATATTTGGGCACCAAAAATGTATTTAAAATGCATGATTTATTTCTTATAAGGTTCCTCCTTGTACTCTTCTAGGTTATCATAAAGTTTTAAAAATCTTTTTTCCTGCCCCTCTGTCTGCTCGTTCACTCTATCCAACTTGAAATCCAGCCAAGTCAGTGTCTGTTATTGCACTGAGGCCTTGCATTGGCTTTGGGGTGCTCAGCCACTTACAATCCTTGCCTCTGACTCTGTTCCCAGCGTTAGCCATTGTGAAGAACAAAATTATTTTTTTGGCACAGCTATATTCGGAAACTCAGGGCTATTATGTTTTAAGACTTAACACTCCTAGAAATGAAAGGAATCAAGATTCATTCTCTGAGAGCAGCAGGGTCTCTTACCCACTGCTTACTTTCTTTTAAGAAGTTCTGGTTACTGGGTTGATAAAGGCTTTTGGAAATTGAGGCAGTCAGAGTCAAAAAGCTTTACACAGAAAAACTGCACTCTGTGTAATTGATTAAAACCTGAAGAGGATCAATCTAAAAAGACTAAAAAACCCTTATAAAATGGGCACTATATTTAACTTGACTGCTACAATTAGCAAAGTAGAGAGTGTATAAGTTTACCATCTTATTGAAATCATGCTAAGTGAAATTTAAAATATTTGCAGATAATTGAATAGTAAGGCAGGAGTTAACCTGTGTTTTCAAAAGAGCCCTTTGGTGTTTAAAGTTACAGAAAACCTGGCTAAGTAAGATGATGCTCTAGAGTCTAGACATAGAAATATAATGAATTTTAATTGATCCAGGTGTTAACAAAATGCTTTTTTAAAATGCTTAATTAAAATGTTTTTTCATGATTTGTCTATAATCGTATGCAAAATGTCTACAATTTATTGAGTAAAATTTTTATAAATCAAAGCCCACTAAGGTTTTATCTTATGTTTAATGTATGTATAATATACAATTATTTATTTTGTTTTTGCTGTAAAATTTGATGAGTATTGGGTAAGATTAATTTCTCAAAATGGTAATTGAGAAATAGGTCTGTTAACTAAGATTGTCAATTGTCAAAGTTGCAAGCCACAATCTGCTTGCTCTGTGTCGGCAAGTAGGAATGAACTAACAGAAAATATGCTATGGATTTGATAAGGATATGGATATTTTTTTATGCCATTACTACATTAGATTCTAAGGAACTAGGAAAGCTGATGGTATAGTCCCATTTTACAGAGTAGCTATTCTTTAGGACTGGTGCTGAGGAAATGTGATATTTTTGCTCAAGTAGCAAAATATTCTGACAAACGATAACTACAGAAACTGTAGATAATTTAGCCGTACTAATAACGATCCTCAAAGCATGCTTGGAATCTTAATTGTTACTCAACAATTATGATATTGATAGTCTAATGATAGTTGGGTATATGATCCAAGCCAGGGAAAAGCATGAAGAAAATAATAACCATATTAATGGCACAAATATCCTCAGCCTATTATGTCTACACCCCATCCAAAACACAATAGGTTAGTTCCCAAAGTATACTGTGTTGAAGATTATGACAGTTCTAATTTCAGAAGTTAGATACTTAATGTTTAAAAATGCAATGTGGGATAACTGCCTTACTCTATGAATCAGCACCCTCTAATTAGCAGCATATGTAAAGGACACAATTTATTTTTTTATTAAAATCCTTCTTCTCTGAAAACCTTAGGATAAATACTGTTTATCTTACCCTGAAGTTAACAAAAGAATTCATTTTGAAAATTATTACTATTAAAAGTAATACATGTAGTAATTTAAATATTTACCTTAACATTTTCAACTGTATTTGATACAAGAGAAATAATATCCAAATAGAGCTCACCACCAAGTTTTAGAAAGATAATGCAGTGATCTCTGAACATATCTAAGTCGATTAATTTGGCATTTTCATGTACTGTGTAAATGGGCTGCCAATTCTCCAAACTACATGAACCAACTGGAGCTTTCATCAGCTGTAAAACAAAGAAAGTCTGCATACATATATGAAAAAATGAAAATTTCCAACATTTAAACATTTTCAATCAAATTTCAATTTTCTTGTAAGAAAATGCTTCCATAAGCATTCAATAACTTGAGTAATTAGTTTACTACCAGCTTGGATAGTTTAGGATATTCTGGAGAAGGAACTACCTTAGCTTTTCTAAGGAAGGTAAGGAACTTACCTTCCTTAGAAAATAAGGAAATAAGATAAGTAATTTTCATATTTTCAGAAGAAAATGAACTTATGCTCTCTTTTATATTATCTTCTTAGTAGGTGAATGTCTATGCTTGCTAAATTTTGAGGAATAAAATAACCAACACAGTAATACATATTTTTCAATGTTGGCTTAAGTACCAGTCAGAAATCAAAAAAATATCCAGCTAAGCAATGCTGTATTTCTTTTCCAGTTTTTTGGTATTTTCCAAAGCTCCTGTACATCTCAGCAGGAAAGATAATAAAGAGATGAAGCGGAGGTCACACGGATATGAGCATTATGGAGAGAAATGATAGAATTTTTGTTTTAGAAACAAGCTATACAGTAAAAACAAATGTAATGATTACTTTGATACGATTTATCCAAACTATATATATCTCAAAGTTTCTGTTTTTGCATGAAGAATTTAAATAAAATGATCTTATGAATGCAATGCGATAATTGGGTACATTTTAAAAGCATATATAGGAAACATGAATATTATATGCAAGGTTTGACTATGAAACCAAGTACAGGCTTTTTTTTCCTTTGGAAATTAAAATAAAGGAGCCACTGTGGTATGGTGATTGTTGTTGGACTAGGAATGGTTATACATAGATTCCCTTAGACATGGAAGCTAGATGGGTGTCACTGGGCCAATCTTAGATAACTGAAAAACATCTATCTAACCATCACTGGATCAGCAATGAACTGATTTGGGCTGATAATAAATTATTAAAATATATAATGTGGTTGTTTGTCTGAGCCAAGCTTTCTAGTTCCCATACCTTGTACACCACAGGGTTTCCATATGTAGTAAGAATATATAGCTCATTGTTTCGATGCTCAACATGATAAATGATATTTTGGGTTCGTTTTTGCACAAGAACAGGAGATTTAAAAGGGCGACGACAATCTACCAACCATACTTCAGAGGTGGTCTTGCTATTACTATTTATAGTAATAAAATGTTTATCCTTTGTGCGGTAGAGATCCACGAAGTACCTTCAAACAAACAACACAGAGGCAATAAAATAAAATAACATGTCATGATGTCATAATTCTTTGGATGGCTTATGCCCGGGCCACAAATATTCAATTAAAAAACAACAAAACACCTCCTTGCTTAAGATAATACATGAACTTCAGCCTGTTTTGAGAT
This sequence comes from Crotalus tigris, assembly GCF_016545835.1. Classification (NCBI taxonomy): domain Eukaryota; kingdom Metazoa; phylum Chordata; class Lepidosauria; order Squamata; family Viperidae; genus Crotalus; species Crotalus tigris. The sequence continues at coordinate 1,408,217 of NW_024097285.1, forward strand.
GTTGCCCTTCAACAAGGGGCAACACAAGTAACTTCAACTAGTGAGAGGTCCTTGGTGCTCTCTGAGTTTTGTTTTCTTGCACATGTTTCAATACTGCAAACTAAGTAACATAATCAGTGCTGATAATGTTATCTGGTTTGAGTAATGAAATACTTGCAAGAAAACAATCAAGCTCAGAGAGCACCAAGAAACCCTTATTTTAACCCTGAGCTACAAATATTCTCCTTTATCAGGAAATGTCTATGGAGATTCTCAGTCATCCAGGTCATAGCTATCCCAAAGATGCTTTTTCACAAGGCAACTGGACTTTCTTGTTTTGCTTTGCTTCAAAGAAAAACAAGGAAGTCCAGTTGCCTCATGAAAAAGCATTTTTGGGATCCTTCTTTTGGAGCAGCTCAGAATTTAGTAAGAACCAAGGTTTGCCTCCATGCATGAGGCAGGATGCACAATTGTTTAGGTGTTCCTCAACAAGGATGAAAGCAAATTGTGGAGAAAGAACGCTTTAAAGAATTCTGTAATAGGGCACAACCAGATAGGGTATAGAACTGCTGGCACTTGTAATCGTAACAGTTACAGAGGTTGTACTGAAATGATTTAATCTGGGGGAAGGTTGGATCCGAAATGCCCCTTTCTACCTTCTAATCATGTTTTTAATCCTGATAAATGTAAGCTATAGTTTTTTGTTGTATTTAACAGGGAAAAATGAGGCATCGTTTTTAAAAATAGTCTGATTCTATTTCAAGTCCCATAATGAACTAACCTTTTAAAAATCTATTCCTTTGGAATTACCTCACATTGTGTTTAAACCATAGTTTGCTTAATTATGATTTGTTCAATAAGACAGAGTTGGCTGGATTCCTATCTCAATAAGCACAAACAGCTAATTATATTACTACATAACACTGGGAATCAGGCACCTAAGCTGGCACAGAAAAGAAGCTAGGCTACTTCCTATACTTAGCCGCTTGAACAAATTGAACCCAAGATTATTTAGCTAGAAATGGGTTTCAGATTAATCCATCACACCAGTTTTATTATTTATATACATGAATATGTTTTGTTGTTGTTGTTATTATTATTATTATGTACGCATTATTTATATACCTGAATGTGCAACACATTCTTACTAGGCTAATCCAAGTGATACACTCAACTTTATTAGCATCAATCCACAATGCTTTTTAAATGGAGCATGTGGCAGCAACGTAACCTAATTTTTTCTATTGTTGCACTAATGAATTTGCCACAAAAGACCATATGGGCAATAGCTTTGGGATAAACCAAATAATTCCCTTCTGCTCTCCTGACTGTTACTTCAAAGCAAAATATGCCCATTATAGTTAGGGAATAGATCAAGGATTTCTGACTACGTTAAAAATATATGTTTCCTGTTCTCTTTGCAATATTGGTTGTTTCACAATTATTCCATATGTGAGTAAAGTATTATAAAGGTGTAAGCCAGGGAATTTTCCCTTCAGTGAGAAATTTTTGCATTTACTGAGTTGCTACATAAAACTTTTCTAGTCAGTTTTCTTTTGACTATTATCAAAAAATAGCAGTTGCTTTCTGGATATTTCCCCTATCTATATTTATCAGGTTTAATACAGAATTATACATAGAGAAAGCAGTTAACTATATCCGACTTACCTTGCATCACTTTCTGTATACACCAGTCCAGAATGCTTTTTATTAAAATCAGACAAGTATACAGAATGACACTGAAGATTCTTTTGGATGGTATAGAACAGAATGTCATGTGTAGCCCATTCTAGACAAAAAAAGAAAGTTTACTTTTTGCTAACATAAGATATGATTAGGAACCATAAGGCTATTGTATTTAATAAATCCAATATAAAATAATAAATTGGAAATGAACATGTGAAAAATACCTATTTGGGGGATTCCTGGACATGCAATTGAGGGGATTTCTAAGGGGATGAACTTTGAAAAAATTCCGTATAAAGAATTACTTATTTGGTCAGGTACTGATTGGCAATTAAAATCTTTAGATGTATTAAGGAAAGAAAATATTTTACAGTCATGGTTCCAGTATTTACAAATAGTGGATAGGTGAACTTTAGATAAGAAAGTAGGAATAACATTAGGAGATGAAAATTTGGTAATTAAGATTAAAGATCAGAATCAGGCTCACATAAAAAGAATTTATAATGCGTTAATAGAATTGGATTCGGAAACGGAATTGGTTAAAGATTGTATGGTTAAATGGACTCAGAATATCCAGGAACCGATTCCATTGGATTTATGGGAGATAATTTGGATCAGAAATGTTAAATTTACACAGGCTCAAAATTTAAGGGAAAACTTTTATAAAATGTTTTATAGGTGGCATTTGGATCCTAAGAAGTTGTCTTGTATGTATCCTAATTTACAGCCTAAATGTTGGAGATGTGGTAGTTCTGACGCAACTTATTTTCATGTATGGTGGACTTGTAAAAATATTAAGGCTTTTTGGATTATGATTTGGTGGAACATTCAAAATATTTTTTAAAAGGAAGATAAAGTTTACTCCCCAATTATTTCTTTTGGGTTTAATTTTTTTTGTTAATTGTCAATAAAACTTTTTCAATAAAAAAAATCACCCATGCACAATTCTAGAGTTAATCATTGATTAAGATTAAATTTAAGATGAAAAACAATAAGAGATTAATGCAGTTTTTTTTTTAAAAAAAAATTCCTGCAGAATCAGTGTGCCGTAAGTACTACTGTGCAGGATGTGTTTCTTTCTGGACTGCAACTGTCAGTCTTTCTATTTCTTCTAGTGCCCCAACAACAGTATTTTACCACTGTGAAAATAAAGATGCCCAATATCTAGCACATTCATTACAGCTTGGAGTTGTATGAATTCCATTACTCTGATGGGCTATTAACATCTGTGATATCTCTAGTATCTCTAGTATCAATTGTCACAATGCTTTTCCCCATAATTATTTACAATAATTGTTACTGCTTGTTGTTTTTGCATATGATTTCTCTTTAAAATGTCCTTCCCAATATGTATATATGTTTCAGTTTAGGACATTTTCAATATTTAATGAAGTGGACTGAAATCCAAATAATAAGACAATATGAATGTTGGATTAGGATTAGGAAGATCAAGGTTTAAGTTTTTACTCAGCCATGAAAATTCAGTAGATGAAATTACGCCAGTTACTACATTTCTATCCAACCCAATTCACAGGTTTGTTATTAATGGCCCAAAACTGGAGAGTATTATATATAGTTCCTTGAATTCCGGACAGGCAGAATACAAAAAAACAAAAAAAACCCTCCAAAGTGTGTGTGAACGTATGGGAAAGGTATGTTTTATTATATTTACACTAGAACTTTACTCTGCTTTAACACCCTTCTGTACTGGCCTTTTGGTATTTTTTATAGGAATACTTAATACCTTAGCAAATAGAAATGCCAATATCCTTTGAAAAATGCCGTTTTAAGCAAGTTTGTTTCCATTGTTTGGAAGAAGAAAATTTCAGCTGCTCTTAATTTCAACACAAAACCAAAGTGTGGGTTTTATTATGGGGAATGATTCATTAAAACTAGTGAAACAGGCGGCTTCTTAATATAGGATTATACATATCCAGATTTAGAAATATCTGCAGAATCTGAGTGTTTCATGAGAATAATGAAATCAGCTTTGTGAACAAGCGCCTGCTCTTATGTATTCTGAAATCAAGATACATGTATAAAAAGTGTGGAACTTGAATTGGGATACTGTACTTGTTTTCCCATTTGCCCTACCTTATACCCCACCCCACTCCAACTTCAGGATATTTGGCAAATCTAAAAATTATGAAACCACAACCAAGTTGATTTAGTATATTGTAAAAGTCGTCATCAATTTGTTGCGAAGTATGAAAATTAAAGACTTACACATATGCAAGGAACCAGGTTTATGAAGGCTGCATTAGTCTGGCAAAACAGATTTATTCTAGGGTTATGCAAATCACTTGGCAAGACTCTAAGACAAAGGCTACTCCAAGAAGAGTTTAGGCAATAACTACCGCTGAAAGGCTTGATTCAGCACTTCCATATGGTTTCTGGGTTATTTCCCCATGTGCCTAAGATACTTTCACCAGGATGCCCATTCCCTTTTTACTAAATGCTTACCAAAACTAAATGCATTTGGGATAATACATTCCACTTTTGATATTGGATGTAGTTTCACAATAATACAAGCACATTCTTCAGAGCTTGCACTTTTAATTCCAGTAGCCATATATCCATGGTCTGGGGAAATTCGGATTTGCTGAATAAAAGAATTTTCAAAAGGTAGAGCTTCTGTGCTAAGTAATGCTTCATAGTTCTCTTCCTCTACAATATATAAAACAGTAATGTTAAAATGGGAGAATTAATACAAAGAATCATCTGTTGTTTTGATATACAGCTGAATGCGTTTATACATATAAAGTTTTGGGATTAGTCTTGTATATACAGGCCTTGATTGTGCTAAAGTTAATCAAATTCAATGGTAAGAATTTGTGACTAATTTAATTGTCACTGCTTTAATGGATGTGGATTGATTGATTAAGTGCCAAGATGGTATTGATTTTTAGCAACCACATCAATTTTCTCCATTAATCAACTGATTGATGGATAGATGGACCTTAACTACAGTGAAACTGGCAAGACTGTGGTCATATACTTTTTATTTCAAAAATTCTACCTTAAATTTTGTGCAAAAAATGAAAACAAAGAAACTGAGTTTGAATGTATTTTACTCCCTAATAACATCCAAATATACTGGCAAAGTAATGGAAGATATGACATCACTTTTTAAAAATATAACACAAAATCAATAGGTTATTTTAAGTACATTTTGTCCCATGCTCTTTATTTTTTAAAAAATAAAATGGCCACCATATGAATGTACGTGTATATATATGGTATATGCTTGTATGACTGGCTGGCTAAGGAATTCTGGGAGTTGAAGTACACACATCTTAAAGTTGCAAAATATTGTTCTATAATGTTTTAAAGGGATCTCCTATAGTTTATTGCTAAATAAAATTACAAACCTAAAAGACAGAATTGCATGGACATTTATGCTTACTTTTAAAAAACTACTTTGAGTGAAATTTACCCCTTAAAAACATTCCCTTGAAAATGGAGTTTGATTCCTGGAGTAAATGGAATTGGTTTAAGTGTCCAACTGTCCTCTCTGAGATTCACAATCGCTCAAGTTACTTACATAAATTCTGAATAAAACATAATTTTAAAATAAAAATAACTAACGCCCAAATGCAAGTTCTTACATTTTGTAGTATGAGACCTAAGATACATGGCCTCCTGCTCAAGCTTCTCTCTGACTGGTTGTGATTCTAACCAGTTTTGTTAAGAATAACATATTCTTTTTCCTGCCTAATGTAATACACTGTCTTAATAAGACCTCACTGAAAGTTTCTTTTAATTTATTAAAGTTACATACGCAGAGACTAAAAAAAATTAAATTTAGTAATATAATAATCGTACCTACTTCTCCTAGCTTTGAACGAAATATGCAGCCATTTTCTTCAAAGTAAATATAGTCTCCAAACTTTATCTGTTTAACATTAACATAAAGATGGATCCATTACAAAGAATGAAGAATTATGTCATTATCTGTAATTACGTTTTGTCAAATTCCTGCACAATAAACTGAGCTTTTTTGAGATCCATGGAATTAGAAGAAAAATATGCTCCTTCATATTCCTCATGTAACATGAAAACTATAAAATTTAGCACTTCTCTCCAAGCTGTCTTCCAGATATACTAGGACTACAAGTTTCAGTATCCTCAGTTACTGCCAGGTGAATATTCTGGGAGATGTAGTATTAGAATCATAGAATCATAGGGCTGGAAGGGACCTTAGAGGTCTTCTAGTCCAACCACCTGCTCATGGCAGATCTTATATCACCCCTGACAATTGGTGGTGCAATACTTTCTTGAAAACTTCCAGCGATAGCACACCCACAATTCTGGTGTGTGTGTGTGTGGGGGAAACTGTTCCACTGATTAATTGTTCTCACTGTCACTAAGTTTCTCCTTAGTTCCAGGTTGGATGCCTCTTTAATAAGCTTCCACTCATTGCTTCTTATCCTGCCCTCAGGAGTTAAATTGACCCCTATCTCTCTGTGACAGCTCCTCATGTACTACAAGACAACTATCATGTCACCCCTAATTCCTCTCTTTGTTAGGCTACATACACATAGTTCCCTTAACCTTTCCTCATATGATTTGAAGAAAGCTGCTGTAAAGATCTAGTAACTCAAAGAAAGTCTTTGTTTATACCACTGATTCTCAACCTTGACCACTTTGAGATGGGTGGACCTTAATTCCTAGAATTCCCCCATCAGCATTCTGAAAGTTGAAGTCTACCCATCTCAAAGAGGCCAAAGTTGGGAAATACTGGTTTATACCATTCTGAACACTTGATTTTTATTCCACTATCATCACATTTCAGTCAATAGCCTTTTCATCTCTCTCAATTCAGTAATAATCTTTATGGTAATACAGGTAGTCCCCAAATGACTGCAATTGGCACAGGAAATTCCATCACTAAGTGATGTGATTCTAAAGTTAAATGTTACGTGATGGTGCCATCATATCACATGCCTGCGGTTGTTAAGTGTAACATCACATGAACGCAAGTGGCAACTTCCATTGACTTGCTTGTTGGAAGCTGGTTGTCTAGTTCGCAAATGGTGATCACATCACTGTAGGACAATGTGACTGTCATAAATGTGCAATTGTTGATCTAGTCATATGATCACTGGGATACTGCAATGGTCACAACTTTGAAGACTGCAGGCTATTGTAATTTCAAGTGACCACTGAATGAGTGGTTGGTAAGCAAGGATTAACTAGAGTTGCAGAGTGTTAATCAAACCCACTCTATTGTCTATTATCCTAGGCGCCCTGATTTAAGGCATATATGGATGAACACAGGCATCGCTTCACTTTGTATCCATTGAAACATATATACCACGACCATTATTTGTTTGATTTGTATCCAGCTATCAAATGTATTTCATTTGCTTCTCTTATCCATCCTATCTAAAACATTTATTTTACTGTAGGAACTAATACATATATATAGCTGCTACTAATACTAATTTATGCTTAAATACTTCTCAGTTATTAGAGAGTGAGATAAAGTCCAGGACCGTGAATATATACTATTTTGATTAAGCTAAGCTTGATTCCTAACAATATCATGGACACAGCTATGTGGCTTCCTTGGCAAAAATATGAAACTGTTTGCCATTGCCTTCTTCTGGAATTTGTTTTTATTTATCAGTTATGCAACAAACCCAGTGTTTCAAGATATGGGTACATCTGACTCTGGTTAATTTTCCAAGATCATCCAAATTGTTTACAAATATTTCTATATTCTTGGTATAATTAACTCTGAGATTCCTTCAGATATAAATATAATGCAAGTTTCCATGTTATTTATTAGATTTATAATTTATTCATTCAGAAGCTCTAGGTCCCTCCTCCCATTTTTCCGTACAAGAATAATCATATAAAAAGACTGTGTTGAGAGCACAAAACTGGCTCAGAGTCAAACAATAAGTATCACATTTGCTCTTCATATATTCAGAACTTGGCAGAAACAAATGGAATACAAATGTACAGTATAATCATGAAATGTCTTAAAAACCAAACAGGCAAAAAAAAAAAACAAAAACCTCCTAGTGAAATGCAAGCCATTAAACTTCAATAAATATAAACGGATATTCAAACACTGGAATAATCATGATGGACACATGACAAAATTGTTTTATTTTGATGAAAAAAATCTTTGTCACATTGGTTTTAAATCCTGGTTTGAGGAAATGTATTAAATCTCAATTTCATTTTTCCAATGCACTCGGTAAATAGACCAATGCAAATTATTCTTTCAGTCTCTCAATGTGTAGAATTGGTTTAATAATAATATGTTATAAATTTTTGGTAAGGATAATATGGATGTAATGCACATAAATAACTTTGAAGGTTTAAAGAAGCTAGGTAAATGCAGACACTAACAAGACAAGCATTATCATAGGGACATCTCTTTAAATTATTTTCAAAATATTATTTGAATCAATAACATAAACAAATTAGCAACTTTTATAATACTTACCATCAGGCTATTTAATTCTAATGAATGATTGTCATAGTGTTTTTCTAATTTTTGTTTAATTCTCTCTCTCAAATCTGTGTAGTTTGCTGAACAAACTCTCCAGTTCTTTTGCTCCGATTTCAGAAGATCCTAGTAAAAGATATGAAATGCTAAATGTTAAGAAGCAGGATTTATTTTACAGTATGCAATCTGAAATTATATACCAACTTAATAATTTTGTATATCCTGTTCCAGAAAATTTAGTTAATAACCAAATAGGTTGGAAAACTATAAGAATATTTTTTAAATTGAATGAGTCTTCTTTATCAGTAATATGACAATTTCCTTTGAATTGCAAATAGCAGATTTGGAGAGGTGTTCTCCCCCTTCCTAATTCTAAAAGAATTAATCATTCTCTTCCTATGATCTCAATGCTGTCCAGAGCTACCACTGACTGCTATTGATAATATAAGAATGTGAATACGAATTGTATTTGTATTAGCAAAGTCAATGTTTAATTTGTTCCTAAAATTAAAAAACTTTCTCTATTTTTCCACACAGATAGTCTCACAATATGAGAGCTAAATATGAACAGTATTCAATTTGTTTCCTCATGGCAAGGAACTCTGTCCATTAAAAAATGATATGGAAACTTTGATCTATGGACAATTTATAATATTTTAATACTTGTATACAAATTTAAGGACCAATCAATTGGGTTGAAGTATTCTAAAGTAGAAAGTGAAGAGGAACTAAAGAGCCTCTTGATGCGGGTGAAGAAGGAGAGTGCAAAAGTTGGCTTGAAACTCAACATTAAGAAAACCAAAATCATGGCATCCGGCCCTCTCAATTCCTGGCAAATAGATGGGGAAGAAATGGAGGTAGTGATAGATTTTATTTTTCTGGGCTCCAAGATCACCTCTGATGGGGACTGTAGCTAAGAAATTAAAAGACGCTTGCTCCTGGGGAGGAAAGCTATGGCAAATCTAGACAGCATACTAAAAGCAGAGACATCACCCTGCAAACAAAAGTGCGTATAGTCCAGGCCATGGTTTTCCCAGTTCCAATGTATGGCTGTGAAAGTTAGACCATAAGAAAGGCTGAGCGACAAAGAATTGAGGCCTTTGAATTATGGTGCTGGAGACTCCTGCGAGTCCCTTGGACTGCAAGGCGTTCAAATCGGTCAGTCCTAGAAGAGATCAACCCCGACTGCTCTTTAGAAGGCCAGATCCTGAAGTTGAAACTCACAATACTTTGGCCACCTAATGAGAAGGAAGGACTCACTGGAGAAGGGCCTAATGCTGGGAAAGATTGAGGGCAATAGAAGACGGGGACAACAGAGAATGAGATGGCTGGATGGAGTCACTGAAGCAGTAGGTGTGAACTTAAGTGGACTCCAGAAGATGGTAGAGGACAGGAAGACTTGGAGGAACATTGTCCATGGGGTCACGATGGGTCGGACATGACTTCGCAATTAACAACAACAACAAAATTCTAAAGTAAACTTAATGTGTATGATAACATCATTTGCACATGCTACAATAGTAATGCATGTTATAATCTGCAAAAATTATCTATTCTTCTATTCTTCTGATACACTGCCAAATGGTAAGACTTAATCTATCCACATTAGACAACATAATAAATTAAAAATTAAAAATGTAAAATTATGGCAAAAAATTATATAAACTACTGTATAGCTGAAAAGATCTTAGTAATGTTAAGCAATTGCTTAGTAATAGCAATGCTACTGTATTTTATTTATCTATCTGTATCCCAGTTGTTACTGTTACACATAATTTAAGGTGGTGAATATATCCAACACACATTCATCCTCCTAGTTCCCATTATCAGTCTCTTTCTGATCTAATATAACATTTAAATTGGATTAGTCTCACTTAGTTCCATGTTTTTTATTTCTATAAGCTCCACAGAAGATGGAAACTTTATAGAGATCCCTTTTGATATTCCCCCAGTTCTTACTTCAACATTTTCATTCTATCAACACAAAATGCTGCTATTTGAATTAAATTTCTGACTACAGAATTTAGAAATTGTCTTTGGCAGAAATGAAAAATATATTTATTCTATTGAACTGTAATCTGTCACTGAATTTCCAGTGAATAAACAGTTTTTTAAACAGAGCTGGAATAGCAGAACCCAGTTTTTAAATATTTGTCAAATTTTTGTGTTGTCCATCTCATTGTCCAATTACAACTGAATCCAGAACAGAAGCCCCAAAAGTATCACGCCCTTATAAGCATATCTGAAAATGTATTTTCTGCCTTAATAACTTTAGTGAGTCACTAATACAAGGAAAAAGGCAGTTTTTATTGTGTAAGGGCCAAGATATTTATTGGGCTGAATGATTTATTCAAATAACTCACCTTGCAGGAAAAAAACCTCCATGACTGAATGCTTCCCTGGGAATAAGGAACAATGCATACATTTCTAAAACATGTTGTAAAGAAAAATACTTGTTGCTTTGTTTGGCTATAAAATCTTACAGATGAAGTGGAGGAATATTTAAAGCAGTTCATGAGGTGACCAATACTGCCTTCCAAAAAAGAAGGAAAATATTTAATGCCTGAATACATGATGACAAAATATTCATCTTGCTTGATTCTTCATGCTTATTTAGAATCCAAAGTAATAGCAAATCCAAGTAAACTAGTCGCAGCCAGCAGATGTTTCACTTTTAAATGTATAGACTTCAATTCTATTGGTTCAGAACTGGAAGAGAAAAAAGAAATTATAAAATTTAACGGAAGGGAAATTATAAACAAAACTGAGACTTTTTAGCCTTACTGGTTTCTAAAAACAGTACTTGCATAAAAAAAATAACATTTTAAGAATACTTAATATTATCAAAAGATGTTGCTTCAAATCACTGTTTATTCTTGGTGACTGCCTGGACAAGTCCCTACAGTTTTCTTGGCAAAATTTTGGAGTGGTTTGCCATTGCGTCCTTTCTAGGACTGAGATAATGATCGGCTCAAGGTCACACAGATAGCTTTGAGCTTAAGGTGGGACTAAACTCAGACTCCTGATTTCTAGTTTCTAACCACTACATCATATTGGCTCCTCATTTCCATTTGTCAAAAGATAGGTCATTATTTCACAATCAAAAATCCCAATATAATTTTATTGAATCTCCTTAAGGGTGGCAGAAGAATTGTACCAAGAACTTAAGGAGTAAATGCCAAGAGTCTTATTTGCTGAACAACCAAGGAACCTCACAAGTTCAAGAATTAACTGGCCCAATGTTTCCAATACTGTAATGTCATAATGGTACCAGTGAAAAGGAATGCTGCAGGCCATCAATGACTAGATTGATTCTTTATATCAACTATTTAACTTTATATAATTGTTATATTTGTTCTACAATACTCACAACTCAGATACTCATTTGTCTATCTTTAATCTGATTATTAAAATGTCCACAACATTTCCAGCTTTTGATTCTTGTTTCTTGTTTATCTAATTGAAGTCTGCAGTTCAGTTTTACATACTCTTGCTATCTATCCCTGACTGTTTAGAACCTTCTCTGTACTAGAACAGGAACCACTTTTGGCTATGGTCTGGTTAAAACTAAATGGCAATCATGGTATCCCTAAGGCAGGGGTTTTCAAACTTGGCCCTTTTATGAATTGTGGACTTCAACTCCCAGAATTCCTCAGCCAGTCATAAAAGGGCCACGTTTGAAGACCCCTGCTCTAGAATGGGAATGATCTTGGAAGATAGAAGGAAGAGCCACAACCATGACAACAATCTCATAAATGTGATTTGAATTCAAAAGAGGAGGGGTGGTGAAAACATCTTAGAAGGAACACCCTTTTTTCAGGAGAGTAAAAGTGAGAGACGGGAGGTAGTATTTCTAGATCTGCTTCTTGTTACTTGCAAAGCTGATAGGAAAGTAAATAATAATAATAATAATAATAATAATAATAATAATAATAATAATAATAAAAAATATGGTGAGACGTAAATTTCAGAATGCCATACCGGCTCGGACGTCGCCCGGGTTAACAAGGTCCGCACTAGATATTGGAGTTCCTGGATATCTGGTGAAAAATGGGTTACAGGACTCAGGACTGTTGGCTGAGCAACCAGGGCCAGCAGCTGCAGAACTACTGGAAGAAAAGGTGTTTACCCGTCGCAGATACACAGTGATGGAAAACAAAGAAATAATGATCTGTTACTACAGATCAAGTCCAACAAGACGAGGATATCTAAAACGAATGCACCAATTCTGGAAAGAACAACATCCAGAATCAGAAATAACAGAACAGAGACTAGCAGATCAACGCCGATTTATAACACGAAATAAAGTATTTACAGAAACAGAATTGGACGAACTGCAAAGGTTTACCCAGGGCAAAGAAATCAAAGCCTTACCAGAAGTAATTCAGAATGTAGAGGCAAACCAGGGGGAGTTGGCAGTGAAAGAATCCAGTAGAGATATACAACTGTTCTCATTTGGAAACCAGGCACCTCTTCCTCAGGAAGAACAAAACCCTCTAACTAAAGAAATAAAAGAATTGAAACAAAGAATAACTGAGCATCTAGAACAGCACAAAAACAACAGAATAAGGCTGCCTGCATTGAAGCTTGTTCCAAAGAAACAGCTAGCACAAGCATTAAAAGATGCAAATACTGCAATAGCAAGTATAAGCACCAATTCACTGCAAGAAACAAACCAACTAATGTACAGCACAGCTGCAGTTATAACAGAATACCTGGGATGTAAAATCAACAAAAAAGAAAAACAAACAAACAGTGCACCACAAAAATGGAAGGTTAGACTAGAAAATAAGATCAGCAAGTTAAGATCACATGCAAGCAAGCTAGAACAGATGAAAGAAAAGAAGCTGAAGAACAAGAAGACCAAAGAATACCTAATCAAGAAATACCACTTAGAAACAAGGAAGATCAAGGAAGCACTGGAAATAATAAAGCAACAAATAACAGCTATAGCCAGGAAAATCAGTAGATATGAAGCTCGAATTGCAAACTATAGGCAGAACCTCCAATTTCAATCCAATCAGAAACGTTTCTACCAATCCATCAATGGAGAAACTGCAAGGAATCAGTCAGTACCTGACAAGGAAGAAACAGTGCAGTTCTGGAAGCAGATATGGGATAACCCAAAGAAATACAACAAGGATGCGGCTTGGTTAAAAGAGGTGGATGCAAATAAAACAGAAGTTGAAATGAAAGAACTAGTAATAACAACAAAAATGGTAGAAAAAAGAGCAAAGAAAATCAAAAATTGGTCAGCACCAGGTGAAGATGAACTGCATGGGTTTTGGTTGAAACATCTAACTGTTATACACCCACTCATTGCCAAGCAATTCAACAATATACTACAAGGAGGAGAAATTGAAAAGTGGCTAACAACTGGGAAAACCTACCTAATAATGAAAAATCCAGCAAAAGGGGCAACACCAGGTAACTACAGGCCAATTACCTGCTTGCCAACAACATTCAAATTACTAACTGGTGTGGTAGCTGATGCAGTACAACAGCATCTAGTTGAAAACAATCTCTTTCCACCTGAGCAGAAAGGAAACCGCCCCAATAGCAGAGGAACAAAAGATCAACTCCTAATAGACAAAATGATCTTGGAAAACTGCAAGAGAAGGAAGACCAACCTGAATGTGGCATGGATTGACTACAAAAAGGCATTTGACTCTCTGCCACATGATTGGATAATCAAGTGCCTAGAAATAACAGGAGTAAGTAGAAACATCAGAAAATTTGTGCAAAGATCGATGGCACAATGGAAGACACAGTTGCAGATCAATGGTGAGAAGCTGGGAGAGGTTAATATCAAGAGAGGAATATTTCAAGGAGATTCATTATCACCATTACTATTTGTTATTGCACTGTTTCCTCTGTCAACAATACTGAATAACTCAGGACATGGCTATCAAACATCAAAAACATCTGCCAGACTATCCCACCTCCTTTACATGGATGATCTGAAGCTGTATGGAAAAACATCATCTGAAATAGAATCGCTGCTCAACACTGTCCGTATATATAGCCAAGATATTGTAATGGAGTTTGGCTTGGACAAATGTGCCACACTTACTATCAAACAAGGAAAAATAGTGAAAACTGAAGGAATCAAGATGCCCCACGAAAATAACATTAAGAGTCTGGATGAGGAAGAGTACTACAAATACTTGGGTATCCTTCAAGCTGACAACATCAAGCACACTGAAGTCAAGAAAAAGATTAGAGGTGAATACATCAAGAGAGTGAAGAAGATCTTAAAATCCAAACTCAATGGAGGAAATACCATAAAGGCAATCAACACCTGGGCAATCCCAGTCATTAGGTACACAGCTGGAATAGTGGACTGGACTCAAGCAGAACTAAAAGCAATGGATAGGCAGACCAGAAAAATAATGACAATGAATCATGCCCTTCATCCACGCAGTGACATTGATAGACTTTATCTACCAAGGCAAATAGGTGGGCGTGGAATGCTACAAGTACATCAGATGGTTGAAGAAGAAAAAATGGCTTTGGAAGAATATCTGAAGAACAATGATGAAGATGCACTGAAATTAGTATATCAGGAAGGCTTACTAACTACTGGAGAGACCAAACTGGCCTACAAGAAAGACCAAATGAAGAACAGAATAGAGGCATGGGAAGACAAAGCACTACATGGCCAATACATGAAAAAAATAGCTGGGAAAGCAGATAATAATAAAACCTGGCAATGGCTAAGAGCAGGAAAATTGAAGAAAGAGACCGAGGGACTAATTCTGGCTGCACAAGACCAAGCCTTAAGGACAAATGCATACAAAGTCAAAATTGAGAAGACAGCAACAGACAGTAAGTGCCGCCTATGCAAAGAAGCTGAAGAAACAGTGGACCACTTGGTAAGCTGTTGCAAGAAGATTGCACAGACTGATTACAAGCAGCGGCATGACAAAGTAGCAACAATGGTGCATTGGAAGATCTGCAAAAAATATCATTTGCCTGTAAGCAAAAACTGGTGGGATCATAAAATAGAGAAAGTCATAGAAAATGATAAAATTAAACTGCTCTGGGACTTCAGAATTCAAACAGACAAGCACCTGCAACATAACACCCCAGACTTAACAATTGTCGATAAGAAAGACAAAAAAGTCTGGATAGTGGACGTGGCAGTGCCTGGAGATAGCAGAATAGAAGAGAAAGAACTGGAGAAGATAACAAAATACAAAGACCTACAAATAGAAATAGAAAGACTGTGGCAAAAGCAAGCAAGGGTAGTACCAATAGTCATAGGCTCCTTGGGTGCAATCCCAAAACAACTGGAGCACCACTTGAACACCATTGGCATTGACAAATTTGCTATTAGTCAATTGCAAAAGGCGGCCTTATTAGGAACTGCTTCCATCCTGCGACGATACCTGTAATACCATCAAACATCCACATCTGCCTATCCCAGGTCCTGGGTAAGGACTCGATAGGTAGACAAAATGCCAAATCCAGTCTGAACATCTAGCTGACTGTGCGATGAATGATAATAGGAAATACCTGTCTTCATCCCAATCAAAAGATGGGCCAAGGTGTGAGAAGAGGTCTAAGACATCCACTTTCCCTATGATTCTCCCATTGCTAAAATGGGAATGCCCCTGAAATTTAACAAGCATTGATCACATAGGGGTATGTTTGCAGTAGCGACCAGGTGGCCAATAGTAGCCATGTAGGACTTCACTTCAAGACTTACCTTGATTTGTGGCACACTGACCACTCAGCACACTTGTGACAACAGTTCACTTCTGAAATAGAGCATGGACTGTTGGGTAGAACCTGCTTCTGCAATAGGCTGGGGATGGGCTGAGGATGTCATACTTTAATGTAATATTATGCATTAATGTTCTCGACCAATGTTACTGGAACATCTTCAGCTGTGAAAAGAATATGTAGGTAAATACACAAACTCAATCAGAGTGAATCAATGTAAAGATCTCTCTCTCTCTCTCTCTGTGTGTATCTATATATCTGTATTATTTTATTATTTAATTTATTTGCTACTCATCTCATCCAGAAGTAATTCTGGACAGCTTATTAAAAGCCAATACAACATGCAAGCAATAAATACTCATAATAATAGCAATAATTTACAATTAAAAAGATGGGGAGGAAGGGGGTAGAATGTAAATGGGGAAAATGTGGAATCTTGTCTTAATCCATCAGCCATCTCCAGCGTGATGCACCCCCATTGGGGCCACAGGCCAACTGGCTTTTATGGAAATTCAGAAGTGTGGGTGCAGATCTCAGGGGGACATAATATTACAAAGGGCAATAGCCACAGCAGAAAAGGCTCCTCTCCTGGATGCCACCAGCCAAAATTCCTTGACTGATGGGGTACGTAGCATGCCCTGTCTACTGGCATGAGTGAGGCGAGCCAATCCATTGAGGGTTGCTCAAATAGCCTGGCCATACCATGAAGGAGTTTAAAAGTGATAACCAACATCCTGAATTGCAATTCAGAAACAAACCAGCTGCCAGTGCAGCTCTCAGAACAGCAGTGTAATTATGTGCCACCCTAGGGACCCCAAGAACTGTCTGCACAACCACATTCTGCACCAGTTGGGTTATGAGAGAATGATTGGCCCAAAATCACACAGCCAGCCTTTAAGACAGGACTAGAACTCACCATCTCCTGGTTTCTAGGCAAACTCGTTAACCGCTGCACAAAACTGTTTGCAAGGGGGGTACATGTGTGTACAAATTTGGTACATGTATGTAAAAATAAATAAATACTGGTCCAACAAATTGCAAAAAATGCCTTTCCATTCTAAAAAATCAATAATATATTGGATTTGAGGATTTAGCAAGAGCCTCAAGGAAAAAAGGCATTTCATAAGATAGCAGGGTATAACCCATCTAACAACCTAGTATTGTATGTTTACTCTAAGTTAAGCCTCGAGGAATTTAGTGGACTCTAATACACATGCCTTGCTATAAGCAGTTCATTGTGCAGTACAGCACTGTAGAACTGCATACTTAGTCTCAACTTTTTTGCCCTTACAATTAAATTTATCATTTTGTACTTTATCATAACATTTTAATTCGTAGATACGGAGAAAGCCAGCCTTTTGGCTTGATTTCTCGTTTCAAACTGTTTTAAAGCAAAACAGCAGTTGTCTCTAGTCACTGGAATATATTAATTAAATCAATAGGAATATTACGACTATCTTTTTACCTTTTAATCACTCTGTAAGGAGAAACTTAACAACCCAGAATGAAACATGAATCTCAGGGAACGCGACAACAACTTCGATCATAGACAAGCAGCAACAGAAAAGGCGAACGACGATGACCTGTTAAGCCGGCGACTGAAACCTTCATCTGCGTATACCCCGATATGTTAGAAACGCAATGCTTGCCCACAACCAAGATGGCAGAAGGCAGCGGTTTTCCGGAGTCTTCGCTTTGCCCTTTATCAACATGTCGATTTCCTGTGCCCGCAAATAAAATACGAAATCTCCATTTTGGTCTGGGGCACTGCAACGCCTCTCCTGATTCGCGATCATGTGTGTTTGTTTGTTTTTTAACGTTCTGTTAAAAAAAATAGTTCTGTTAAAAATCGGGCAATACTTTTCCCCACCATGGCAATAAAAGAGATGAGATTAGCTCTGCAGCAAGAAATAATCCTTTACTAACTGCATTCTTTCACGTAGCCGTGCTGTCAAGCATCCTTCCTTGCCCGCATCAAAGATGATTCCGTCATCTTCTCATGCTCCTACTTGCTAAATGGAAGGTTTTAGCAACTCTTGCTATATAAGGTTCGGGCAAAAGCTTCCCATCCCTGACGACTGTTCCTTGTGCTCGGTCGCTACTTTCTAAGGAAGGCGGCCGATCCCTGAGTAAGTTTAGGGTTATTCTTTCTGGACTCCCTTCCCCCCCTTCATTTCTCACGATTTATTTTTTGGCGCGCTCGTTTAAGTTTGAGTTTAGAGCAGCAGAAGAAGAGAGAACTGGCATTAGCATGGCTACAGAGCCCTTCCCGAGCTCTTCTACTCCAGCTGACAGGGCTCAGGCGGAAAACGAAGAGGGAGACGCCGGGAAAAGGAGCAAGCAGGCAGCCGCCAAAGCCCGTTGGACGATTCTCAGACAGGTACGAAAAGTCAACGGCCAGAGCCGCTTGTTTGCCCCCGGGAACCCCGTTGCATCACCTGCCGTTTCTCTAGCATGCAGACGGGCAATGATTTCGCTTCGTTTGAATAAATTATTGCTGCCTCTGTTTGACTGGTGAGGCGGCAAAGCTGATCTCGAATGACGCCCCCAACGGCTTGCAAGCTAATAACTGGCCTTCAGGGCAAAGGAATTGAACCGACGTTATTCTCGTGCTGTTATGGGGATACAGTTCTCACATCTTTTCAGGGAGACCCTGCTATTGTCTGCGTTATTCTTTTTATATTTGATAAGCCCCGAGGAAAATGCATCTGACTGACAGATGAACTGGACCAACAAAGCTTCAGGACTGAATGGCGATTCTGTGTCAGGGGATTTCCTGCTCTGAAATTTGCTGTCACACCCTATTTGCTTTCTAGAATGAAAAGGCTTAACTTGGCAGTTTAAAATAATAATAATAATAATAATAATAATAATAATGATAATGATGATGATGATGATGATGATGATAGAATGACTGTGGCAAAAGAAAGCAAAGGTAATACCAATAATAATAGGAACCTTGGGTGCATTTCCAAACCGTGGAGTACCACTTAAACACCATCGGCATTGACAAAATCACCATCAGTCAATTGCAAAAGGCAACTTTACTAGGAACAGCTTACATCCTGTGACAATACCTGTAACATCTGTATATTTTAGGTCCTAGGGAAAGACTTGATAGATGGATAAAAATACCAAATCCAGTCTAAACATCTGTCTTTGTGACAGCCTGTTTTTATTCCTTTTATAAGTATCTCAAGGGGGCAAATATATCTAACAACAATTCTGTATGGTGGGTTGGGCTAAGAGAAAATGACTAGCCAAAGTCACACAGATGGTTTTTATGCCTAAGATGAGAGTAGAACTCATGGTCTTTTGTTTTCTAGGCTAGCACCTTCTAGGTTTTTCTTCCTTCTTGCCAGATGTTGCTCCATATTGCAAGGCATGCTATAATATATGGAGCAGCACTCATAGAATGTTGTATGAAATATAAGTTGTAAATAGTTCTAGAAGAGATTGGACAACTGTTTGTCTGAAATGGTATACGGTTTCCTGCTTGAGCAGGGGGTTGGACTAGAAGACCCCAAGGTCCCTTCTAACTCTTTTATTCTGTTATATACTGTATGTTTCACAGATCATGAAAGACATCGTCTAACAAAACAAGCATCACATTGCTCCTCAAAAGAAATGTCAAATGATACAGATTCTGGAAAATCCAATTATTCTCTCCTCAATACATTTTCAAACTAATGTTAACTGATTTTTTTACAGTATGTTTTCATTAAAACATTTAATGAAATGTTTATTAAAACATGGACAATGGTTATCCTGTTGCAGCTTCCTTAGTTTGTGACATGATGTTTTTCATTAAAGGTTTTGAAGCAAAAGCCCTTGGAGAATGCCGGCCTTCAGCAAATATCAATAAGACGATTTGCTTCATTTGGTCTCTTCTCAATAACTGAGGACAGTAACATGATAGAAGATGACTCAAGGTCTTGGGTTCAGTACAAAAGTATCTATTATCCTGACTGTATTATATCATTAAGGTAAATATTATTCCAGTTCTGAAAATATTTTCTGTGTCTGCATGTTGTTTATTTTTCTTTTTAAAGTTTTTATTCTTAATGACAAAATTGAATTATTTCAGCCAAGGCTGGATTCAATACTCTATCATCAGTTAAAGTTTTAAGTTGAATTGGACTTTAATTTCATATGCACTGTCTATTTCTAGGATAAATTATCTGTTGCCCTATCAGTTTGGAGTCCTTTCGTAGCTACAAGTGAACTAAATCCAACCCGCTTGATTGCTCTTTACTCTTTTCTAACTCTAACCAAGTGCTGTCCATTAGTTGAGAAGATTCGTGTGCATAGGCTTTTAACAATAAATCAATAAACTTTCACATGTGATTGTACCTGACAATAAGGTAATTTACTGTATCTGACTACTATATCTGAAAATGGAAAACTAAACAAAAAGGAAACAATACAGTTCTGGAAAGCTATATGAGAAACTCAAAAAAAGTATAAAAATGCCAGACAGATAAAAGAATTTGAAGATGAAATTTGGTAAAATCAAATGGAAGAATTAACAATAACAGCAGAAATAATTAAAAATTGAGTGAAGATTTAAAAATTGCATGGCTTTTGACTCAAATACCTGACTAGCTTACATCCAATTATAGCTGAACAATTTAATGAAGTATTGCATTAAGGAGACATCAGCGATTGATTAATTACTGGCAAAAGACCTAGTGAAAGGGACAACACCAGGAAACTATAGGCCGATAATTAACATTTAATTTACAATTAATGTTAGTACTAGAAAGCAAGGTTATTTTTTGATAAAGGTTTGGATGAAATTAAATTGTAATTTAATTACAATTATAAAGCCCTTTGTTTAAATGAAAAACTGTATTATATTCTGGAAATATTATTTCACTTAATCACCCTTTTCTGTTTATGTGCATATAGATTTACCCAATCAGTAAAGTTAATATCAATCATATTGATTCATAATGAGACTTTGCACTGGTATTAATTAATTGTAATTGTAATGCAACGAATCAAATTAAAGTAATTACTGTATATGCCGGCGTATTAGGCGACCCGGCATATAAGACGACCCCCGTCTTTGTTGCCGAGCCGCATTCCTAGAAAGTCGTCTTATACGCCGGAAACTACCAGTATTTCTGGCGTATAAGATGACTTGGCGTATAAGACGACCCCCGTCTTTGGCGCCGAGTTTAGCGCTTGTGGAAGTCGTCTTATACGTCAGCATATACGGTATTTGTATAAGTCTATATAGAGGACTTGTAACCCCACTCCTCTTTATGTCTTTGCTTCCTGGTTTCCAATACCAGACTTAGTAATAAAACAATTTGTGCTTCAATGCCATTGAATTTTTCTCCTTCACTATAAGTTCAGAAGCTAGTTAAACAGAAAACAGCAGTTCTCAGGTTAGACAGAATCAGTGGTGGGATTCAGTCAGTTCACACCAGATTGGCCGAACTGGTGGCTAATTTTTTGTTGTCCAGGCCCAGAATGGACTTCCGGAAGCGGCATCCACATAGAGAACTGGTTGTTCACATATTTGAATCCCACCACTGGACAGAACTGTACTGTAAATACTGAGTGTGTATCTCAACCCATTCTCAAAGTTGGGAAGAGAATTGGGATGGCAAAAGGCAGAAGGAAAAAGCATAAAATTTAAAACCTGTAAATCTACGTCTGGATTACTGTATTCTTCTG
Source organism: Crotalus tigris (assembly GCF_016545835.1). Classification (NCBI taxonomy): domain Eukaryota; kingdom Metazoa; phylum Chordata; class Lepidosauria; order Squamata; family Viperidae; genus Crotalus; species Crotalus tigris. Next base: position 1,429,764 of record NW_024097285.1, read on the forward strand.
CATACGAGCAGCCTCTATCCCTTTTAGGAGATAGTAATTTATCTAGGTGGGTTATGTCTGTGAACACTGAAGCAAGTAAGTTTTTGCATACAGGGTTGAGTCCCCAGCGTGGAAATGTATTGTCATGCCTGGCCCTGGGACAATGTGCCTCTTTACTTTAAGGATCCTCCTCTCTGTACTGATCATGTTTGGGTGATATCTTCAATCTTTAACCTCTACAGAGAGTTCAAGAAATGTGTTTTTCATCTGCCTGTATTGAGTCATTTAGGTTATTACTGTACTATATTTTGTCAAAAAGAATTCAGATAGTAATTAAGGTAGTCCCCTTCCCCCTAGCACTTTCAGGGCTATGTAGTCTTTCGGCATTACCAATTTTTACTGTAAATTTGCTCCTAGTTTTGCTTCTGTAATTAGAATGAGGACTTACTCTACCAATGTGTGTTTTTTTTTAAATGGGATTCTATCTGTAAACAAAGCTTTTCTGATCACATGGATTTGGAACACTTACAGAATTCTTATAGGCTCATACAGCATTAGCTTCAGTGGGGTACATTTCTTTTTGATAGTTTAAATATTATATATTTTACATTCTTATCTTGCATAATATCTGTTAACAATGAAGTAGGAGAAAGAGACCTGAGATTTAAACCCTGGGCTTGACGTATACAACCAGATTCCTGTGTTATAAACTAGTTGATTTTCTTCACAAATGTGGCTTCTTCTAATACCAATAAAACTTTTATTTATTATGGTGAATGTATTGAAGAGTCATAAATCAGACTTTGCCTGTAGTGAAGTATGGCAACAAGTCTGGCTATTACTACTCCCAAGGCTATAACAGGAGGAAACCTTGTGTTACAACACCGGGATTTAAACAATAGCTGAACTCTTGGAATTCTGCTGACCATAGGCCAAGCACCATTTTTCTAGTGTCGCAAAAAAGTTGTAACTGAGAGGAACTAGTTAATTCAGACACTGAATCAACTAATGCAGCAAGTGGGGAAGATTTTACTGTAGCAGGTAGTTCCTACATCTTCCTCAGCCAGGACTGAGCAAACACAAACAAGTAAAGTGAAGCAAGACAAAATTTTAAATAATTTTAAATTTTAAATTAAAAAACCACACATTAACATGTATTTTCTGTCTGTTTATTCCTCCTTAAATGTATTTAAACAGCAGAAGCTATTTAAAATCTCTCTCTTCTTCCCCTATACTTCAAAAATTGAAGCCATATTCATAGGCATTAGCAGAGCTCTACTTTTTTCCAAGAAAAATTGTGATGTATGCAATGTCTACATTCATATTATAGTGAATATGGCCATTTTATAAAAGATGCACAGCTAAAAACATCTCCTTCCAGAACACCAACTAAATGGGTAAATTTAAGTAAGGCTTGAAATGTTCCAAGTCTAAACTATCAAAAAATGAGATTATAGAAACTATATATTTTCACAAAGTTTTCACAGGTTTTCACAATTACTGTGCCTTTTTACATAGTTATAATTTTTCTTGATACTGCAGCTTTAAGAAGCTTTTCTCATTTTCCTGTTTACTTCTTTTTTCATTGCTGTGCTACTTATGTGCTACCTTTGCTAATAGGTATCTTAGGGTTTAGAAAAAAACAAAACAAGCTAATCTCATATTTTTTTCCTTGTTATTCTATCCTTGAATTTCCCCTCTAGATTTTCCATTGTAATTCTAATGGGTTGTCAGCATTACTGGATCTTTTCTCCACCTCTGAAGAGATTCTTAAGAGGTTAAGTTTCTCAGAGCTAGGTTAAGATTGACCTTCACTTGCCTATAAGCATGCATTGTTTGAATTTCTTCCTGTTTACACTTATAAGGTTTGTTAAGTCCTTGTAATTCAATAAGTATTGTGAATAGGTTTGTCTAGCACTGTCCTTAATTGCTCTTAATAGCTCAGTCTTGTGACCATTAAAGCCTACCAAGATGTACTCTCTGGCATTGTTTGTATAATTTCCTCCTTTGTTTGCACTGTCCTATTGTCTTTAAGGCTTACCTATATGCAAAGAATATATTTGAATTTGAATAAAATGCTATAAAGGGGACAAGAGTATAACAAGACAAGAAAAATGTGCCTGTGGTGAGCTTCTCCCAATTATGGAATTTTAAAATAAAGTTCCATTACCTTTTGTCCTTGCTGCTAATTTCCTTAAGAAGATGATCCCACAGGGTCCGAAATGAGGCATTTAGACATTAAGTGGATCGCAAATGTTTGATGTGATGTCATTTAGTCATTCCTGTTACATTATAGACCAAAACAGAAATAGAACTTGCACCACTGAAAACTTAATCAATTATAAATAGGTTGTCCTCCCACCCCGGGAACCTGTTGATACTTCAGTTTGTTGAAACTATTCATGGTTGTTCTTATCTGTGTCTAAGTGCACTGATCCTCTCCTATTCACTATCAACAATCATTAGCAGTCTCTACAATTTTATTTAGCATCCTCATTAAATTTACTAATAGTCCTAGGAACTGACCAGTTTATCAATGCAAATATTCATTGGGACTGAAGAACCTAATCTTTGATTCTATGGCATGCAACACTTACACTTTGTTTGACCTCATGCTTACCTTGCTCATCACCCTGCAGCAGTCACTTCTTACCACAGTGTTGGCCAAATAAATGGATTTTGAAATAATCTTTGGGAAGAGGATTTTCTTGGTGTTTAAGGCTACTTCTCTATTGTACTCAAAAAGAACAGGACCCATATGTGTGGGGTTATATGATTTGTGACTTTCTGGTGTAAGCAAGTTTCTGAATAGAGGACTAGACCAGTTACTAACCTAGTGACTTAATGACTATACCATGACTATATAGTGGTTAAGTTACTAAGTTAAAAAGTGGGAGCGTGTGAATTCTAGTCCTGCCTTAGCCATGAAAGCCAGCTTGGACCAGTCATTCTCTCTCAGCCCAACTCAGCTCAAGAGTTATGGGGAAGATAGGAGGAGGAAAGTATGTTGGATATGTTTGCCACTTTGAATTATTTGCAAAAACTAATAAAGGCGGGATAAAAATAAAATGAATGGCTAGGGAGTTCAGGCTTATTGCTTAGAGTTAAGTCTGACTGGACTTCATAGAATGAATTTGATGAAATCCAAACTGACCTATTTAAAACACAAGCTGCTTATAGTGCTGTGTCAACAGTTCAGTTAAAAACTGTTCCATGCGCTAACCAAACTGGTTTCATGTGGCTTATGTCCAAATTTAATTATTCAGTCAATATACAGAACTAACTTGGATTTAATTATTAGACTAATATAATTATTAGAGTTTGAAATGTTTGAGTTGTGAGATAAGAACAGCAAAAAGCTAAGTGTATCAATGACAACTGAGGGAACACAGAAGAGGGAGGGAAAGAATGGCCCTGGGAATATCAGGAAGTGGGTGGGCCACTGGGATTTGCCACATTAGCAAAGCAGAAAAGGGAGGAAAGGTATAATAAGATGGTTTATGGATGTGGCATGCTTAGAACTGCTTGGGAAGGAGGGGAAATGCATAGCAGCTTTGCCTTCTCACTCCATAAACACCATTTGGGGATTTTGTTTTGGTTGAAGAGCCGAGGTGGCGCAGCAATTAGAGTGCAATACTGCAGGCCACTTTAGCTGACTGTGTTTAGCAGGTCAGCGGTTCAAATCTCACCGGCTCAAGGTTGACTCAGCCTTCCATCCTTCCGGGGTAGGTAAAATGAGGACCCAGATTGTTGGAGGCAATGTAAATATATATATACATTGCTTACTGGTGTACACCACTTAGAGAGTGCTTGCACTTAAAGCGATATATAAGTCTCATAAATAAATAAATAAATAAATCCAGTTTTGTTTCAGCTAAATCATGGCCGATCTGGATTGGATAAGCAGAACTTTTGCAATACATATCATTGTTTCAGGTTTGAAACAAAACACATTTTCCATTTCATGTACTTTTGTAATTCATATGCCACTTTTAAACGAGTTAAATAAAGAATTTAAAACGGAATGTGATTTTTCTTGGCAAAAAGTTGATAGATATCCAAAAGCAGAGAAATCTTTTATGTGTCACTTTACTCACACTAACAAGGCAAGAATGCATTTTCCAGAATGCAGAGGGTCAGATAAGTATATTTATTGCGACAAGATTGTGAAGCCCATATGAAAGAAATCCAGTGATTGCTATTTATCCAATGTGAGTACTGTTTGTAACAATAATTTTTCAAAAATCTTGTACCTCTTTTTCCTTCTACTTTGCTCAAAGGACTGGAAGCAAATTTCTTTTGGACAGTTTTGTTTCCCTGTGTTCCTAGTTTTTGGTAAAAGTCTATTCTAGTATCATGTGTATTTTTGATTATATGAAAACTGTCTACAGAAAATACAGTATACTTTGTACTGTCTATTAATACAATGTCCTTTTTATACAAAGTTTTAATTGTTCATAATTACACAATTATGAATTGTTTAATAATGAATAAATAGGAGATGGTACACAGTACTACCACTTTCCAGTGTTTAAGGCATGATGCAATAGGTAGTCCTTGCTTAACAATTCCAAACAAAGCTGGCAACCTTATCTCTAAGCAAAATGGCTGTTAAGCAAGACATCATGTGACTACAATAGATTTACAAACTCACCTCTGCTGCATAGTCATTAAATGAAACCACAACTTGCCATTTTACCTCCAGTTTTCTATTGATTCTACTTATTGGAAGTCTGAAGTGCAGAAATGGTGATCATGTGACCTTGGGATGCTGCAACTGTTTAAATGTCTACCAGTTGTGAAGTACCTGAATTTTGATCAGGTGACTGCGCGGATGCAATAATGGTTGAAAGTGCAGGGACCAGTCATAAAGTTACTTTTTCAACACGATCATAACCTTAAACAGTTGCTAAACAGAGCAGTCTTTAAGTGAGGACTACCTGTACAGGAAAGGAAACAGTAAGAGAGACAATAACTTCAATATAAAATCCAAAATATCAATCAGTGGAAGGAGCAGTACTAGAATTACTATGTAAAGGCAATGAAAGCCAAAGGAAAATATCAAGTTTTTCACCTTATATGTTGAAGCTGAGAAAATTGTTTCTAGATGAACTATAGAGGAATTCTCTGAAACTTCACTGTGGATACTACCCTGGCCTCACAGAAAGTAGAAAAACTCTTCTGGTCTGAACTGATTCATGTGGGAGCAGGCAGTCTTTTAAGTATGACTTAGCCATTTATGACTTTAAAAAACATAATCAGCACCTTGAATTGCATGTTACATATTCTATTTTTCTGAACCAGTTTTAAGGCAAATGAAAACTATGCATAATTAAATGTGTACTTTACACTTCAGGAAAACTGATACTCAAAACACAGTCAAAACAAGGACTGTGGTAAGATGATAGTGGTGATAGAGAAGGAAGACAACCATGGAACTTAATGTGATTGCACAAAGAATTTAAACAATTTAATTATTTGAAATCTTTTTAAAGTAGCATCTATTATTGGTTGCCCATCCCAAGTCCTGCTGTGATGCCTCATTGTGGTGGTGGTGGTTTTGGGTGTTCTGGAAGGGATTAGTGAAAAATATTAGGCATATTTTCTAGGCTGCCCTATCTATGTTTCCTGGTAAAATACATGGAAAAATCCTATTAGGGAAAATTCCACTTAGGGTTAGGGTTAGGTCACCATGAACTCTGAGAGAAAAATGGAAATTGCCAAGAAGCTCGGAATGCTTGGGAATGGTAAAAAGGAAACTGGCCTTTCTAGGCTGCCCTATCTATGTTTCCGGGAAAAATACACGGGAAAATCCTATTTGGGAAAATTCCACTTAGGGTTAGGGGAAGGTCACCATGAACACGAAGAGTAAAATGGACATTGGCAACAAACAGGGAGTGCTTGGAAATGGTTAGGAGGGTACTGAACTTTCTAGGCTGCCTTATCTATGTTTCCGGGTAAAATACATGGGAAAATCCTATTTGGGAAAACTTCTACTTAGGGTTAGGGTTAGGTCACCATGAACTCGGTGCGTAAACTGGACATTGGCAAAAAAGCTGGGAGTGCTTGGAAAGAGCAAAATAGACATTGGCAACAAACAGGGAGTGCTTGGAAATGGTTAGGATGGCACTGACTTTTCTAGGCTGCCCTATCTATGTTTCCTGGTAAAATACATGGGAAAATCCTATTTGGGAAAATTCCACTTAGGGTTAGGTCCCCATGGACACAGAGAGCAAAATGGACATTGGCAACAAACGGGGAGTACTTGGAAAAGGATAGGAGGGCTCTGACTTTTCTAGGCTGCCCTATCTATGTTTCTGGGTAAAATACATGGCAAAATCCTATTTGGGAAAATTCCACTTAGGGTTAGGGTTATGTCACCATGAACCTGGTGTGCAAAGTGAACATTGGCAACAAACAGGGAGTGCTTGGAAATGGTTAGGAGGACACTGACATTTCTAGGCTGCCCTATCTATGTTTCTGGGTAAAATACATGGGAAAATCCTATATGGGAAAATTCTACTTTGGGTTAGGGTTAGGTCACCATGAACTCCGAGAGCAAAATGGACATTGGCAAGAAACAGGGAGTGCTTGGAAAAGTTTAGGAGGCACTGACTTTTCTAGGCTGCCGAATCTATGTTTCCTGGTAAAATACATGGAAAAATCCTATTTGGGAAAATTCCACTTAGGGTTAGGGTTAGGTCACCATGAACTCTGAGAGAAAAGTGGAAATTGCCAAGAAGCTCGGAATACTTGGGAAAGGTAAAAAGGAAACTGGCCTTTCTAGGCTGCCCTATCTATGTTTCTGGGTAAAATACATGGGAAAATCCTATATGGGAAAATTCCACTTAGGGTTAGGGTTAGATCACCATGAACTCGGTGTGCAAAGGGGACATTGGCAACAAACAGGGAGTGCTTGGAAATGGTTAGGAGGGCACTGACCTTTCTAGGCTGCCCTATCTATCTTTCTGCGTAAAATACATGGGAAAATCCTATTTGGGAGAATTCCACTTAGGGTTACGGTTAGGTCCCTATGAACTCGGTGTGCAAAGTGGACATTGGCAACAAACAGGGAGTGCTTGGAAATGGTTAGGAGGGCACTGACCTTTCTAGACTGCCCTATCTATGTTTCCAGGTAAAATACATGGGAAAATCCTATTTGGGAAAATTCCACTTAGGCTTAGGGTTAGGTAACCATGAATATGGAGAGCAAAATGGTCATTGACAACAAACAGGGAGTGCTTGGAAATGCTTAGGAGGGCACTGACTTTTCTAGGCGGCCCTATTTATGTTTCTGGGTAAAATACATGGCAAAATCCTATTTGGGAAAATTCCACTTAGGGTTAGGTTTATGTCACCATGAACGTGGTGTGCAAAGTGGACATTGGTAACAAACAAGGAGTGCTTGGAAATGGTTAGGAGGGCACTGACCTTTCTAGGCTGCCCTATCTATGTTTCTGGGTATAATACATCAAAAAATCCTATTTGGGAAAATTCCACTTATGGTTAGGGTTAGGTCACCATGAACTCGGTGTGTAAACTGGACATTGGCAAAAAACAGGGAGTGCTTGGAAATGGATAGGAGGGCTTGGAAAAGTTTAGGAGGCACTGACTTTTCTAGGCTGCCCTATCTATTTTTCCTGGTAAAATACATGGGAAAATCCTATTTGGGAAAATTCCACTTAGGGTTAGGGTTAGAACACCATGAATATGGAGAGCAAAATGGTCATTGGCAAAAAACAGGGAGTGCTTGGAAATGGTTAGGAGGCACTGACTTTTCTAGGCTGCCCTATGTATGTTTCCTGGTAAAATACATGGGAAAATCCTATTTGGGAAAATTCCACTTAGGGTTAGGGTTAGGTCACCATGAACTTGGTGTGCAAAGGGGACATTGGCAAAAAACGGAGTGCTTGGAAATTGTTAAGAGGGCACTGACCTTTCTAGGCTGCCGTATCTATTTTTCCGGGTAAAATATGTGGGAGAATCCTATTTGGGAAAATTCCACTTAGGGTTAGGGTTAGGTCCCCATGAACACATAGAGCAAAATGGACATTGGCAACAAACGGGGAGTACTTGGAAAAGGATAGGAGGGCACTGACTTTTCTAGGCTGCCCTATCTATGTTTCTGGGTAAAATACATGGCAAAATCCTATTTGGGAAAATTCCACTTAGGGTTAGGGTTATGTCACCATGAACCTGGTGTGCAAAGTGGATGTTGGCAACAAACAGGGAGTGCATGGAAATGGTTAGGAGGGCACTGACCTTTCTAGGCTGCCCTATCTATGTTTCTGGGTAAAATACATGGGAAAATCCTATATGGGAAAATTCCACTTAGGGTTAGGGTTAGGTCACCATGAACTCCGAGAGCAAAATGGACATTGGCAAGAAACAGGGAGTGCTTGGAAAAGTTTAGGAGTCACTGACTTTTCTAGGCTGCCCTATCTATGTTTCCTGGTAAAATACATGGAAAAATCCTATTTGGGAAAATATCACTTAGGGTTAGGGTTAGGTCACCATGAACATGGAGAGCAAAGTGGAAATTCCCAAGAAGCTCGGAATGCTTGGGAATGGTAAAAAGGAAACTGGCATTTCTAGGCTGCCCTATCTATGTTTCCGGATAAAATACATGGGAAAATGCTATTTGGGAAAATTGCACTTAATGTTAGGGTTAGGTCACCATGAACTCCGAGAGCAAAATGGACATTGGCAACAAACAGGGAGTGCTTGGAAATGGTTAGGAGGGCACTGACCTTTCTAGGCTGCCCTATCTATCTTTCTGCGTAAAATACATGGGAAAATCCTATTTGGGAGAATTCCACTTAGGGTTACGGTTAGGTCCCTATGAACTCGGTGTGCAAAGTGGACATTGGCAACAAACAGGGAGTGCTTGGAAATGGTTAGGAGGGCACTGACCTTTCTAGACTGCCCTATCTATGTTTCCAGGTAAAATACATGGGAAAATCCTATTTGGGAAAATTCCACTTAGGCTTAGGGTTAGGTAACCATGAATATGGAGAGCAAAATGGTCATTGGCAACAAACAGGGAGTGCTTGGAAATGCTTAGGAGGGCACTGACTTTTCTAGGCTGCCCTATTTATGTTTCTGGGTAAAATACATGGCAAAATCCTATTTGGGAAAATTCCACTTAGGGTTAGGTTTATGTCACCATGAACTTGGTGTGCAAAGTGGACATTGGTAACAAACAAGGAGTGCTTGGAAATGGTTAGGAGGGCACTGACCTTTCTAGGCTGCCCTATCTATGTTTCTGGGTATAATACATCAAAAAATCCTATTTGGGAAAATTCCACTTATGGTTAGGGTTAGGTCACCATGAACTCGGTGTGTAAACTGGACATTGGCAAAAAACAGGGAGTGCTTGGAAATGGATAGGAGGGCTTGGAAAAGTTTAGGAGGCACTGACTTTTCTAGGCTGCCCTATCTATTTTTCCTGGTAAAATACATGGGAAAATCCTATTTGGGAAAATTCCACTTAGGGTTAGGGTTAGAACACCATGAATATGGAGAGCAAAATGGTCATTGGCAACAAACAGGGAGTGCTTGGAAATGGTTAGGAGGCACTGACTTTTCTAGGCTGCCCTATCTATGTTTCCTGGTAAAATACATGGGAAAATCCTATTTGGGAAAATTCCACTTAGGGTTAGGGTTAGGTCACCATGAACTTGGTGTGCAAAGGGGACATTGGCAAAAAACGGAGTGCTTGGAAATTGTTAAGAGGGCACTGACCTTTCTAGGCTGCCGTATCTATTTTTCCGGGTAAAATATGTGGGAGAATCCTATTTGGGAAAATTCCACTTAGGGTTAGGGTTAGGTCCCCATGAACACAGAGAGCAAAATGGACATTGGCAACAAACGGGGAGTACTTGGAAAAGGATAGGAGGGCACTGACTTTTCTAGGCTGCCCTATCTATGTTTCTGGGTAAAATACATGGCAAAATCCTATTTGGGAAAATTCCACTTAGGGTTAGGGTTATGTCACCATGAACCTGGTGTGCAAAGTGGATGTTGGCAACAAACAGGGAGTGCATGGAAATGGTTAGGAGGGCACTGACCTTTCTAGGCTGCCCTATCTATGTTTCTGGGTAAAATACATGGGAAAATCCTATATGGGAAAATTCCACTTAGGGTTAGGGTTAGGTCACCATGAACTCCGAGAGCAAAATGGACATTGGCAAGAAACAGGGAGTGCTTGGAAAAGTTTAGGAGTCACTGACTTTTCTAGGCTGCCCTATCTATGTTTCCTGGTAAAATACATGGAAAAATCCTATTTGGGAAAATATCACTTAGGGTTAGGGTTAGGTCACCATGAACACGGAGAGCAAAGTGGAAATTCCCAAGAAGCTCGGAATGCTTGGGAATGGTAAAAAGGAAACTGGCATTTCTAGGCTGCCCTATCTATGTTTCCGGATAAAATACATGGGAAAATGCTATTTGGGAAAATTGCACTTAATGTTAGGGTTAGGTCACCATGAACTCCGAGAGCAAAATGGACATTGGCAACAAACAGGGAGTGCTTGGAAATGGTTAGGAGGGCACTGACCTTTCTAGGCTGCCCTATCTATCTTTCTGCGTAAAATACATGGGAAAATCCTATTTGGGAGAATTCCACTTAGGGTTACGGTTAGGTCCCTATGAACTCGGTGTGCAAAGTGGACATTGGCAACAAACAGGGAGTGCTTGGAAATGGTTAGGAGGGCACTGACCTTTCTAGACTGCCCTATCTATGTTTCCAGGTAAAATACATGGGAAAATCCTATTTGGGAAAATTCCACTTAGGCTTAGGGTTAGGTAACCATGAATATGGAGAGCAAAATGGTCATTGGCAACAAACAGGGAAAATACACTGGGCTGCCCTATTTAAAAATACATGGCTATTTGGGAAAATTCCACTTAGGGTTAGGTTTATGTCACCATGAACTTGGTGTGCAAAGTGGACATTGGTAACAAACACGGAGTGCTTGGAAATGGTTAGGAGGGCACTGACCTTTCTAGGCTGCCCTATCTATGTTTCTGGGTATAATACATCAAAAAATCCTATTTGGGAAAATTCCACTTATGGTTAGGGTTAGGTCACCATGAACCCGGTGTGTAAACTGGACATTGGCAAAAAACAGGGAGTGCTTGGAAATGGATAGGAGGGCTTGGAAAAGTTTAGGAGGCACTGACTTTTCTAGGCTGCCCTATCTATTTTTCCTGGTAAAATACATGGGAAAATCCTATTTGGGAAAATTCCACTTAGGGTTAGGGTTAGAACACCATGAATATGGAGAGCAAAATGGTCATTGGCAACAAACAGGGAGTGCTTGGAAAAGTTTAGGAGGCACTGACTTTTCTAGGCTGCCCTATCTATTTTTCCTGGTAAAATACATGGGAAAATCCTATTTGGGAAAATTCCACTTAGGGTTAGGGTTAGGTCACCATGAACTTGGTGTGCAAAGGGGACATTGGCAAAAAATGGAGTGCTTGGAAATTGTTAAGAGGGCACTGACCTTTCTAGGCTGCCGTGTCTATTTTTCCGGGTAAAATATGTGGGAGAATCCTATTTGGGAAAATTCCACTTAGGGTTAGGGTTAGGTCCCCATGAACACATAGAGCAAAATGGACATTGGCAACAAACGGGGAGTACTTGGAAAAGGATAGGAGGGCACTGACTTTTCTAGGCTGCCCTATCTATGTTTCTGGGTAAAATACATGGCAAAATCCTATTTGGGAAAATTCCACTTAGGGTTAGGGTTATGTCACCATGAACTGGTGTGCAAAGTGGATGTTGGCAACAAACAGGGAGTGCATGGAAATGGTTAGGAGGGCACTGACCTTTCTAGGCTGCCCTATCTATGTTTCTGGGTAAAATACATGGGAAAATCCTATATGGGAAAATTCCACTTAGGGTTAGGGTTAGGTCACCATGAACTCCGAGAGCAAAATGGACATTGGCAAGAAACAGGGAGTGCTTGGAAAAGTTTAGGAGTCACTGACTTTTCTAGGCTGCCCTATCTATGTTTCCTGGTAAAATACATGGGAAAATCCTATTTGGGAAAATATCACTTAGGGTTAGGGTTAGGTCACCATGAACACGGAGAGCAAAGTGGAAATTCCCAAGAAGCTCGGAATGCTTGGGAATGGTAAAAAGGAAACTGGCATTTCTAGGCTGCCCTATCTATGTTTCCGGATAAAATACATGGGAAAATGCTATTTGGGAAAATTGCACTTAATGTTAGGGTTAGGTCACCATGAACTCCGAGAGCAAAATGGACATTGGCAACAAACAGGGAGTGCTTGGAAATGGTTAGGAGGGCACTGACCTTTCTAGGCTGCCCTATCTATCTTTCTGCGTAAAATACATGGGAAAATCCTATTTGGGAGAATTCCACTTAGGGTTACGGTTAGGTCCCTATGAACTCGGTGTGCAAAGTGGACATTGGCAACAAACAGGGAGTGCTTGGAAATGGTTAGGAGGGCACTGACCTTTCTAGACTGCCCTATCTATGTTTCCAGGTAAAATACATGGGAAAATCCTATTTGGGAAAATTCCACTTAGGCTTAGGGTTAGGTAACCATGAATATGGAGAGCAAAATGGTCATTGGCAACAAACAGGGAGTGCTTGGAAATGCTTAGGAGGGCACTGACTTTTCTAGGCTGCCCTATTTATGTTCTGGGTAAAATACATGGCAAAATCCTATTTGGGAAAATCACTTAGGGTTAGGTTTATGTCACCATGAACTTGGTGTGCAAAGTGGACATTGGTAACAAACAAGGAGTGCTTGGAAATGGTTAGGAGGGCACTGACCTTTCTAGGCTGCCCTATCTATGTTTCTGGGTATAATACATCAAAAAATCCTATTTGGGAAAATTCCACTTATGGTTAGGGTTAGGTCACCATGAACTCGGTGTGTAAACTGGACATTGGCAAAAAACAGGGAGTGCTTGGAAATGGATAGGAGGGCTTGGAAAAGTTTAGGAGGCACTGACTTTTCTAGGCTGCCCTATCTATTTTTCCTGGTAAAATACATGGGAAAATCCTATTTGGGAAAATTCCACTTAGGGTTAGGGTTAGAACACCATGAATATGGAGAGCAAAATGGTCATTGGCAACAAACAGGGAGTGCTTGGAAATGGTTAGGAGGCACTGACTTTTCTAGGCTGCCCTATCTATGTTTCCTGGTAAAATACATGGGAAAATCCTATTTGGGAAAATTCCACTTAGGGTTAGGGTTAGGTCACCATGAACTTGGTGTGCAAAGGGGACATTGGCAAAAAACGGAGTGCTTGGAAATTGTTAAGAGGGCACTGACCTTTCTAGGCTGCCGTATCTATTTTTCCGGGTAAAATATGTGGGAGAATCCTATTTGGGAAAATTCCACTTAGGGTTAGGGTTAGGTCCCCATGAACACAGAGAGCAAAATGGACATTGGCAACAAACGGGGAGTACTTGGAAAAGGATAGGAGGGCACTGACTTTTCTAGGCTGCCCTATCTATGTTTCTGGTAAAATACATGGCAAAATCCTATTTGGGAAAATTCCACTTAGGGTTAGGGTTATGTCACCATGAACCTGGTGTGCAAAGTGGATGTTGGCAACAAACAGGGAGTGCATGGAAATGGTTAGGAGGGCACTGACCTTTCTAGGCTGCCCTATCTATGTTTCTGGGTAAAATACATGGGAAAATCCTATATGGGAAAATTCCACTTAGGGTTAGGGTTAGGTCACCATGAACTCCGAGAGCAAAATGGACATTGGCAAGAAACAGGGAGTGCTTGGAAAAGTTTAGGAGTCACTGACTTTTCTAGGCTGCCCTATCTATGTTTCCTGGTAAAATACATGGAAAAATCCTATTTGGGAAAATTCCACTTAGGGTTAGGGTTAGGTCACCATGAACTCTGAGAGAAAAGTGGAAATTGCCAAGAAGCTCGGAATACTTGGGAAAGGTAAAAAGGAAACTGGCCTTTCTAGGCTGCCCTATCTATGTTTCTGGGTAAAATACATGGGAAAATCCTATATGGGAAAATTCCACTTAGGGTTAGGGTTAGATCACCATGAACTCGGTGTGCAAAGGGGACATTGGCAACAAACAGGGAGTGCTTGGAAATGGTTAGGAGGGCACTGACCTTTCTAGGCTGCCCTATCTATCTTTCTGCGTAAAATACATGGGAAAATCCTATTTGGGAGAATTCCACTTAGGGTTACGGTTAGGTCCCTATGAACTCGGTGTGCAAAGTGGACATTGGCAACAAACAGGGAGTGCTTGGAAATGGTTAGGAGGGCACTGACCTTTCTAGACTGCCCTATCTATGTTTCCAGGTAAAATACATGGGAAAATCCTATTTGGGAAAATTCCACTTAGGCTTAGGGTTAGGTAACCATGAATATGGAGAGCAAAATGGTCATTGACAACAAACAGGGAGTGCTTGGAAATGCTTAGGAGGGCACTGACTTTTCTAGGCGGCCCTATTTATGTTTCTGGGTAAAATACATGGCAAAATCCTATTTGGGAAAATTCCACTTAGGGTTAGGTTTATGTCACCATGAACGTGGTGTGCAAAGTGGACATTGGTAACAAACAAGGAGTGCTTGGAAATGGTTAGGAGGGCACTGACCTTTCTAGGCTGCCCTATCTATGTTTCTGGGTATAATACATCAAAAAATCCTATTTGGGAAAATTTATGACTTTTCTAGGCTGGTTAAAATACATGGCAAAATCCTATTTGGGAAAATTCCACTTAGGTTAGGTTTATGTCACCATGAACTTGGTGTGCAAAGTGGACATTGGTAACAAACAAGGAGTGCTTGGAAATGGTTAGGAGGGCACTGACCTTTCTAGGCTGCCCTATCTATGTTTCTGGGTATAATACATCAAAAAATCCTATTTGGGAAAATTCCACTTATGGTTAGGGTTAGGTCACCATGAACCCGGTGTGTAAACTGGACATTGGCAAAAAACAGGGAGTGCTTGGAAATGGATAGGAGGGCTTGGAAAAGTTTAGGAGGCACTGACTTTTCTAGGCTGCCCTATCTATTTTTCCTGGTAAAATACATGGGAAAATCCTATTTGGGAAAATTCCACTTAGGGTTAGGGTTAGAACACCATGAATATGGAGAGCAAAATGGTCATTGGCAAAAAACAGGGAGTGCTTGGAAATGGTTAGGAGGCACTGACTTTTCTAGGCTGCCCTATGTATGTTTCCTGGTAAAATACATGGGAAAATCCTATTTGGGAAAATTCCACTTAGGGTTAGGGTTAGGTCACCATGAACTTGGTGTGCAAAGGGGACATTGGCAAAAAACGGAGTGCTTGGAAATTGTTAAGAGGGCACTGACCTTTCTAGGCTGCCGTATCTATTTTTCCGGGTAAAATATGTGGGAGAATCCTATTTGGGAAAATTCCACTTAGGGTTAGGGTTAGGTCCCCATGAACACAGAGAGCAAAATGGACATTGGCAACAAACGGGGAGTACTTGGAAAAGGATAGGAGGGCACTGACTTTTCTAGGCTGCCCTATCTATGTTTCTGGGTAAAATACATGGCAAAATCCTATTTGGGAAAATTCCACTTAGGGTTAGGGTTATGTCACCATGAACCTGGTGTGCAAAGTGGATGTTGGCAACAAACAGGGAGTGCATGGAAATGGTTAGGAGGGCACTGACCTTCTAGGCTGCCCTATCTATGTTTCTGGGTAAAATACATGGGAAAATCCTATATGGGAAAATTCCACTTAGGGTTAGGGTTAGGTCACCATGAACTCCGAGAGCAAAATGGACATTGGCAAGAAACAGGGAGTGCTTGGAAAAGTTTAGGAGTCACTGACTTTTCTAGGCTGCCTATCTATGTTTCCTGGTAAAATACATGGAAAAATCCTATTTGGGAAAATATCACTTAGGGTTAGGGTTAGGTCACCATGAACACGGAGAGCAAAGTGGAAATTCCCAAGAAGCTCGGAATGCTTGGGAATGGTAAAAAGGAAAGTGGCATTTCTAGGCTGCCCTATCTATGTTTCCGGATAAAATACATGGGAAAATGCTATTTGGGAAAATTGCACTTAATGTTAGGGTTAGGTCACCATGAACTCCGAGAGCAAAATGGACATTGGCAACAAACAGGGAGTGCTTGGAAATGCTTAGGAGGGCACTGACTTTTCTAGGCTGCCCTATTTATGTTTCTGGGTAAAATACATGGCAAAATCCTATTTGGGAAAATTCCACTTATGGTTAGGTTTATGTCACCATGAACTTGGTGTGCAAAGTGGACATTGGTAACAAACAAGGAGTGCTTGGAAATGGTTAGGAGGGCACTGACCTTTCTAGGCTGCCCTATCTATGTTTCTGGGTATAATACATCAAAAAATCCTATTTGGGAAAATTCCACTTATGGTTAGGGTTAGGTCACCATGAACTCGGTGTGTAAACTGGACATTGGCAAAAAACAGGGAGTGCTTGGAAATGGATAGGAGGGCTTGGAAAAGTTTAGGAGGCACTGACTTTTCTAGGCTGCCCTATCTATTTTTCCTGGTAAAATACATGGGAAAATCCTATTTGGGAAAATTCCACTTAGGGTTAGGGTTAGAACACCATGAATATGGAGAGCAAAATGGTCATTGGCAACAAACAGGGAGTGCTTGGAAATGGTTAGGAGGCACTGACTTTTCTAGGCTGCCCTATCTATGTTTCCTGGTAAAATACATGGGAAAATCCTATTTGGGAAAATTCCACTTAGGGTTAGGGTTAGGCCACCATGAACTTGGTGTGCAAAGGGGACATTGGCAAAAAACGGAGTGCTTGGAAATTGTTAAGAGGGCACTGACCTTTCTAGGCTGCCGTATCTATTTTTCCGGGTAAAATATGTGGGAGAATCCTATTTGGGAAAATTCCACTTAGGGTTAGGGTTAGGTCCCCATGAACACAGAGAGCAAAATGGACATTGGCAACAAACGGGGAGTACTTGGAAAAGGATAGGAGGGCACTGACTTTTCTAGGCTGCCCTATCTATGTTTCTGGTAAAATACATGGCAAAATCCTATTTGGGAAAATTCCACTTAGGGTTAGGGTTATGTCACCATGAACCTGGTGTGCAAAGTGGATGTTGGCAACAAACAGGGAGTGCATGGAAATGGTTAGGAGGGCACTGACCTTTCTAGGCTGCCCTATCTATGTTTCTGGGTAAAATACATGGGAAAATCCTATATGGGAAAATTCCACTTAGGGTTAGGGTTAGGTCACCATGAACTCCGAGAGCAAAATGGACATTGGCAAGAAACAGGGAGTGCTTGGAAAAGTTTAGGAGTCACTGACTTTTCTAGGCTGCCCTATCTATGTTTCCTGGTAAAATACATGGAAAAATCCTATTTGGGAAAATATCACTTAGGGTTAGGGTTAGGTCACCATGAACACGGAGAGCAAAGTGGAAATTCCCAAGAAGCTCGGAATGCTTGGGAATGGTAAAAAGGAAACTGGCATTTCTAGGCTGCCCTATCTATGTTTCCGGATAAAATACATGGGAAAATGCTATTTGGGAAAATTGCACTTAATGTTAGGGTTAGGTCACCATGAACTCCGAGAGCAAAATGGACATTGGCAACAAACAGGGAGTGCTTGGAAATGGTTAGGAGGGCACTGACCTTTCTAGGCTGCCCTATCTATCTTTCTGCGTAAAATACATGGGAAAATCCTATTTGGGAGAATTCCACTTAGGGTTACGGTTAGGTCCCTATGAACTCGGTGTGCAAAGTGGACATTGGCAACAAACAGGGAGTGCTTGGAAATGGTTAGGAGGGCACTGACCTTTCTAGACTGCCCTATCTATGTTTCCAGGTAAAATACATGGGAAAATCCTATTTGGGAAAATTCCACTTAGGCTTAGGGTTAGGTAACCATGAATATGGAGAGCAAAATGGTCATTGGCAACAAACAGGGAGTGCTTGGAAATGCTTAGGAGGGCACTGACTTTTCTAGGCTGCCCTATTTATGTTTCTGGGTAAAATACATGGCAAAATCCTATTTGGGAAAATTCCACTTAGGGTTAGGTTTATGTCACCATGAACTTGGTGTGCAAAGTGGACATTGGTAACAAACAAGGAGTGCTTGGAAATGGTTAGGAGGGCACTGACCTTTCTAGGCTGCCCTATCTATGTTTCTGGGTATAATACATCAAAAAATCCTATTTGGGAAAATTCCACTTATGGTTAGGGTTAGGTCACCATGAACTCGGTGTGTAAACTGGACATTGGCAAAAAACAGGGAGTGCTTGGAAATGGATAGGAGGGCTTGGAAAAGTTTAGGAGGCACTGACTTTTCTAGGCTGCCCTATCTATTTTTCCTGGTAAAATACATGGGAAAATCCTATTTGGGAAAATTCCACTTAGGGTTAGGGTTAGAACACCATGAATATGGAGAGCAAAATGGTCATTGGCAACAAACAGGGAGTGCTTGGAAATGGTTAGGAGGCACTGACTTTTCTAGGCTGCCCTATCTATGTTTCCTGGTAAAATACATGGGAAAATCCTATTTGGGAAAATTCCACTTAGGGTTAGGGTTAGGTCACCATGAACTTGGTGTGCAAAGGGGACATTGGCAAAAAACGGAGTGCTTGGAAATTGTTAAGAGGGCACTGACCTTTCTAGGCTGCCGTATCTATTTTTCCGGGTAAAATATGTGGGAGAATCCTATTTGGGAAAATTCCACTTAGGGTTAGGGTTAGGTCCCCATGAACACAGAGAGCAAAATGGACATTGGCAACAAACGGGGAGTACTTGGAAAAGGATAGGAGGGCACTGACTTTTTTAGGCTGCCCTATCTATGTTTCTGCGTAAAATACATGGCAAAATCCTATTTGGGAAAATTCCACTTAGGGTTAGGGTTATGTCACCATGAACCTGGTGTGCAAAGTGGATGTTGGCAACAAACAGGGAGTGCGTGGAAATGGTTAGGAGGGCACTGACCTTTCTAGGCTGCCCTATCTATGTTTCTGGGTAAAATACATGGGAAAATCCTATATGGGAAAATTCCACTTAGGGTTAGGGTTAGGTCACCATGAACTCCGAGAGCAAAATGGACATTGGCAAGAAACAGGGAGTGCTTGGAAAAGTTTAGGAGTCACTGACTTTTCTAGGCTGCCCTATCTATGTTTCCTGGTAAAATACATGGAAAAATCCTATTTGGGAAAATATCACTTAGGGTTAGGGTTAGGTCACCATGAACACGGAGAGCAAAGTGGAAATTCCCAAGAAGCTCGGAATGCTTGGGAATGGTAAAAAGGAAAGTGGCATTTCTAGGCTGCCCTATCTATGTTTCCGGATAAAATACATGGGAAAATGCTATTTGGGAAAATTGCACTTAATGTTAGGGTTAGGTCACCATGAACTCCGAGAGCAAAATGGACATTGGCAAGAAACAGGGAGTGGTTGGAAAAGGATAGGAGGGCACTGACTTTTCTAGGCTACCCTATCTATGTTTCCGGGTAAAATACATGGGAAAATCCTATTTGGGAAAATTCCACTTAGGGTTAGGGTTATGTCACCATGAACCTGGTGTGCAAAATGGACATTGGCAACAAACAGGGAGTGCTTGGAAATGGTTAGGAGGGCACTGACCTTTCTAGGCTGCCCTATCTATGTTTCTGGGTATAATACATCAGAAAATCTTATTTGGAAAAATTCCTCTTAGGGTTAGGGTTAGGTCACCATGAACTCGGTGTGCAAAGTGGACATTGGGAACAAACAGGGAGTGCTTGGAAATGGTTAAGAGGATACTGACCTTTCTAGGCTGCCCTATCTATGTTTCTGCGTAAAATACATGGGAAAATGCTATTTGGGAAAATTGCACTTAATATTAGGGTTAGGTCACCATGAACTCCGAGAGAAAAATGGACATTGGCAACAAACAAGGAGTGCTTGGAAAAGTTTAGGAGGCACTGACTTTTCTTGGCTGCCCTATTTTTGTTTCCTGGTAAAATATATGGAAAAATCCTATTTGGGAAAATTCCACTTAGGGTTAGGATTAGGTCACCATGAACTCTGAGAGAAAAATGGAAATTGCCAAGAAGCTCGGAATGCTTGGGAATGGTAAAAAGGAAACTGGCCTTTCTAGGCTACCCTATCTATATTTCCGGGTAAAATACATGGGAAGATCCTATTTGGGAAAATTCCACTTAGGGTTAGTGTTAGGTCACAATGAACTCGGTGTGGAAAGTGGACATTGGCAACAAACAAGGAGTGCTTGGAAATGGTTAGGAGGGCACTGACCTTTCTAGGCTGCCCTATCTATGTTTCTGGGTAAAATACATGGGAAAATCCTATTTGGGAAAATTCCACTTAGGGTTAGATCACCATGAATATGGAGAACAAAATGGTCATTGGCAACAAACAGGGAGTGCTTGGAAATGGTTAGGAGGGCACTGATTTTCGTGGCCTTCCCTATTTATGTTTCTGGGTAAAATACATGGGAAAATCCTATTTGGGAAAATTCCACTTAGGGTTAGGTTTAGGTCAACATGAACTCGGTGTGCAAAGGGGACATTGGCAAAAAACAGGGAGTGCTTGGAAATGGTTAGGAGGGCACTGACCTTTCTAGGCTGCCCTATCTATTTTTCCGGGTAAAATATATAGGAGAAACCTATTTGGGAAAATTCCACTTAGGGTTAGGGTTAGATCACCATGAATATGGAGAGCAAAATGGTCATTGGCAACAAACAGGGAGTGCTTGGAAATGGTTAGGAGGGCACTGACATTTCTAGGCTGCCCTATCTATGTTTCCGGGAAAAAAATATGGGAAAATCCTACTTGGGAAAATTCCACTTAGGGTTACCGTTAGGTCAACATGAACCCGGTGTGCAACGTGGACATTGGCAACAAACAGGGAGTGCTTGGAAATGGTTAGGAGGGCACTGACCTTTCCAGGCTGCCCTATCTATGTTTCTGGGTAAAATACATGGTAAAATCCTATTTCGGAAAATTCCACTTAGGGTTAGGATTAGGTCACCATGAACTCTGAGAGAAAAATGGAAATTGCCAAGAAGCTCGGAATGCTTGGGAATGGTAAAAAGGAAACTGGCCTTTCTAGGCTACCCTATCTATGTTTCCGGGTAAAATACATGGGAAGATCCTATTTGGGAAAATTCCAGTTAGGGTTAGTGTTAGGTGACCATGAACACGGAGAGCAAAATGGACATTGGCAACAATCATGGTGTGCTTGGAAATGGTTAGGAGTACACTGACCTTTCTAGGCTGCCCTATCTATTTTTCCGGGTAAAATACAAGGGAGAATCCTATTTGGGAAAATTCCAGTTAGGGTTAGGGTTAGGTGACCATGAACACAGAGAGCAAAATGGACATTGGCAAGAAACAGGGAGTGCTTCGAAAAGTTTATGAGGCACTGACTTTTCTAGGCTGCCCTATCTATGTTTCTGGGTATAATACATCAGAAAATCCTTTTTGGGAAAATTCCACTTATGGTTAGGGTTAGGTCACCATGAACTCCGAGAGAAAAATGGAAATTGCCAAGAAGCTTGGAATGCTTGGGAATGGTAAAAAGGAAACTGGCCTTTCTAGGCTACCCTATCTATGTTTCCGGGTAAAATACATGGGAAGATCCTATTTGGGAAAATTCCAGTTAGGGTTAGTGTTAGGTGACCATGAACACGGAGAGCAAAATGGACATTGGCAACAATCATGGAGTGCTTGGAAATGGTTAGGAGTACACTGACCTTTCTAGGCTGCCCTATCTATGTTTCCGGGTAAAATACAAGGGAGAATCCTATTTGGGAAAATTGCACTTAATGTTAGGGTTAGGTGACCATGAACACAGAGAGCAAAATGGACATTGTCAACAAACTGGGAGTGCTTGGAAATGGTTAGGACGGCACTGACTTTTCTAGGCTGCCCTATCTATGTTTCCGGGTAAAATACATGGGAAAATCTTATTTGGGAAAATTCCACTTAGGGTTAGGGTTAGGTCACCATGAACACGGAGAGCAAAATGGACATTGGCAACAAATAGGCAGTACTTCAAAAAGGTTAGGAGGGCACTGACCTTTCTAGGCTGCCCTATCAATGTTTCTGGGTAAAATACATGGGAAAATGCTATTTGGGAAAATTGCACTTAATGTTAGCGTTAGGTCACCATGAACTCCAAGAGCAAAATGGACTTTGGCAAAAAACAGGGAGTGCTTGGAAAAGTTTAGGAGGCACTGACTTTTCTTGGCTGCCCTATTTTTGTTTCCTGGTAAAATACATGGAAAAATCCTATTTGGGAAAATTCCACTTAGGGTTAGGATTAGGTCACCATGAACTCTGAGAGAAAAATGGAAATTGCCAAGAAGCTCGGAATCCTTGGGAATGGTAAAAAGGAAACTGGCCTTTCTAGGCTACCCTATCTATATTTCCGGGTAAAATACATGGGAAGATCCTATTTGGGAAAATTCCACTTAGGGTTAGTGTTAGGTCACTATGAACTCGGTGTGGAAAGTGGACATTGGCAACAAACAAGGAGTGCTTGGAAATGGTTAGGAGGGCACTGACCTTTCTAGGCTGCCCTATCTATGTTTCTGGGTAAAATACATGGGAAAATCCTATTTGGGAAAATTCCACTTAGGGTTAGATCACCATGAATATGGAGAACAAAATGGTCATTGGCAACAAACAGGGAGTGCTTGGAAATGGTTAGGAGGGCACTGATTTTCGTGGCCTTCCCTATTTATGTTTCTGGGTAAAATACATGGGAAAATCCTATTTGGGAAAATTCCACTTAGGGTTAGGTTTAGGTCAACATGAACTCGGTGTGCAAAGGGGACATTGGCAAAAAACAGGGAGTGCTTGGAAATGGTTAGGAGGGCACTGACCTTTCTAGGCTGCCCTATCTATTTTTCCGGGTAAAATATATAGGAGAAACCTATTTGGGAAAATTCCACTTAGGGTTAGGGTTAGATCACCATGAATATGGAGAGCAAAATGGTCATTGGCAACAAACAGGGAGTGCTTGGAAATGGTTAGGAGGGCACTGACATTTCTAGGCTGCCCTATCTATGTTTCCGGGAAAAAAATATGGGAAAATCCTACTTGGGAAAATTCCACTTAGGGTTAGGGTTAGGTCAACATGAACCCGGTGTGCAAAGTGGACATTGGCAACAAACAGGGAGTGCTTGGAAATGGTTAGGAGGGCACTGACCTTTCCAGGCTGCCCTATCTATGTTTCTGGGTAAAATACATGGCAAAATCCTATTTCGGAAAATTCCACTTAGGGTTAGGATTAGGTCACCATGAACTCTGAGAGAAAAATGGAAATTGCCAAGAAGCTCGGAATGCTTGGGAATGGTAAAAAGGAAACTGGCCTTTCTAGGCTACCCTATCTATGTTTCCGGGTAAAATACATGGGAAGATCCTATTTGGGAAAATTCCAGTTAGGGTTAGTGTTAGGTGACCATGAACACGGAGAGCAAAATGGACATTGGCAACAATCATGGTGTGCTTGGAAATGGTTAGGAGTACACTGACCTTTCTAGGCTGCCCTATCTATTTTTCCGGGTAAAATACAAGGGAGAATCCTATTTGGGAAAATTCCAGTTAGGGTTAGGGTTAGGGGACCATGAACACAGAGAGCAAAATGGACATTGGCAAGAAACAGGGAGTGCTTCGAAAAGTTTATGAGGCACTGACTTTTCTAGGCTGCCCTATCTATGTTTCCGGATAAAATACATGGGAAAATGCTATTTGGGAAAATTGCACTTAATGTTAGGGTTAGGTCACCATGAACTCCGAGAGCAAAATGGACATTGGCAAGAAACAGGGAGTGGTTGGAAAAGGATAGGAGGGCACTGACTTTTCTAGGCTACCCTATCTATGTTTCCGGGTAAAATACATGGGAAAATCCTATTTGGGAAAATTCCACTTAGGGTTAGGGTTATGTCACCATGAACCTGGTGTGCAAAATGGACATTGGCAACAAACAGGGAGTGCTTGGAAATGGTTAGGAGGGCACTGACCTTTCTAGGCTGCCCTATCTATGTTTCTGGGTATAATACATCAGAAAATCTTATTTGGAAAAATTCCTCTTAGGGTTAGGGTTAGGTCACCATGAACTCGGTGTGCAAAGTGGACATTGGGAACAAACAGGGAGTGCTTGGAAATGGTTAAGAGGACACTGACCTTTCTAGGCTGCCCTATCTATGTTTCTGCGTAAAATACATGGGAAAATGCTATTTGGGAAAATTGCACTTAATATTAGGGTTAGGTCACCATGAACTCCGAGAGAAAAATGGACATTGGCAACAAACAAGGAGTGCTTGGAAAAGTTTAGGAGGCACTGACTTTTCTTGGCTGCCCTATTTTTGTTTCCTGGTAAAATACATGGAAAAATCCTATTTGGGAAAATTCCACTTAGGGTTAGGATTAGGTCACCATGAACTCTGAGAGAAAAATGGAAATTGCCAAGAAGCTCGGAATGCTTGGGAATGGTAAAAAGGAAACTGGCCTTTCTAGGCTACCCTATCTATATTTCCGGGTAAAATACATGGGAAGATCCTATTTGGGAAAATTCCACTTAGGGTTAGTGTTAGGTCACAATGAACTCGGTGTGGAAAGTGGACATTGGCAACAAACAAGGAGTGCTTGGAAATGGTTAGGAGGGCACTGACCTTTCTAGGCTGCCCTATCTATGTTTCTGGGTAAAATACATGGGAAAATCCTATTTGGGAAAATTCCACTTAGGGTTAGGGTTAGATCACCATGAATATGGAGAGCAAAATGGTCATTGGCAACAAACAGGGAGTGCTTGGAAATGGTTAGGAGGGCACTGATTTTCGTGGCCTTCCCTATTTATGTTTCTGGGTAAAATACATGGGAAAATCCTATTTGGGAAAATTCCACTTAGGGTTAGGTTTAGGTCAACATGAACTCGGTGTGCAAAGGGGACATTGGCAAAAAACAGGGAGTGCTTGGAAATGGTTAGGAGGGCACTGACCTTTCTAGGCTGCCCTATCTATTTTTCCGGGTAAAATATATAGGAGAAACCTATTTGGGAAAATTCCACTTAGGGTTAGGGTTAGATCACCATGAATATGGAGAGCAAAATGGTCATTGGCAACAAACAGGGAGTGCTTGGAAATGGTTAGGAGGGCACTGACATTTCTAGGCTGCCCTATCTATGTTTCCGGGAAAAAAATATGGGAAAATCCTACTTGGGAAAATTCCACTTAGGGTTACGGTTAGGTCAACATGAACCCGGTGTGCAACGTGGACATTGGCAACAAACAGGGAGTGCTTGGAAATGGTTAGGAGGGCACTGACCTTTCTAGGCTGCCCTATCTATGTTTCTGGGTAAAATACATGGGAAAATCCTATATGGGAAAATTCCACTTAGGGTTAGGGTTAGGTCACCATGAACTCCGAGAGCAAAATGGACATTGGCAAGAAACAGGGAGTGCTTGGAAAAGTTTAGGAGTCACTGACTTTTCTAGGCTGCCCTATCTATGTTTCCTGGTAAAATACATGGAAAAATCCTATTTGGGAAAATATCACTTAGGGTTAGGGTTAGGTCACCATGAACACGGAGAGCAAAGTGGAAATTCCCAAGAAGCTCGGAATGCTTGGGAATGGTAAAAAGGAAAGTGGCATTTCTAGGCTGCCCTATCTATGTTTCCGGATAAAATACATGGGAAAATGCTATTTGGGAAAATTGCACTTAATGTTAGGGTTAGGTCACCATGAACTCCGAGAGCAAAATGGACATTGGCAAGAAACAGGGAGTGGTTGGAAAAGGATAGGAGGGCACTGACTTTTCTAGGCTACCCTATCTATGTTTCCGGGTAAAATACATGGGAAAATCCTATTTGGGAAAATTCCACTTAGGGTTAGGGTTATGTCACCATGAACCTGGTGTGCAAAATGGACATTGGCAACAAACAGGGAGTGCTTGGAAATGGTTAGGAGGGCACTGACCTTTCTAGGCTGCCCTATCTATGTTTCTGGGTATAATACATCAGAAAATCTTATTTGGAAAAATTCCTCTTAGGGTTAGGGTTAGGTCACCATGAACTCGGTGTGCAAAGTGGACATTGGGAACAAACAGGGAGTGCTTGGAAATGGTTAAGAGGACACTGACCTTTCTAGGCTGCCCTATCTATGTTTCCGTAAAATACATGGGAAAATGCTATTTGGGAAAATTGCACTTAATATTAGGGTTAGGTCACCATGAACTCCGAGAGAAAAATGGACATTGGCAACAAACAAGGAGTGCTTGGAAAAGTTTAGGAGGCACTGACTTTTCTTGGCTGCCCTATTTTTGTTTCCTGGTAAAATACATGGAAAAATCCTATTTGGGAAAATTCCACTTAGGGTTAGGATTAGGTCACCATGAACTCTGAGAGAAAAATGGAAATTGCCAAGAAGCTCGGAATGCTTGGGAATGGTAAAAAGGAAACTGGCCTTTCTAGGCTACCCTATCTATATTTCCGGGTAAAATACATGGGAAGATCCTATTTGGGAAAATTCCACTTAGGGTTAGTGTTAGGTCACAATGAACTCGGTGTGGAAAGTGGACATTGGCAACAAACAAGGAGTGCTTGGAAATGGTTAGGAGGGCACTGACCTTTCTAGGCTGCCCTATCTATGTTTCTGGGTAAAATACATGGGAAAATCCTATTTGGGAAAATTCCACTTAGGGTTAGATCACCATGAATATGGAGAACAAAATGGTCATGAAACTAAACATGGGAGTGCTTGGAGGTGGTTAACACTGATTTTCGTGGCCTACTCTTTTCTGGTAAAATGACATCAAAATGGCTATTTGGGAGGGTCAACATGAACAAAGGGGACATTGGCAAAAAACAGGGAGTGCTTGGAAATGGTTAGGAGGGCACTGACCTTTCTAGGCTGCCCTATCTATTTTTCCGGGTAAAATATATAGGAGAAACCTATTTGGGAAAATTCCACTTAGGGTTAAGATCACCATCAAAATGGTCATTGGCAACATGCTTGGAAATGGTTAGGAGGGCACTGACATTTCTAGGCTGCCCTATCTATGTTTCCGGGAAAAAAATATGGGAAAATCCTACTTGGGAAAATTCCACTTAGGGTTACGGTTAGGTCAACATGAACCCGGTGTGCAACGTGGACATTGGCAACAAACAGGGAGTGCTTGGAAATGGTTAGGAGGGCACTGACCTTTCTAGGCTGCCCTATCTATGTTTCTGGGTAAAATACATGGGAAAATCCTATATGGGAAAATTCCACTTAGGGTTAGGGTTAGGTCACCATGAACTCCGAGAGCAAAATGGACATTGGCAAGAAACAGGGAGTGCTTGGACACTGACTTTTCTAGGCTACCCTATCTATGTTTCCGGTAAAATACATGGGAAAATCCTATTTGGGAAAATTCCAGGGTTAGGGTTAGGTCACCATGAACACGGAGAGCAAAGTGGAAATTTGGAATGCTTGGGAATGGTAAAAAGGAAAGTGGCATTTCTAGGCTGCCCTATCTATTTTCCGGATAAAATACATGGGAAAATGCTATTTGGGAAAATTGCACTTAATGTTAGGGTTAGGTCACCATGAACTCCGAGAGCAAAATGGACATTGGCAAGAAACAGGGAGTGGTTGGAAAAGGATAGGAGGGCACTGACTTTTCTAGGCTACCCTATCTATGTTTCCGGGTAAAATACATGGGAAAATCCTATTTGGGAAAATTCCACTTAGGGTTAGGGTTATGTCACCATGAACCTGGTGTGCAAAATGGACATTGGCAACAAACAGGGAGTGCTTGGAAATGGTTAGGAGGGCACTGACCTTTCTAGGCTGCCCTATCTATGTTTCTGGGTAAATACATCAGAAAATCTTATTTGGAAAAATTCCTCTTAGGGTTAGGGTTAGGTCACCATGAACTCGGTGTGCAAAGTGGACATTGGGAACAAACAGGGAGTGCTTGGAAATGGTTAAGAGGACACTGACCTTTCTAGGCTGCCCTATCTATGTTTCTACGTAAAATACATGGGAAAATGCTATTTGGGAAAATTGCACTTAATATTAGGGTTAGGTCACCATGAACTCCGAGAGAAAAATGGACATTGGCAACAAACAAGGAGTGCTTGGAAAAGTTTAGGAGGCACTGACTTTTCTAGGCTTTCCTGGTAAAATACATGGAAAAATCCTGGGAAAATTCCACTTAGGGTTAGGATTAGGTTCACCATGAACTCTGAGAGAAAAATGGAAATTGCCAAGAAGCTCGGAATGCTTGGGAATGGTAAAAAGGAAACTGGCCTTTCTAGGCTACCCTATCTATATTTCCGGGTAAAATACATGGGAAGATCCTATTTGGGAAAATTCCACTTAGTGTTAGTGTTAGGTCACAATGAACTCGGTGTGGAAAGTGGACATTGGCAACAAACAAGGAGTGCTTGGAAATGGTTAGGAGGGCACTGACCTTTCTAGGCTGCCCTATCTATGTTTCTGGGTAAAATACATGGGAAAATCCTATTTGGGAAAATTCCACTTAGGGTTAGGGTTAGATCACCATGAATATGGAGAGCAAAATGGTCATTGGCAACAAACAGGGAGTGCTTGGAAATGGTTAGGAGGGCACTGATTTTCGTGGCCTTCCCTATTTATGTTTCTGGGTAAAATACATGGGAAAATCCTATTTGGGAAAATTCCACTTAGGGTTAGGTTTAGGTCAACATGAACTCGGTGTGCAAAGGGGACATTGGCAAAAAACAGGGAGTGCTTGGAAATGGTTAGGAGGGCACTGACCTTTCTAGGCTGCCCTATCTATTTTTCCGGGTAAAATATATAGGAGAAACCTATTTGGGAAAATTCCACTTAGGGTTAGGGTTAGATCACCATGAATATGGAGAGCAAAATGGTCATTGGCAACAAACAGGGAGTGCTTGGAAATGGTTAGGAGGGCACTGACATTTCTAGGCTGCCCTATCTATGTTTCCGGGAAAAAAATATGGGAAAATCCTACTTGGGAAAATTCCACTTAGGGTTACCGTTAGGTCAACATGAACCCGGTGTGCAACGTGGACATTGGCAACAAACAGGGAGTGCTTGGAAATGGTTAGGAGGGCACTGACCTTTCCAGGCTGCCCTATCTATGTTTCTGGGTAAAATACATGGTAAAATCCTATTTCGGAAAATTCCACTTAGGGTTAGGATTAGGTCACCATGAACTCTGAGAGAAAAATGGAAATTGCCAAGAAGCTCGGAATGCTTGGGAATGGTAAAAAGGAAACTGGCCTTTCTAGGCTACCCTATCTATGTTTCCGGGTAAAATACATGGGAAGATCCTATTTGGGAAAATTCCAGTTAGGGTTAGTGTTAGGTGACCATGAACACGGAGAGCAAAATGGACATTGGCAACAATCATGGTGTGCTTGGAAATGGTTAGGAGTACACTGACCTTTCTAGGCTGCCCTATCTATTTTTCCGGGTAAAATACAAGGGAGAATCCTATTTGGGAAAATTCCAGTTAGGGTTAGGGTTAGGGGACCATGAACACAGAGAGCAAAATGGACATTGGCAAGAAACAGGGAGTGCTTCGAAAAGTTTATGAGGCACTGACTTTTCTAGGCTGCCCTATCTATGTTTCTGGGTATAATACATCAGAAAATCCTTTTTGGGAAAATTCCACTTATGGTTAGGGTTAGGTCACCATGAACTCGGGGTGTAAACAGGACATTGGAAAAAAACAGGGAGTGCTTGGAAATGGATAGGAGGGCTTGGAAAAGTTTAGGAGGCACTGACTTTTCTAGGTTGCCCTATCTATGTTTCTGGGTATAATACATCAGAAACTCCTTTTTGGGAAAATTCCACTTAGGGTTAGGGTTAGATCACCATAAACTCCGAGAGCAAAATGGACATTGGCAACAAACAGGGAGTCCTTGGAAATGGTTAGGAGGGCACTGACCTTTCTAGGCTGCCCTATCTATGTTTCCGGGTAAAATACAAGGGAGAATCCTATTTGGGAAAATTCCAGTTAGGGTTAGGGTTAGGTGACCATGAACACGGAGAGCAAAATGGACATTGGCAACAATCATGGAGTGCTTGGAAATGGTTAGGAGTACACTGACCTTTCTAGGCTGCCCTATCTATGTTTCCGGGTAAAATACAAGGGAGAATCCTATTTGGGAAAATTCCAGTTAAGGTTAGGGTTAGGTGACCATGAACACAGAGAGCAAAATGGACATTGTGAACAAACTGGGAGTGCTTGGAAATGGTTAGGACGGCACTGACTTTTCTAGGCTGCCCTATCTATGTTTCCGGGTAAAATACATGGGAAAATCTTATTTGGGAAAATTCCACTTAGTGTTAGGGTTAGGTCACCATGAACACGGAGAGCAAAATGGACATTGGCAACAAATAGGCAGTACTTCAAAAAGGTTAGGAGGGCACTGACCTTTCTAGGCTGCCCTATCAATGTTTCTGGGTAAAATACATGGGAAAATGCTATTTGGGAAAATTGCACTTAATGTTAGGGTTAGGTCACCATGAACTCCAAGAGCAAAATGGACTTTGGCAAAAAACAGGGAGTGCTTGGAAAAGTTTAGGAGGCACTGACTTTTCTTGGCTGCCCTATTTTTGTTTCCTGGTAAAATACATGGAAAAATCCTATTTGGGAAAATTCCACTTAGGGTTAGGATTAGGTCACCATGAACTCTGAGAGAAATATGGAAATTGCCAAGAAGCTCGCAATGCTTGGGAATGGTAAAAAGGAAACTGGCCTTTCTAGGCTACCCTATCTATGTTTCCGGGTAAAATACATGGGAAGATCCTATTTGGGAAAATTCCAGTTAGGGTTAGTGTTAGGTGACCATGAACACGGAGAGCAAAATGGACATTGGCAACAATCATGGTGTGCTTGGAAATGGTTAGGAGTACACTGACCTTTCTAGGCTGCCCTATCTATGTTTCCGGGTAAAATACAAGGGAGAATCCTATTTGGGAAAATTCCAGTTAGGGTTACGGTTAGGTCTCCATGAACTCGGTGTGCAAAGTGGACATTGGCAACAAACAAGGAGTGCTTGGAAATGGATAGGAGGGCTTGGAAAAGTTTAGGATGCACTGACTTTTCTAGGCTGCCCTATCTATGTTTCCTGGTAAAATACATGGGAAAATCCTATTTGGAAAAATTCCCCTTAGGGTTAGGGTTAGGGTTAGGTCACCACCATGAACTCGGTGTGCAAAGTGGACATTGGGAACAAACAGGGAGTGCTTGGAAATGGTTAGGAGGGCACTGACCTTTCTAGGCTGCCCTATCTATGTTTCTGGGTAAAATACATGGGAAAATCCTATATGGCAAAATTCCACTTAGGGTTAGGGTTAGGTCACCATGAACTGCGAGAGCAAAATGGACATTGGCAACAAACAGGGAGTCCTTGGAAATGGTTAGGAGGGCACTGACCTTTCTAGGCTGCCCTATCTATGTTTCCGGGTAAAATACAAGGGAGAATCCTATTTGGGAAAATTCCAGTTAGGGTTAGGGTTAGGTGACCATGAACACGGAGAGCAAAATGGACGTTGGCAACAATCATGGAGTGCTTGGAAATGGTTTGGAATACACTGACCTTTCTAGGCTGCCCTATCTATGTTTCCGGGTAAAATACAAGGGAGAATCCTATTTGGGAAAATTCCAGTTAGGGTTAGGGTTAGGTGACCATGAACACAGAGAGCAAAATGGACAATGGCAACAAACAGGGAGTGCTTGGAAATGGTTAGGACGGCACTGAATTTTCTAGGCTGCCCTATCTATGTTTCCGGGTAAAATACATGGGAAAATCTTATTTGGGAAAATTCCACTTAGGGTTAGGGTTAGGTCACCATGAACACGGAGAGCAAAATGGACATTGGCAACAAATAGGCAGTACTTCAAAAAGGTTAGGAGGGCACTGACCTTTCTAGGCTGCCCTATCAATGTTTCTGGGTAAAATACATGGAAAATGCTATTTGGGAAAATTGCACTTAATGTTAGCGTTAGGTCACCATGAACTCCAAGAGCAAAATGGACTTTGGCAAAAAACAGGGAGTGCTTGGAAAAGTTTAGGAGGCACTGACTTTTCTTGGCTGCCCTATTTTTGTTTCCTTGTAAAATACATGGAAAAATCCTATTTGGGAAAATATCACTTAGGGTTAGGGTTAGGTCACCATGAACATGGAGAGCAAAGTGGAAATTGCCAAGAAGCTCGGAATGCTTGGGAATGGTAAAAAGGAAACTGGCCTTTCTAGGCTGCCCTATCTATGTTTCCGGATAAAATACATGGGAAAATGCTAATTGGGAAAATTGCACTTAATGTTAGGGTTAGGTCACCATGAACTCCGAGAGCTAAATGGACATGGGCAAAAAACAGGGAGTGGTTGGAAAAGGATAGGAGGGCTTGGAAAAGTTTAGGAGGCACTGACTTTTCTAGGCGGCACTATCTATGTTTCCTGTAAAATACATGGGAAAATCCTATTTGGAAAAATTCCCCTTAGGGTTAGGGTTAGGTCACCATGGACTCGGTGTGCAAAGTGGACATTGGGAACAAACAGGGAGTGCTTGGAAATGGATAGGAGGGCTTGGAATAGTTTAGGATGCACTGACTTTTCTAGGCTGCCCTATCTATGTTTCCTGGTAAAATACAAGGGAAAATCCTATTTGGGAAAATTCCATTTAGGGTTAGGGTTAGGTCACCATGAATATGGAGAGCAAAATGGTCATTGGCAACAAACAGGGAGTGCTTGGAAATGGTTAGGAGGGCACTGACTTTTCTAGGCTGCCCTATTTATGTTTCCCGGTAAAATAAATGGGAAAATCCTATTTGTGAACATTCCACTTAGGGTTAGGGTTAGGTCACCATGAACTTGGTGTGCAAATGGGACATTGGCAAAAAACAGGTAGTGCTTGGAAATGGTTAGGAGGGCACTGACCTTTCGAAGCTGCCCTATCTATTTTTCGGGGTAAAATATATGGGAGAATCCTATTTGGGAAAATTCCACTTAGGGTTAGGGTTAGGTCCCCATGAACACAGAGAGCAAAATGGACATTGGCAACAAACAGGGAGAACTTGGAAAAGGATAGCAGGGCACTGACTTTACTAGGCTGCCCTATCTATGTTTCTGGGTAAAATACATGGCAAAATCCTATTTGGGAAAATTCCACTTAGGGTTAGGGTTATGTCACCATGAACTTGGTGTGCAAAGTGGACATTGGCAACAAACAGGGAGTGCTTGGAAATGGTTAGCAGGGCACTGACTTTTCTAGGCTGCCCTATCTATGTTTCTGGGTAAAATACATCAGAAAATCCTATTTGAGAAAATTTCTACTTAGGGTTAGGGTTAGGTCACCATGAACTCGGTGTGTAAACTGGACATTGGCAAAAAACAGGGAGTGCTTGGAAATGGATAGGAGGGCTTGGAAAAGTTTAGGATGCACTGACTTTTCTAGGCTGCCCTATCTATGTTTCCTGGTAAAATACATGGGAAAATCCTATTTGGAAAAATTCCCCTTAGGGTTAGGGTTAGGTCACCACCATGAACTCGGTGTGCAAAGTGGACATTGGGAACAAACAGGGAGTGCTTGGAAATGGTTAGGAGGGCACTGACCTTTCTAGGCTGCCCTATCTATGTTTCTGGGTAAAATACATGGGAAAATCCTATATGGGAAAATTCCACTTAGGGTTAGGGTTAGGTCACCATGAACTCCGAGAGCAAAATGGACATTGGCAATCAACAGGGAGTGCTTGGAAAAGTTTGGGAGGCACTGACTTTTCTAGGCTGCCCTATCTATGTTTCCTTGTAAAATACATGGAAAAATCCTATTTGGGAAAATATCACTTAGGGTTAGGGTTAGGTCACCATGAACATGAAGAGCAAAGTGGAAATTGCCAAGAAGCTCGGAATGCTTGGGAATGGTAAAAAGGAAACTGGCCTTTCTAGGCTGCCCTATCCATGTTTCCGGATAAAATACATGGGAAAATGCTATTTGGGAAAATTGCACTTAATGTTAGGGTTAGGTCACCATGAACTCCGAGAGCAAAATGGACATTGGCAACAAACAGGGAGTGGTTGGAAAAGGATAGGAGGGCACTGACTTTTCTAGGCTACCCTATCTATGTTTCTGGGTAAAATACATGGCAAAATCCTATTTGGGAAAATTCCACTTAGGGTTAGGGTTATGTCACCATGAACCTGGTGTGCAAAGTGGACATTGGCAACAAACAGGGAGTGGTTGGAAATAGGAGCACTGACTTTTCTAATCTATGTTTCTGGGTAAAATACATGGGAAAATCCTATTTGGGAACAGTCCACTTGAGGGTTAGCTTGGAATTTAGGTCACCATGAACTTGGGAAAATGGGTTAGGGTTAGGTCACCATGAGGAGAGATATTGGCAAAAAACAGGTAGTGCTTGGAAATGGTTAGGAGGGCACTGACCTTTCGAGGCTGCCCTATCTATTTTTCGGGGTAAAATATATGGGAGAATCCTATTTGGGAAAATTCCACTTAGGGTTAGGGTTAGGTCCCCATGAACACAGAGAGCAAAATGGACATTGGCAACAAACAGGGAGAACTTGGAAAAGGATAGCAGGGCACTGACTTTACTAGGCTGCCCTATCTATGTTTCTGGGTAAAATACATGGCAAAATCCTATTTGGGAAAATTCCACTTAGGGTTAGGGTTATGTCACCATGAACCTGGTGTGCAAAGTAGACATTGGCAACAAACAGGGAGTGCTTGGAAATGGTTAGCAGGGCACTGACTTTTCTAGGCTGCCCTATCTATGTTTCTGGGTAAAATACATGGGAAAATCCTATTTGGAAAAATTCCCCTTAGGGTTAGGGTTAGGTCATCATGAACTCGGTGTGCAAAGTGGACATTGGGAACAAACAGGGAGTGCTTGGAAATGGATAGGTGGGCTTGGAAAAGTTTAGGATGCACTGACTTTTCTAGGCTGCCCTATCTATGTTTCCTGTTAAAATACATGGGAAAATCCTATTTGGGAAAATATCACTTAGGGTTAGGATTAGGTCACCATGAACTCTGAGAGAAAAATGGAAATTGCCAAGAAGCTCGGAATGCTTCGGAATGGTAAAAAGGAAACTGGCCTTTCTAGGCCGCCCTATCTATGTTTCCGGGTAAAATACATGGGAAAATCTTATTTGGGAAAATTCCATTTAGGGTTAGGGTTAGGTCACCATGAATATGGAGAGCAAAATGGTCATTGGCAACAAACAGGGAGTGCTTGGAAATGGTTAGGAGGGCACTGACTTTTCTAGGCTGCCCTATTTATGTTTCCGGGTAAAATAAATGGGAAAATCCTATTTGGGAACATTCCACTTAGGGTTAGGGTTAGGTCACCATGAACTTGGTGTGCAAAGGGGATATTGGCAAAAAACAGGTAGTGCTTGGAAATGGTTAGGAGGGCACTGACCTTTCGAGGCTGCCCTATCTATTTTTCGGGGTAAAATATATGGGAGAATCCTATTTGGGAAAATTCCACTTAGGGTTAGGGTTAGGTCCCCATGAACACAGAGAGCAAAATGGACATTGGCAACAAACAGGGAGAACTTGGAAAAGGATAGCAGGGCACTGACTTTACTAGGCTGCCCTATCTATGTTTCTGGGTAAAATACATGGCAAAATCCTATTTGGGAAAATTCCACTTAGGGTTAGGGTTATGTCACCATGAACCTGGTGTGCAAAGTAGACATTGGCAACAAACAGGGAATGCTTGGAAATGGTTAGCAGGGCACTGACTTTTCTAGGCTGCCCTATCTATGTTTCTGGGTAAAATACATCAGAAAATCCTATTTGAGAAAATTTCTACTTAGGGTTAGGGTTAGGTCACCATGAACTCGGTGTGTAAACTGGACATTGGCAAAAAACAGGGAGTGCTTGGAAATGGATAGGAGGGTTTGGAAAAGTTTAGGATGGACTGACTTTTCTAGACTGCCCTATCTATGTTTCCTGGTAAAATACATGGGAAAATCCTATTTGGAAAAATTCCCCTTAGGGTTAGGGTTAGGTCACCACCATGAACTCGGTGTGCAAAGTGGACATTGGGAACAAACAGGGAGTGTTTGGAAATGGTTAGGAGGGAACTGACCTTTCTAGGCTGCCCTATCTATGTTTCTGGGTAAAATACATGGGAAAATCCTATATGGGAAAATTCCACTTAGGGTTAGGGTTAGGTCACCATGAACTCCGAGAGCAAAATGGACATTGGCAATCAACAGGGAGTGCTTGGAAAAGTTTAGGAGGCACTGACTTTTCTAGGCTGCCCTATCTATGTTTCCTTGTAAAATACATGGAAAAATCCTATTTGGGAAAATATCACTTAGGGTTAGGGTTATGTCACCATGAACCTGGTGTGCAAAGTGGACATTGGCAACAAACAGGGAGTGCTTGGAAATGGTTAGGAGGGCACTGACCTTTCTAGGCTGCCCTATCTATGTTTCTGGGTATAATACATCAGAAAATCCTATTTGGGAAAATTCCACTTATGGTTAGGGTTAGGTCACGATGCACTCGGTGTGTAAACTGGACATTGGCAAAAAACAGGGAGTGCTTGGAAATGGATAAGAGCGCTTGGAAAAGTTTAGGAGGCACTGACTTTTGTAGGCTGCCCTATCTATGTTTCCTGTAAAATACATGGGAAAATCCTATTTGGAAAAATTCCCCTTAGGGTTAGGGTTAGGTCACCATGAACTCGGTGTGCAAAGTGGACATTGGGAACAAACAGGGAGTGCTTGGAAAAGTTTAGGATGCACTGACTTTTCTAGGCTGCCCTATCTATGTTTCCGGGTAAAATACATGGGAAAATCTTATTTGGGAAAATTCCATTTAGGGTTAGGGTTAGGTCACCATGAATATGGAGAGCAAAATGGTCATTGGCAACAAACAGGGAGTGCTTGGAAATGGTTAGGAGGGCACTGACTTTTCTAGGCTTCCCTATTTATGTTTCCGGGTAAAATAAATGGGAAAATCCTATTTGGGAACATTCCACTTAGGGTTAGGGTTAGGTCACCATGAACTTGGTGTGCAAAGGGGACATTGGCAAAAAACAGGTAGTGCTTGGAAATGGTTAGGAGGGCACTGACCTTTCGAGGCTGCCCTATCTATTTTTCCGGGTAAAATATATGGGAGAATCCTATTTGGGAAAATTCCACTTAGGGTTAGGGTTACGTCCCCATGAACACAGAGAGCAAAATGGACATTGGCAACAAACAGGGAGAACTTGGAAAAGGATAGCAGGGCACTGACTTTACTAGGCTGCCCTATCTATGTTTCTGGGTAAAATACATGGCAAAATCCTATTTGGGAAAATTCCACTTAGGGTTAGGGTTATGTCACCATGAACTTGGTGTGCAAAGTGGACGTTGGCAACAAACAGGGAGTGCTTGGAAAAGTTTAGGAGGCACTGATTTTTCTTGGCTGCCCTATCTTTGTTTCCTGGTAAAATACATGGAAAAATCCTATTTGGGAAAATTCCACTTAGGGTTAGGATTAGGTCACCATGAACTCTGAGAGCAAAATGGAAATTGCCAAGGAGCTCGGAATGCTTGGGAATGGTAAAAAGGAAACTGGCCTTTCTAGGCTACCCTATCTATGTTTCCGGGTAAAATACATAGGAAAATCCTATTTGGGAAAATTCCACTTAGGGTTAGTGTTAGGTCACCATGAACTCTGTGTGCAAAGTGGACATTGGGAACAAACAAGGAGTGCTTGGAAATGGTTAGGAGGGCACTGACCTTTCTAGGCTGCCCTATCTATGTTTCTGGGTAAAATGCATGGGAAAATCCTATTTGGGAAAATTCCACTTAGGGTTAGGCTTAGGTCACCATGAATATGGAGAGCAAAATGGACATTGGCAATCAACAGGGAGTGCTTGGAAAAGTTTAGGAGGCACTGGTTTTTCTTGGCTGCCCTATCTTTGTTTCCTGGTAAAATACATGGAAAAATACTATTTGGGAAAATTCCACTTAGGGTTAGGATTAGGTCACCATGAACTCTGAGAGCAAAATGGAAATTGCCAAGAAGCTCGGAATGCTTGGGAATGGTAAAAAGGAAACAGGCCTTTCTAGGCTACCCTATCTATGTTTCCGGGTAAAATACATGGGAAAATCTTATTTGGAAAAATTCCTCTTAGGGTTAGGGTTAGGTCACCATGAACTCGGTGTGCAAAGTGGACATTGGGAACAAACAGGGAGTGCTTGGAAATGGTTAAGAGGGCACTGATCTTTCTAGGCTGCCGTATCTATTTTTCCGGGTAAAATATGTGGGGGAATCCTATTTGGGAAAATTCCACTTAGGGTTAGGGTTAGGTCCCCATGAACACAGAGAGCAAAATGGACATTGGCAACAAACGGGGAGTACTTGGAAAAGGATAGGAGG
The DNA here is from genome assembly GCF_016545835.1 of Crotalus tigris. Taxonomy (NCBI): domain Eukaryota; kingdom Metazoa; phylum Chordata; class Lepidosauria; order Squamata; family Viperidae; genus Crotalus; species Crotalus tigris. The sequence continues at coordinate 1,468,104 of NW_024097285.1, forward strand.
GCACTGACTTTTCTAGACTGCCCTATCTATGTTTCTGGGTGAAATACATGGCAAAATCCTATTTGGGAAAATTCCACTTAGGGTTAGGGTTATGTCACCATGAACCTGGTGTGCAAAGTGGACATTGGCAACAAACAGGGAGTGCTTGGAAATGGTTAGGAGGGCACTGACCTTTCTAGGCTGCCCTATCCATGTTTCCGGATAAAATACATGGGAAAATGCTATTTGGGAAAATTGCACTTAATGTTAGGGTTAGGTCACCATGAACTCCGAGAGCAAAATGGACATTGGCAACAAACAGGGAGTGGTTGGAAAAGGATAGGAGGGCACTGACTTTTCTAGGCTACCCTATCTATGTTTCTGGGTAAAATACATGGCAAAATCCTATTTGGGAAAATTCCACTTAGGGTTAGGGTTATGCCACCATGAACCTGGTGTGCAAAGTGGACATTGGCAACAAACAGGGAGTGCTTGGAAATGGTTAGGAGGGCACTGACCTTTCTAGGCTGCGTATCTATGTTTCTGGGTATAATACATCAGAAAATCCTATTTGGGAAAATTCCACTTATGGTTAGAGTTAGGTCACCATGAACTCGGTGTGTAAACTGGACATTGGCAAAAAACAGGGAGTGCTTGGAAATGGATAGGAGGGCTTGGAAAAGTTTAGGAGGCACTGACTTTTCTAGGCTGCACTATCTATGTTTCCTGTAAAATACATGGGAAAATCCTATTTGGAAAAATTCCCCTTAGGGTTAGGGTTAGGTCACCATGAACTCGGTGTGCAAAGTGGACATTGGGAACAAACAGGGAGTGCTTGGAAATGGATAGGAGGGCTTGGAAAAGTTTAGGATGCACTGACTTTTCTAGGCTGCCCTATCTATGTTTCCTGGTAAAATACATGGGAAAATCCTATTTGGGAAAATATCACTTAGGGTTAGGATTAGGTCACCATGAACTCTGAGAGAAAAATGGAAATTGCCAAGAAGCTCGGAATGCTTCGGAATGGTAAAAAGGAAACTGGCCTTTCTAGGCCGCCCTATCTGTGTTTCCGGGTAAAATACATGGGAAAATCTTATTTGGGAAAATTCCATTTAGGGTTAGGGTAAGGTCACCATGAATATGGAGAGCAAAATGGTCATTGGCAACAAACAGGGAGTGCTTGGAAATGGTTAGCAGGGCACTGACTTTTCTAGGCTGCCCTATCTATGTTTCTGGGTAAAATACATCAGAAAATCCTATTTGAGAAAATTTCTACTTAGGATTAGGGTTAGGTCACCATGAACTCGGTGTGTAAACTGGACATTGGCAAAAAACAGGGAGTGCTTGGAAATGGATAGGAGGGTTTGGAAAAGTTTAGGATGCACTGACTTTTCTAGGCTGCCCTATCTATGTTTCCTGGTAAAATACATGGGAAAATCCTATTTGCAAAAATTCCCCTTAGGGTTAGGGTTAGGTCACCACCATGAACTCGGTGTGCAAAGTGGACATTGGGAACAAACAGGCAGTGCTTGGAAATGGTTAGGAGGGCACTGACCTTTCTAGGCTGCCCTATCTATGTTTCTGGGTAAAATACATGGGAAAATCCTATATGGGAAAATTCCACTTAGGGTTAGGGTTAGGTCACCATGAACTCCGAGAGCAAAATGGACATTGGCAATCAACAGGGAGTGCTTGGAAAAGTTTAGGAGGCACTGACTTTTCTAGGCTGCCCTATCTATGTTTCCTTGTAAAATACATGGAAAAATCCTATTTGGGAAAATATCACTTAGGGTTAGGTCACCATGAACATGAAGAGCAAAGTGGAAATTGCCATGAAGCTCGGAATGCTTGGGAATGGTAAAAAGGAAACTGGCCTTTCTAGGCTGCCCTATCCATGTTTCCGGATAAAATATATGGGAAAATGCTATTTGGGAAAATTGCACTTAATGTTAGGGTTAGGTCACCATGAACTCCGAGAGCAAAATGGACATTGGCAACAAACAGGGAGTGGTTGGAAAAGGATAGGAGGGCACTGACCTTTCTAGGCTACCCTATCTATGTTTCTGGGTAAAATGCATGGCAAAATCCTATTTGGGAAAATTCCACTTAGGGTTAGGGTTATATCACCATGAACCTGGTGTGCAAAGTGGACATTGGCAACAAACAGGGAGTGGTTGGAAAAGGATAGGAGGGCACTGACTTTTCTAGGCTACCCTATCTATGTTTCTGGGTAAAATACATGGGAAAATCCTATTTGGAAAAATTCCCCTTAGGGTTAGGGTTAGGTCACCATGAACTCGGTGTGCAAAGTGGACATTGGGAACAAACAGGGAGTGCTTGGAAATGGATAGGTGGGCTTGGAAAAGTTTAGGATGCACTGACTTTTCTAGGCTGCCCTATCTATGTTTCCGGGTAAAATACATGGGAAAATCCTATTTGGGAAAATATCACTTAGGGTTAGGATTAGGTCACCATGAACTCTGAGAGAAAAATGGAAATTGCCAAGAAGCTCGGAATGCTTCGGAATGGTAAAAAGGAAACTGGCCTTTCTAGGCCGCCCTATCTATGTTTCCGGGTAAAATACATGGGAAAATCTTATTTGGGAAAATTGCATTTAGGGTTAGGGTTAGGTCACCATGAATATGGAGAGCAAAATGGTCATTGGCAACAAACAGGGAGTGCTTGGAAATGGTTAGGAGGGCACTGACTTTTCTAGGCTGCCCTATTTATGTTTCCGGGTAAAATAAATGGGAAAATCCTATTTGGGAACATTCCACTTAGGGTTAGGGTTAGGTCACCATGAACTTGGTGTGCAAAGGGGACATTGGCAAAAAACAGGTAGTGCTTGGAAATGGTTAGGAGGGCACTGACCTTTCGAGGCTGCCCTATCTATTTTTCGGGGTAAAATATATGGGAGAATCCTATTTGGGAAAATTCCACTTAGGGTTAGGGTTAGGTCCCCATGAACACAGAGAGCAAAATGGACATTGGCAACAAACAGGGAGAACTTGGAAAAGGATAGCAGGGCACTGACTTTACTAGGCTGCCCTATCTATGTTTCTGGGTAAAATACATGGCAAAATCCTATTTGGGAAAATTCCACTTAGGGTTAGGGTTATGTCACCATGAACCTGGTGTGCAAAGTAGACATTGGCAACAAACAGGGAATGCTTGGAAATGGTTAGCAGGGCACTGACTTTTCTAGGCTGCCCTATCTATGTTTCTGGGTAAAATATATCAGAAAATCCTATTTGAGAAAATTTCTACTTAGGGTTAGGGTTAGGTCACCATGAACTCGGTGTGTAAACTGGACATTGGCAAAAAACAGGGAGTGCTTGGAAATGGATAGGAGGGTTTGGAAAAGTTTAGGATGCACTGACTTTTCTAGACTGCCCTATCTATGTTTCCTGGTAAAATACATGGGAAAATCCTATTTGGAAAAATTCCCCTTAGGGTTAGGGTTAGGTCACCACCATGAACTCGGTGTGCAAAGTGGACATTGGGAACAAACAGGGAGTGTTTGGAAATGGTTAGGAGGGCACTGACCTTTCTAGGCTGCCCTATCTATGTTTCTGGGTAAAATACATGGGAAAATCCTATATGGGAAAATTCCACTTAGGGTTAGGGTTAGGTCACCATGAACTCCGAGAGCAAAATGGACATTGGCAAGAAACAGGGAGTGCTTGGAAAAGTTTAGGAGGCACTGACTTTTCTAGGCTGCCCTATCTATGTTTCCTTGTAAAATACATGGAAAAATCCTATTTGGGAAAATATCACTTAGGGTTAGGGTTATGTCACCATGAACCTGGTGTGCAAAGTGGACATTGGCAACAAACAGGGAGTGCTTGTAAATGGTTAGGAGGGCACTGACCTTTCTAGGCTGCCCTATCTATGTTTCTGGGTATAATACATCAGAAAATCCTATTTGGGAAAATTCCACTTATGGTTAGGGTTAGGTCACCATGCACTCGGTGTGTAAACTGGACATTGGCAAAAAACAGGGAGTGCTTGGAAATGGATAAGAGGGCTTGGAAAAGTTTAGGAGGCACTGACTTTTCTAGGCTGCCCTATCTATGTTTCCTGTAAAATACATGGGAAAATCCTATTTGGAAAAATTCCCCTTAGGGTTAGGGTTAGGTCACCATGAACTCGGTGTGCAAAGTGGACATTGGGAACAAACAGGGAGTGCTTGGAAAAGTTTAGGATGCACTGACTTTTCTAGGCTGCCCTATCTATGTTTCCGGGTAAAATACATGGGAAAATCTTATTTGGGAAAATTGCATTTAGGGTTAGGGTTAGGTCACCATGAATATGGAGAGCAAAATGGTCATTGGCAACAAACAGGGAGTGCTTGGAAATGGTTAGGAGGGCACTGACTTTTCTAGGCTGCCCTATTTATGTTTCCGGGTAAAATAAATGGGAAAATCCTATTTGGGAACATTACACTTAGGGTTAGGGTTAGGTCACCATGAACTTGGTGTGCAAAGGGGACATTGGCAAAAAACAGGTAGTGCTTGGAAATGGTTAGGAGGGCACTGACCTTTCGAGGCTGCCCTATCTATTTTTCCGGGTAAAATATATGGGAGAATCCTATTTGGGAAAATTCCACTTAGGGTTAGGGTTACGTCCCTATGAACACAGAGAGCAAAATGGACATTGGCAACAAACAGGGAGAACTTGGAAAAGGATAGCAGGGCACTGACTTTACTAGGCTGCCCTATCTATGTTTCTGGGTAAAATACATGGCAAAATCCTATTTGGGAAAATTCCACATAGGGTTAGGATTAGGTCACCATGAACTTGGTGTGCAAAGTGGACGTTGGCAACAAACAGGGAGTGCTTGGAAATGGTTAGCAGGACACTGACTTTTCTAGGCTGCCCTATCTATGTTTCCTGGTAAAATACATGGGAAAATGCTATTTGGGAAAATTGCACTTAATATTAGGGTTAGGTCACCATGAACTCCGAGAGCAAAATGGACTTTGGCAACAAACAGGGAGTGCTTGGAAAAGTTTAGGAGGCACTGATGTTTCTTGGCTGCCCTATCTTTGTTTCCTGGTAAAATACATGGAAAAATCCTATTTGGGAAAATTCCACTTAGGGTTAGGATTAGGTCACCATGAACTCTGAGAGCAAAATGGAAATTGCCAAGGAGCTCGGAATGCTTGGGAATGGTAAAAAGGAAACTGGCCTTTCTAGGCTACCCTATCTATATTTCCGGGTAAAATACATAGGAAAATCCTATTTGGGAAAATTCCACTTAGGGTTAGTGTTAGGTCACCATGAACTCTGTGTGCAAAGTGGACATTGGGAACAAACAAGGAGTGCTTTGAAATGGGTAGGAGGGCACTGACCTTTCTAGGCTGCCCTATCTATGTTTCTGGGTAAAATACATGGGAAAATCCTATTTGGGAAAATTCCACTTAGGGTTAGGCTTAGGTCACCATGAATATGGAGAGCAAAATGGACATTGGCAATCAACAGGGAGTGCTTGGAAAAGTTTAGGAGGGCACTGACCTTTCTAGGCTGCCGTATCTATTTTTCCAGGTAAAATATGTGGGGGAATCCTATTTGGGAAAATTCCACTTAGGGTTAGGGTTAGGTCCCCATGAACACAGAGAGCAAAATGGACATTGGCAACAAACGGGGAGTACTTGGAAAAGTTTAGGAGGGCACTGACCTTTCTAGGCTGCCGTATCTATGTTTCCTGTAAAATACATGGGAAAATCCTATTTGGAAAAATTCCCCTTAGGGTTAGGGTTAGGGCACCATGAACGTGGTGTGCAAAGTGGACATTGGGAACAAACAGGGAGTGCTTGGAAATGGATAGGAGGGCTTGGAAAAGTTTAGGATGCACTGACTTTTCTAGGCTGCCCTATCTATGTTTCCTGGTAAAATACATGGGAAAATCCTATTTGGGAAAATATCACTTAGGGTTAGGATTAGGTCACCATGAACTCTGAGAGAAAAATGGAAATTGCCAAGAAGCTCGGAATGCTTCGGAATGGTAAAAAGGAAACTGGCCTTTCTAGGCTGCCCTATCTATATTTCCGGGTAAAATACATGGGAAAATCTTATTTGGGAAAATTCCATTTAGGGTTAGGGTTAGGTCACCATGAATATGGAGAGCAAAATGGTCATTGTCAACAAACAGGGAGTGCTTGGAAATGGTTAGGAGGGCACTGACTTTTCTAGGCTGCCCTATTTATGTTTCCGGGTAAAATAAATGGGAAAATCCTATTTGGGAACATTCCACTTAGGGTTAGGGTTAGGTCACCATGAACTTGGTGTGCAAAGGGGACATTGGCAAAAAACAGGTAGTGCTTGGAAATGGTTAGGAGGGCACTGACCTTTCGAGGCTGCCCTATCTATTTTTCGGGGTAAAATATATGGGAGAATCCTATTTGGGAAAATTCCACTTAGGGTTAGGGTTAGGTCCCCATGAACACAGACAGCAAAATGGACATTGGCAACAAACAGGGAGAACTTGGAAAAGGATAGCAGGGCACTGACTTTAATAGGCTGCCCTATCTATGTTTCTGGGTAAAATACATGGCAAAATCCTATTTGGGAAAATTCCACTTAGGGTTAGGGTTATGTCACCATGAACTTGGTGTGCAAAGTGGACATTGGCAACAAACAGGGAGTGCTTGGAAATGGTTAGCAGGGCACTGACTTTTCTAGGCTTCCCCATCTATGTTTCTGGGTAAAATACATCAGAAAATCCTATTTGAGAAAATTTCTACTTAGGGTTAGGGTTAGGTCACCATGAACTCGGTGTGTAAACTGGACATTGGCAAAAAACAGGGAGTGCTTGGAAATGGATAGGAGGGTTTGGAAAAGTTTAGGATGCACTGACTTTTCTAGGCTGCCCTATCTATGTTTCCTGGTAAAATACATGGGAAAATCCTATTTGGAAAAATTCCCCTTAGGGTTAGGGTTAGGTCACCACCATGAACTCGGTGTGCAAAGTGGACATTGGGAACAAACAGGGAGTGCTTGGAAATGGTTAGGAGGGCACTGACCTTTCTAGGCTGCCCTATCTATGTTTCTGGGTAAAATACATGGGAAAATCCTATATGGGAAAATTCCACTTAGGGTTAGGGTTAGGTCACCATGAACTCCGAGAGCAAAATGGACATTGGCAATCAACAGGGAGTGCTTGGAAAAGTTTAGGAGGCACTGACTTTTCTAGGCTGCCCTATCTATGTTTCCTTGTAAAATATATGGAAAAATCCTATTTGGGAAAATATCACTTAGGGTTAGGGTTACGTCACCATGAACATGGAGAGCAAAGTGGAAATTGCCAAGAAGCTCGGAATGCTTGGGAATGGTAAAAAGGAAACTGGCCTTTCTAGGCTGCCCTATCTATGTTTCCGGATAAAATACATGGGAAAATGCTATTTGGGAAAATTGCACTTAATGTTAGGGTTCGGTCACCATGAACTCCGAGAGCAAAATGGACTTTGGCAACAAACAGGGAGTCGTTGGAAAAGGATAGGAGGGCACTGACTTTTCTAGGCTACCCTATCTATGTTTCTGGGTAAAATACATGGCAAAATCCTATTTGGGAAAATTCCACTTAGGGTTAGGGTTATGTCACCATGAACCTGATGTGCAAAGTGGACATTGGCAACAAACAGGGAGTGCTTGGAAATGGTTAGGAGGGCACTGACCTTTCTAGGCTGCCCTATCTATGTTTCTGGGTATAATACATCAGAAAATCCTATTTGGGAAAATTCCACTTATGGTTAGGGTTAGGTCACCATGAACTCGGTGTGTAAACTGGACATTGGCAAAAAACAGGGAGTGCTTGGAAATGGATAAGAGGGCGTGGAAAAGTTTAGGAGGCACTGACTTTTCTAGGCTGCACTATCTATGTTTCCTGTAAAATACATGGGAAAATCCTATTTGAAAAAATTCCCCTTAGGGTTAGGGTTATGTCCCCATGAACTCGGTGTGCAAAGTGGACATTGGGAACAATCAGGGAGTGCTTGGAAATGGATAGGAGGGCTTGGAAAAGTTTAGGATGCACTGACTTTTCTAGGCTGCCCTATCTATGTTTCCTGGAAAAATACATGGGAAAATCCTATTTGGGGATATTCCACTTAGGGTTAGGGTTAGGTCACCATGAACTCGGTGTGCAAAGGGGACATTGGCAAAAAACAGGGAGTGCTTTGAAATGGTTAAGAGGGCACTGACCTTTCTAGGCTGCCGTATCTATGTTTCCTGGAAAAATACATGGGAAAATCCTATTTGGGGATATTCCACTTAGGGTTAGGGTTAGGTCACCATGAATATGGAGAGCAAAATCGTCATTGGCAATAAACAGGGAGTGCTTGGAAATGGTTAGGAGGCACTGACTTTTCTACGCTGCCCTATCTATGTTTCCTGGAAAAATACATGGGAAAATCCTATTTGGGGATATTCCACTTAGGGTTAGGGTTAGGTCACCATGAACTCGGTGTGCAAAGGGGACATTGGCAAAAAACAGGGAGTGCTTTGAAATGGTTAAGAGGGCACTGACCTTTCTAGGCTGCCGTATCTATTTTTCCGGGTAAAATATGTGGGGGAATCCTATTTGGGAAAATTCCACTTAGGGTTAGGGTTAGGTCCCTATGAACACAGAGAGCAAAATGGACATTGGCAACAAACGGGGAGTACTTCGAAAAGGATAGGAGGGCCCTGACTTTTCTAGGCTGCCCTATCTATGTTTCTGGGTGAAATACATGGCAAAATCCTATTTGGGAAAATTCCACTTAGGGTTAGGGTTATGTCAACATGAACCTGGTGTGCACAGTGGACATTGGCAACAAAGAGGGAGTGCTTGGAAATGGTTAGGAGGGCACTGACCTTTCTAGGCTGCCCTATCTATGTTTCTGGGTAAAATACATGGGAAAATCCTTTATGGGAAAATTCCACTTAGGGTTAGGGTTTTGTCACCATGAACTCCGAGAGCAAAATGGACATTGGCAATCAACAGGGAGTGCTTCGAAAAGTTTAGGAGGCACTGACTTTTCTAGGCTGCCCTATCCATGTTTCCTTGTAAAATACAAGGAAAAATCCTATTTGGGAAAATATCACTTAGGGTTAGGGTTAGGTCACCATGAACATGGAGAGCAAAGTGGAAATTGCCAAGAAGCTCGGAATGCTTGGGAATGGTAAAAAGGAAACTGGTCTTTCTAGGCTGCCCTATCTATTTTTCCGGATAAAATACATGGGAAAATGCTATTTGGGAAAATTGCACTTAATGTTAGGGTTAGGTCACCATGAACTCCGAGAGCAAAATGGACATTGGCAACAAACAGGGAGTGGTTGGAAAAGGATAGGAGGTCACTGACTTTTCTAGGCTACCCTATCTATGTTTCTGGGTAAAATACATGGCAAAATCCTATTTGGGAAAATTCCACTTAGGGTTAGGGTTATGTCACCATGAACCTGGTGTGCAAAGTGGACTTTGGCAACAAACAGGGAGTGCTTGGAAATGGTTAGGAGGGCACTGACCTTTCTAGGCTTCTCTATCTATGTTTCTGGGTAAAATACATGGGAAAATCCTTTATGGGAAAATTCCACTTAGGGTTAGGGTTTTGTCACCATGAACTCCGAGAGCAAAATGGACATTGGCAATCAACAGGGAGTGCTTCGAAAAGTTTAGGAGGCACTGACTTTTCTAGGCTGCCCTATCCATGTTTCCTTGTAAAATACAAGGAAAAATCCTATTTGGGAAAATATCACTTAGGGTTAGGGTTAGGTCACCATGAACATGGAGAGCAAAGTGGAAATTGCCAAGAAGCTCGGAATGCTTGGGAATGGTAAAAAGGAAACTGGTCTTTCTAGGCTGCCCTATCTATTTTTCCGGATAAAATACATGGGAAAATGCTATTTGGGAAAATTGCACTTAATGTTAGGGTTAGGTCACCATGAACTCCGAGAGCAAAATGGACATTGGCAACAAACAGGGAGTGGTTGGAAAAGGATAGGAGGTCACTGACTTTTCTAGGCTACCCTATCTATGTTTCTGGGTAAAATACATGGCAAAATCCTATTTGGGAAAATTCCACTTAGGGTTAGGGTTATGTCACCATGAACCTGGTGTGCAAAGTGGACTTTGGCAACAAACAGGGAGTGCTTGGAAATGGATAGGAGGGCTTGGAAAAGTTTAGGAGGCACTGACTTTTCTAGGCTGCACTATCTATGTTTCCTGTAAAATACATGGGAATATCCTATTTGGAAAAATTCCCCTTAGGGTTAGGGTTAGGTCACCATGAACTCGGTGTGCAAAGTGGACATTGGGAACAAACAGGGAGTGCTTGGAAATGGATAGGAGGGCTTGGAAAAGTTTAGGATGCACTGACTTTTCTAGGCTGCCCTATCTATGTTTCCTGGTAAAATACATGGGAAAATCCTATTTGGGAAAATATCACTTAGGGTTAGGATTAGGTCACCATGAACTCTGAGAGAAAAATGGAAATTGCCAAGAAGCTCGGAATGCTTCGGAATGGTAAAAAGGAAACTGGCCTTTCTAGGCCGCCCTATCTATGTTTCCGGGTAAAATACATGGGAAAATCTTATTTGGGAAAATTCCATTTAGGGTTAGGGTTAGGTCACCATGAATATGGAGAGCAAAATGGTCATTGGCAACAAACAGGGAGTGCTTGGAAATGGTTAGGAGGGCACTGACTTTTCTAGGCTACCCTATCTATGTTTCTGGGTAAAATACATGGGAAAATCCTATTTGGGAAAATTCCACTTAGGGTTACGGTTAGGTCACCATGAATATGGAGAGCAAAATGGTCATTGGCAACAAACAGGGAGTACATGGAAATCGTTAGGAGGGCACTGACCTTTATAGGCTGCCCCATCTATATTTCTGGGTAAAATACATGGGAAAATCCTATATGGGAAAATTCCACTTAGGGTTAGGGTTAAGTCACCATGAACTCCGAGAGCAAAATGGACATTGGCAAGAAACAGGGAGTGCTTGGAAAAGTTTATGAGGCACTGACTTTTCTAGGCTGCCCTATCTATGTTTCTGGGTATAATACATCAGAAAATCCTTTTTGGGAAAATTCCACTTAGGGTTAGGGTTAGGTCACCATGAACACGGAGAGCAAAGTGGAAATTGCCAAGAAGCTCGGAATGCTTGGGAATGGTAAAAAGGAAACTGGCCTTTCTAGGCTGCCCTATCTATGTTTCCGTATAAAATACATGGGAAAATGCTATTTGGGAAAATTGCACTTAATGTTAGGGTTAGGTCACCATGAACTCCGAGAGCAAACTGGACATTGGCAAAAAACAGGGAGTGCTTGGAAATGGATAGGAGGGCTTGGAAAAGTTTAGGAGGCACTGACTTTTCTAGGCTGCACTATCTATGTTTCCTGTAAAATACATGGGAAAATCCTATTTGGAAAAATTCCCCTTAGGGTTAGGGTTATGTCCCCATGAACTCGGTGTGCAAAGTGGACATTGGGAACAAACAGGGAGTCCTTGGAAATGGATAGGAGGGCTTGGAAAAGTTTAGGATGCACTGACTTTTCTAGGCTGCCCTATCTATGTTTCGGGTAAAATACATGGGAAAATCTTATTTGGGAAAATTCCATTTAGGGTTAGGGTTAGGTCACCATGAATATGGAGAGCAAAATGGTCATTGGCAATAAACAGGGAGTGCTTGGAAATGGTTAGGAGGCACTGACTTTTCTACGCTGCCCTATCTATGTTTCCTGGAAAAATACATGGGAAAATCCTATTTGGGGATATTCCACTTAGGGTTAGGGTTAGGTCACCATGAACTCGGTGTGCAAAGGGGACATTGGCAAAAAACAGGGAGTGCTTTGAAATGGTTAAGAGGACACTGACCTTTCTAGGCTGCCGTATCTATTTTTCCGGGTAAAATATGTGGGGGAATCCTATTTGGGAAAATTCCACTTAGGGTTAGGGTTAGGTCCCTATGAACACAGAGAGCAAAATGGACATTGGCAACAAACGGGGAGTACTTCGAAAAGGATAGGAGGGCCCTGACTTTTCTAGGCTGCCCTATCTATGTTTCTGGGTGAAATACATGGCAAAATCCTATTTGGGAAAATTCCACTTAGGGTTAGGGTTATGTCAACATGAACCTGGTGTGCAACGTGGACATTGGCAACAAACAGGGAGTGCTTGGAAATGGTTAGGAGGGCACTGACCTTTCTAGGCTGCCCTATCTATGTTTATGGGTAAAATACATGGGAAAATCCTTTATGGGAAAATTCCACTTAGGGTTAGGGTTTTGTCACCATGAACTCCGAGAGCAAAATGGACATTGGCAATCAACAGGGAGTGCTTCGAAAAGTTTAGGAGGCACTGACTTTTCTAGGCTGCCCTATCCATGTTTCCTTGTAAAATACAAGGAAAAATCCTATTTGGGAAAATATCACTTAGGGTTAGGGTTAGGTCACCATGAACATGGAGAGCAAAGTGGAAATTGCCAAGAAGCTCGGAATGCTTGGGAATGGTAAAAAGGAAACTGGTCTTTCTAGGCTGCCCTATCTATTTTTCCGGATAAAATACATGGGAAAATGCTATTTGGGAAAATTGCACTTAATGTTAGGGTTAGGTCACCATGAACTCCGAGAGCAAAATGGACATTGGCAACAAACAGGGAGTGGTTGGAAAAGGATAGGAGGTCACTGACTTTTCTAGGCTACCCTATCTATGTTTCTGGGTAAAATACATGGCAAAATCCTATTTGGGAAAATTCCACTTAGGGTTAGGGTTATGTCACCATGAACCTGGTGTGCAAAGTGGACTTTGGCAACAAACAGGGAGTGCTTGGAAATGGTTAGGAGGGCACTGACCTTTCTAGGCTTCTCTATCTATGTTTCTGGGTAAAATACATGGGAAAATCCTTTATGGGAAAATTCCACTTAGGGTTAGGGTTTTGTCACCATGAACTCCGAGAGCAAAATGGACATTGGCAATCAACAGGGAGTGCTTCGAAAAGTTTAGGAGGCACTGACTTTTCTAGGCTGCCCTATCCATGTTTCCTTGTAAAATACAAGGAAAAATCCTATTTGGGAAAATATCACTTAGGGTTAGGGTTAGGTCACCATGAACATGGAGAGCAAAGTGGAAATTGCCAAGAAGCTCGGAATGCTTGGGAATGGTAAAAAGGAAACTGGTCTTTCTAGGCTGCCCTATCTATTTTTCCGGATAAAATACCTGGGAAAATGCTATTTGGGAAAATTGCACTTAATGTTAGGGTTAGGTCACCATGAACTCCGAGAGCAAAATGGACATTGGCAACAAACAGGGAGTGGTTGGAAAAGGATAGGAGGTCACTGACTTTTCTAGGCTACCCTATCTATGTTTCTGGGTAAAATACATGGCAAAATCCTATTTGGGAAAATTCCACTTAGGGTTAGGGTTATGTCACCATGAACCTGGTGTGCAAAGTGGACTTTGGCAACAAACAGGGAGTGCTTGGAAATGGATAGGAGGGCTTGGAAAAGTTTAGGAGGCACTGACTTTTCTAGGCTGCACTATCTATGTTTCCTGTAAAATACATGGGAATATCCTATTTGGAAAAATTCCCCTTAGGGTTAGGGTTAGGTCACCATGAACTCGGTGTGCAAAGTGGACATTGGGAACAAACAGGGAGTGCTTGGAAATGGATAGGAGGGCTTGGAAAAGTTTAGGATGCACTGACTTTTCTAGGCTGCCCTATCTATGTTTCCTGGTAAAATACATGGGAAAATCCTATTTGGGAAAATATCACTTAGGGTTAGGATTAGGTCACCATGAACTCTGAGAGAAAAATGGAAATTGCCAAGAAGCTCGGAATGCTTCGGAATGGTAAAAAGGAAACTGGCCTTTCTAGGCTGCCCTATCTATGTTTCCGGGTAAAATAAATGGGAAAATCTTATTTGGGAAAATTCCATTTAGGGTTAGGGTTAGGTCACCATGAATATGGAGAGCAAAATGGTCATTGGCAACAAACAGGGAGTGCTTGGAAATGGTTTGGAGGGCACTGACTTTTCTAGGCTACCCTATCTATGTTTCTGGGTAAAATACATGGGAAAATCCTATTTGGGAAAATTCCACTTAGGGTTACGGTTAGGTCACCATGAATATGTAGAGCAAAATGGTCATTGGCAACAAACAGGGAGTGCTTGGAAATGGTTAGGAGGGCACTGACTTTTCTAGGCTACCCTATCTATGTTTCCGGGTAAAATAAATGGGAAAATCTTATTTGGGAAAATTCCACTTAGGGTTAGGGTTAAGTCACCATGAACTCCGAGAGCAAAATGGACATTGGCAAGAAACAGGGAGTGCTTGGAAAAGTTTATGAGGCACTGACTTTTCTAGGCTGCCCTATCTATGTTTCTGGGTATAATACATCAGAAAATCCTTTTTGGGAAAATTCCACTTAGGGTTAGGGTTAGGTCACCATGAACACGGAGAGCAAAGTGGAAATTGCCAAGAAGCTCGGAATGCTTGGGAATGGTAAAAAGGAAACTGGCCTTTCTAGGCTGCCCTATCTATGTTTCCGGATAAAATACATGGGAAAATGCTATTTGGGAAAATTGCACTTAATGTTAGGGTTAGGTCACCATGAACTCCGAGAGCAAACTGGACATTGGCAAAAAACAGGGAGTGCTTGGAAATGGATAGGAGGGCTTGGAAAAGTTTAGGAGGCACTGACTTTTCTAGGCTGCACTATCTATGTTGCCTGTAAAATACATGGGAAAATCCTATTTGGAAAAATTCCCCTTAGGGTTAGGGTTAGGTCACCATGAACTCGGTGTGCAAAGTGGACATTGGGAACAAACAGGGAGTGCTTGGAAATGGTTAAGAGGACACTGACCTTTCTAGGCTGCCCTATCTATGTTTCTGCGTAAAATACATGGGAAAATGCTATTTGGGAAAATTGCACTTAATATTAGGGTTAGGTCACCATGAACTCCAAGAGCAAAATGGACATTGGCAACAAACAGGGACTGCTTGGAAAAGTTTAGGAGGCACTGACTTTTCTTGGCTACCCTATCTTTGTTTCCTGGTAAAATACATGGAAAAATCCTATTTGGGAAAATTCCACTTAGGTTAGTGTTAGGTCACCATGAACTCGGTGTGCAAAGTGGAGATTGGCAACAAACTAGGAGTTCTTGGAAAAGGTTAGGAGGGCACTGACCTTTCTAGGCTGCCCTATCTATGTTTCTTGGTAAAATACATGGGAAAATCCTATTTGGGAAAATTCCACTTAGGGTTACGGTTAGGTCACCATGAATATGGAGAGCAAAATGGTCATTGGCAACAAACAGGGAGTGCTTGGAAATGGTTAGGAGGGCACTGACCTTTATAGGCTGCCCCATCTATATTTCTGGGTAAAATACATGGGAAAATCCTATATGAGAAAATTCCACTTAGGGTTAGGGTTAGGTCACCATGAACTCCGAGAGCAAAATGGACATTGGCAAGAAACAGGGAGTGCTTGGAAAAGTTTATGAGGCACTGACTTTTCTAGGCTGCCCTATCTATGTTTCTGGGTATAATACATCAGAAAATCCTTTTTGGGAAAATTCCACTTAGGGTTAGGGTTAGGTCACCATGAACATGGAGAGCAAAATGGACATTGGCAACAAATAGGCAGTACTTGGAAAAGGTTAGGAGGTCACTGACTTTTCTAGGCTGCCCTATCTATGTTTCTGGGTAATATACATAGGAAAATCCTATTTGGGAAAATTCCACTTAGGGTTAGGGTTAGGTCACTATGAACTCCGAGAGCAAAATGGACATTGGCAACAAACAGGGAGTCCTTGGAAATGGTTAGGAGGGCACTGACCTTTCTAGGCTGCCCTATCTATGTTTCCGGGTAAAATACAAGGGAGAATCCTATTTGGGAAAATTCCAGTTAGGGTTAGGGTTAGGTGACCATGAACACGGAGAGCAAAATGGACATTGGCAACAATCATGGAGTGCTTGGAAATGGTTAGGAGTACACTGACCTTTCTAGGCTGCCCTATCTATGTTTCCGGGTAAAATACAAGGGAGAATCCTATTTGGGTTTAATTCTAGTTAGGGTTAGGGTTAGGTGACCATGAACACAGAGAGCAAAATGGACATTGGCAACAAACAGGGAGTGCTTGGAAATGGTTAGGACGGCAATGACTTTTCTAGGCTGCCCTATCTATGTTTCCGGGTAAAATACATGGGAAAATGCTATTTGGGAAAATTGCACTTAATGTTAGCGTTAGGTCACCATGAACTCCGAGAGCAAAATGGACATTGGCAACAAATAGGGAGTGCTTGGAAAAGTTTAGGAGGCACTGACTTTTCTAGGCTGCCCTATCTATGTTTCCTGGTAAAATACATGGAAAAATCCTATTTGGGAAAATTCCCCTTAGGGTTAGGGTTAGGTCACCATGAACTCTGAGAGAAAAATGGAAATTGCCAAGAAGCTTGGAATGCTTGGGAATGGTAAAAAGGAAACTGGCCTTTCTAGGCTGCCCTATCTATATTTCCGGGTAAAATACATGGGAAAATCCTATTTAGGAAAATTCCACTTAGCGTTAGGGTTAGGTCACCATGAACTCGGTGTGCAAAGTGGACATTGGCAACAATCAGGGAGTGCTTGGAAAAGTTTAGGAGGCACTGACTTTTCTAAGCTGCCCTATCTATGTTTCTGGGTAAAATACATAGGAAAATCCTATTTGGGAAAATTCCACTTAGGTTTAGGGTTAGGTCACCATGAACTCCGAGAGCAAAATGGACATTGGCAACAAACAGGGAGTGCTTGGAAATGGTTAGGAGGGCACTGAGCTTTCTAGGTTTCCCTATCTATGTTTCCGGGTAAAATAGAAGGGAGAATCCTATTTGGGAAAATTCCAGTTAGGGTTAGGTGACCATGAACACGGAGAGCAAAATGGACATTGTCAACAATGAGGGAGTGCTTGGAAATGGTTAGGAGGGCACTGACATTTCTCGGCTGCCCTATCTATGTTTCCGGGTAAAATACATGGGAAAATCCTATTTGGGAAAATTCCACTTGGGGTTAGGGTTAGGTCAGAATGAACATGGAGAGCAAAATGGACATTGGCAACAAAAAGGGAGTTCTTGGAATAGGTTAGGATGGCACTGACCTTTCTAGGCTGCCCTATCTATTGTTCCGGGTAAAATACATGGGAAAATCCTATTTGGGAAAATTCCACTTAGGGTTAGGGTTAGGTCACCATGAACTTGGTGTGCAAAGTGGACATTGGCAAAAAACAGGGAATGCTTGGAAATGGTTAGGAGGGCACTGACCTTTCTAGGCTGCCCTATCTATGTTTCTGGGTAAAATACATGGGAAAATCCTATTTGGGAAAATTCTACTTAGGGTTAGGGTTAGGTCACCATGAACACGGAGAGCAAAATGGACATTGGCAACAATCACGGAGTGCTTGGAAATGGTTAGGAGTACACTGACCTTTCTAGGCTGCCCTATCTATGTTTCCGGGTAAAATACAAGGGAGAATCCTATTTGGGAAAATTCCAGTTAGGGTTAGAGTTAGGTGACCATGAACACGGAGAGCAAAATGGACATTGGCAACAAACAGGGAGTGTTTGGAAATGGGTAGGACGGCACTGACTTTTCTAGGCTGCCCTATCTATGTTTCCGGGTAAAACACATGGGAAAATCTTATTTGGGAAAATTCCACTTAGGGTTACGGTTAGGTCACCATGAACACGGAGAGCAAAATGGACATTGGCAACAATTAGGCAGTACTTCAAAAAGGTTAGGAGGGCACTCACCTTTCTAGGCTGCCCTATCTATCTTTCTGGGTAAAATACATGGAAAAATGCTATTTGGGAAAATTGCACTTAATGTTAGCGTTAGGTCACCATGAACTCCGAGAGCAAAATGGACATTGGCAACAAATAGGGAGTGCTTGGAAAAGTTTAGGAGGCACTGACTTTTCTAGGCATCCCTATCTATGTTTCCTGGTAAAATACATGGAAAAATCCTATTTGGGAAAATTCCCCTTAGGGTTAGGGTTAAGTCACCATGAACTCTGAGAGAAAAATGGAAATTGTCAAGAAGCTTGGAATGCTTGGGAATGGTAAAAAGGAAACTGGCCTTTCTAGGCTGCCCTATCTATGTTTCCGGGTAAAATACATAGGAAAATCCTATTTGGGAAAATTCCACTTAGGTTTAGGGTTAGGTCACCATGAATATGGAGAGCAAAATGGTCATTGTCAACAAACAGGGAGTGCTTGGAAATGGTTAGGAGGGCACTGAGCTTTCTAGGCTGCCCTATCTATGTTTCCGGGTAAAATAGAAGGGAGAATCCTATTTGGGAAAATTCCAGTTATGGTTAGGTGACCATGAACACGGAGAGCAAAATGGACATTGTCAACAATCAGGGAGTGCTTGGAAATGGTTAGGAGTACACTGAATTTTATAGGGTGCCCTATCTATGTTTCCTGGTAAAATACATGGGAAAATCCTATTTGGGAAAATTCCACTTAGGGTTAGGGTTTGGTCACCATGAACTCCGAGAGCAAAATGGTCTTTGGCAACAAACAGGGAGTGCTTGGAAATGGTTAGGAGGGCACTGACATTTCTCGGCTGCCCTATCTATGTTTCCGGGTAAAATACATGGGAAAATCCTATTTGGGAAAATTCCACTGAGGGTTAGGGTTAGGTCACCATGAACTCGGTGTGCAAAGTGGACATTTGCAAAAAAGAGGGAGTGCTTGGAAATGGTTAGGAGGGCACTGACCTTTCTAGCCTGCCCTATCTATGTTTCTGGGTAAAATACATGGGAAAATCCTATTTGGGAAAATTCCACTTATGGTTAGGTTTAGGTCACCATGAACTCCGAGAGCAAAATGGACATTGGCAACAAACAGGGAGTGCTTGGAAATGGTTAGGAGGGCACTGACATATCTCGGCTGCCCTATCTATGTTTCCGGGTAAAATACATGGGAAAATCCTATTTGGGAAAATTCCACTTAGGGTTAGTGTTAATTCACCATGAACTCTGAGAGAAAAATGGAAATTCCCAAGAAGCTTGGAATGCTTGGGAATGGTAAAAAGGAAACTGTCCTTTCTAGGGTGCCCTATGTAGGTTTCCGAGTGAAATACATGGGAAAATGCTATTTGGGAAAATTCCACTTAGGGTTAGGGTTAGGTCACCATGAACTCGGTGTGCAAAATGGACATTTGCAAAAAAGAGGGAGTGCTTGGAAATGGTTAGGAGGGCACTGACCTTTCTAGCCTGCCCTATCTATGTTTCTGGTTAAAATACATGGGAAAATCCTATTTGGGAAAATTCCACATAGGGTTAGGTTTAGGTCACCATGAACTCCGAGAGCAAACTGGTCATTGGCAACAAACAGGGAGTACTTGGAAAAGTTTAGGAGGCACTGACTTTTCTTGTTGTTGTTAATTGCGAAGTCGTGTCCGACCCGTCGCGACCCCATGGACAACGTTCCCCCAGGTCTTCCTCTCATCTGCCATCTTCTGGAGTCCATTTAAGTTCACACCTACTGCTTAAGTGACTCCATCCAGCCATCTCATTGTCTGTCGTCCCCTTCTTCTATTGCCCTCAACCTTTCCATGCATTTTACCAGTAAACATAGATAGGGCAGCCTAGAAATGTCAGTGAGCTTCTAACCATATCCAAGCACTCCCTGTTTGTTGCCAATGTTCACTTTGCACACCGAGTTCATGGTGACCTAACCCTAACCTTAAGTTGAATTTTCCCAAATAGAATTTTCCAATGTATTTTGCCTGGAAATATAGATAGGGCATCCTAGAAAAGTTAGTTGCCTCCTAACCTTTTCCAAATACTCCCTGTTTGTTGCCAATGTCCATTTTGCTCTCCATGTTCATAGTGACCTAAACCTAACTCTAAGTGGTATTTTCCCAAATAGGATTTTCCCATGTATTTTACCTGGAAACATAGATAGGGCAGCCTAGAACGGTCAGTGCCTTCCTAACCGTTTCCAAGTACTCCCTGTTTGTTGCCAATGTCCATTTTGCTCTCCGTGTTCATGGTGACCTAACCCTAACCCTAAGTGGAATTTTCCCAAATAGGATTTTCCCATGTATTTTACCAAGAAACACAGATAGGGCAGCCTAGAAAAGTCAGTGCCTTCCTAACTTTTTCCAAGCACTCCCTGTTTGTTGCCAATGTCCATTTTGCTCTCGGATTTCATGGTGACCTAACCCTAACCCTAAGTGGAATTTTCCCAAATAGGATTTTCCCATGTATTTTACCAGGAAGCATAGATAGGGCAGCCTAGAAAGGTCAGTTCCCTCCTAACCATATCCGAGCACTCCCTGATTGTTGCCAATGTCCATTTTGTTCTCCGAGTTCATGGTGACCTAACCCTAACCCTAAGAGGAATTTTTCAAAAATGGATTTTCCCATGTATTTTAACCAGGAAACATTCATAGGGCAGCCTAGAAAAGTCAGTGCCTCCTAACTGTTTCTAAGCACTCCCTGTTTGTTGCCAATGTCCATTTTCCTCTACGTGTTCATGCTGACCTAACCCTAACCCTTAATGGAATTTTCCGAAATAGAATTTTCCCATGTATTTTACCAGGAAACATAGATAGGGCAGTCTAGAAAGGTCAGTGACCTCCTAACCATTTCCAAGCACTCTCTCTTTGTTGCCAATGTCCATTTTTTTCTTGGAGTTCATGGTGACCTAACCTTAAACCTAAGTGCAATTTTCCCAAATACGATATTCCCATGTATTTTACACAGAAACAAAGATAGGGCAGCCTAGAAAGGTCAGTTCCCTGTTAAGCATATCCAATCACTCCCTGATTGTTGCCAATGTCCATTTTGCTCTCCATATTCATGGTGACCTAACCCTAACCCTAAGTGGAATTTTCCCAAATACGATTTTCCCATGTATTTTACCAGGAAACATAGATAGGGCAGCCTAGAAAGGTCAGGTCCCTCCTAACCATATCCGATTACTCCCTGATTGTTGCCAATGTCCATTTTGTTCTCCGAGTTCATGGTGACCTAACCCTAACCCTAAGTGGAATTTTCCAAAATAGGATTTTCCCATTTATTTTACCCAGGAAACATAGATAGGGCAGTCTAAAAAGGTCAGTGCCCTCCTAACCATTTCCAAGCACTCCCTCTTTGTTGCCAATGTCCATTTTGCTCTTGGAGTTCATGGTGACCTAACCATAACCCTAAGTGGAATTTTCCCAAATACGATTTTCCCATGTATTTTGCCCAGAAACATAGATAGGGCAGCCTAGAAAGATCAGTTCCCTCCTAACCATATCCAAGCACTCCCTGATTGTTGCCAATGTCCATTTTGCTCTCCCTATTCATGGTGACCTAACCCTAACCCTAAGTGGAATTTTCCCAAATAGGATTTTCCCATTTATTTTACCAGGAAACATAGATGGGGCAGCATAGAAAGGTCAGTTGCCTCCTAACCTTTTCCAAATACTCCCGGTTTGTTGCCAATGTCCATTTTGCTCTCTGTGTTCATAGTGAACTAAACCTAACTCTAAGTAGAATTTTCCCAAATAGGACTTTTCTTGTATTTTACCTGGAAACATAGATAGGGCAGCCTAGAAAGGTCAGTGCCTTCCTAACCATTTCCAAGCACTCCCTGTTTGTTGCCAATGTCCACTTTACACACCGAGTTCATAGTGACCTAACCGTAACCCTAAGTGGAATTCTCCGAAATAGGATTTCCCCATGTATTTTACCTGGAAACATAGATAGGGCAGCCTAGAAAAGTCAGTGCTTCCTAATGTTTTCAAAGCACTCCCTGTTTGTTGCCAATGTCTATTTTGCTCTCCATGTTCATGGTGACCTAACCCTAACTCTAAGTGGAATTTTCCCAAATAGGATTTTCCCATGCATTTTACCCAGAAACATAGATAGGGCAGCCTAGAAAGGTCAATTCCCTCGTAACAATATCCAAGCACTCCCTGATTGTTGCCAATGTCCATTTTGCTCTCCATATTCATGGTAACCTATCCCTAACCCCAAGTTGAATTTTCCCAAATAGGTTTTTCCCATGTATTTTACCCAGAAAAACAGATATGGCAGCCTAGAAAGGTCAGTTCCCTGCTAACCATTTCCAAATACTTCCTGTTTGTTGCCAATATCCACTTTGCACTCCGAATTCATGGTGACCTAACACTAACCCTAAGTGGAATTTTCCCAAATAGGATTTTCCCATGCATTTTACCCAGAAATGTAAATAGGGCAGCATAGAAAAGTCAGTTCCCTCCTAACCATTTCCAAGCAATCCCTGTTTGTTCCCAATGTCCACTTTGCACACCGGGTTCATGTTGACCTAACCCTAACCCTAAGTGGAAGTTTCCCAAATAGGATTTTCTGAGGAATTTTACCAGGAAACATAGATAGGGCAGCCTAGAAAAGTCAGTGCCCTCCTAACCATTTCCAAGCACTCCCTGTTTGTTGCCAATGTCCATTTTGCTCTCGGAGTTCATGTTGACCTAACTCTACCCCTAAGTGGAATTTTCGAAAATAGGATTTTCCCATGTATTTTACCCAGAAACATAGATAGGGCAGTCTAGAAAGGTCAGTTTCCTCCTAACCATATCCAAGCACTCCCTCATTGTTGCCAATGTCCGTTTTGCTCTCCATATTCATGGTGACCTAACCCTAACCCTAAGTGGAATTTTCCCAAATAGTATTTTCCCATGTATTTTACCCGGAAACATAGATAGGGCAGCCTAGAAAAATCAGTGCTTCCTCACTTTTTCGAAGCACTCCCTGTTTGTTGCCAATGTCCATTTTGCTCTTCATGTTCATGGTGACCTAACCGTAACCCTAAGTGGAATTTTCCCAAATACGATTTTCCCATGCATTTTACCCGGAAACGTAAATAGGGCAGCCTAGAAAAGTCAGTTCCCTCCTAACCATTTCCAAGAACTCCCTGTTTCTTGCCAATCTCCATTTTGCTCTCGGTGTTCATGTTGACCTAAGCCTAACCCTAAGTGGAATTTTCCCAAATAGGATTTTCCCATGTATTTTACCTGGAAACATAGATAGGGCAGTCTAGAAAGGTCAGTTCCCCCCTAACCATTTCCAAGCACTCCCTCTTTGTTGCTAATGTCCACTTTGCACTCCGAGTTCATGGTGACCTAACCTGAACCCTAAGTGGAATTTTCCCAAATAGGATTTTCCCATGTATTTTACCCGGAAACATAAATAGGGCAGCCTAGAAAGGTCAGTGCCTCCTAAACTTTTCCAAGCACTCACTGTTTGTTGCCAATGTCCACTTTGCACACCGAGTTCATGGTGACCTAACCCTAAGTGGAATTTTCCTAAATAGGATTTTCCCATGTATTTTACCCGGAAACTTAAATAGGGCAGCCTAGAAAGGCCAGTTTCCTTTTTACCATTCCCAAGCATTCCGAGCTTCTTGGCAATTTCCATTTTTCTCTCAGAGTTCATGGTGACCAAACCCTAACCCTAAGTGGAATGTTCCGAAATAGGATTTTTCCATGTATTTTAGCAGGAAACATAGATAGGGCAGCAATGAAAAGTCAGTGCCTCCTAAACTTTTCCAAGCACTTCCTGTTTGTTGCCAATGTCCATTTTGCTCTCGGAGTTCATGGTGACCTAACCCTAACCCTAAGTGGAATTTTCCCAAATAGGATTTCCCCATGTATTTTAGCAGGAAACATAGATACGGCAGCCTAGAAAGGTCATTGCCCTCCTAACGTTTTCCAAGTACTGCCTATTTGTTGCCAATGTCCATTTTGCTCTCCGTGTTCATGGTGACCTAACCCTAACCCTAAGTGGAATTTTCCCAAATAAATTTTCCCATGTATTTTTCCCGGATCATAGATAGGGCAGCCTAGAAAAGTCAGTGCCCTCCTAACCATTTCCAAGCACTCCCTGTTTGTTGCCAATGTCCATTTTGCTCTCGGAGTTTAAGGTGATCTAACCCTAACCCTAAGTGGAATTTTCCCAAATAGGATTTTCCCATGTATTTTACCAGGAAACAAAGATAGGGCAGCCTAGAAAAGTCAGTGCCTCCTAAACTTTTCCAAGCCCTCCTATCCATTTCCAAGCACTCCCTGTTTTTTGCCAATGTCCAGTTTACACCCCGAGTTCATGGTGACCTAAGCCTAACCATAAGTAGAATTTGCCCAAAAAGGATTTTCTGATGTATTATACCCAGAAACATAGATAGGGCAGCCTAGAAAAGTCAGTACCTCATAAACTTTTCCAAGCACTCCCTGTTTCTTGCCAATGTCCATTTTGCTCTTGGAGTTCATGGTGACCTAACCCTAACCCTAAGTGGAATTTTCCCATATAGGATTTTCCCATATATTTTACCCAGAAACATAGATAGGGCAGCCTAGAAAGGTCAGTGCCCTCCTAACCATTTCCAAGCACTCCCTGTTTTTTGCCAATGTCCACTTTGCACACCAAGTTCATGGTGACATAACCCTAACCCCAAGTGGAATTTTCCCAAATAGGATTTTGCCATGTATTTTACCCAGAAACATATATAGGGCAGCCTAGAAAGGCCAGTTTCCTTTTTACCATTCCCAATTATTCCGAGCTTCTTGGCAATTTCCATTTTTCTCTCATAGTTCATGGTGACCTAACCCTAACCCTAAGGGGAATTTTCCCAAATTGGATTTTTCCATGTATTCTACCAGGAACTATCGATAGGGCAGCCTAGAAAAGTCAGTGCCTCCTAAACTTTTCCAAGCACTCCCTGTTTGTTGCCAATGTCCATTTTGCTCTCAGAGTTCATGGTGACCTAACGCTAACATTAAGTGCAATTTTCCCAAATAGCATTTTCCCATGTATTTTACCCATTAACATAGATCGGGCAGCCGAGAAAAGTCAGTGCCGTCCTAACCATTTCCAAGCACTCCCTGTTTGTTGCCAATGTCCATTTTGCTCTCCGTGTTCATGGTCACCTAACCCTAACCCTAACTGGAATTTTCCCAAATAAGATTTTCCCATGTATTTTACCCGGAAACATAGATAGGGTAACCTAGAAAGGTCAGTGTACTCCTAACCATTTCCAAGTACTCCCTGATTGTTGCCAATGTCCATTTTGCTCTCCGTGTTCATGGTCACCTAACCCTAACCCTAACTGGAATTTTCCCAACTAGGATTCTTCCTTTTATTTTACCCGGAAACATAGGTAGGGCAGCCTAGAAAGGTCAGTGCCCTCCCAACCATTTCCAAGCACTCCCTGTTTGTTGCCAATGTCCATTTTGCTCTCGGAGTTCATTGTGACCTAACCCTAACCCTAAGTGGAATTTTCCCAAATAGGATTTTTCTATGTATTTTACCCTGAAACATAGATAGGGCAGCCTAGAAAAGTCAGTGCCTCCTAAACTTTTCCAAGCACTCCCTGTTTGTTGCCAATGTCCACTTTGCACACCGAGTTCATGGTGACCTAACCCTAAGTGGTATTTTCCTAAATAGGATTTACCCATGTATTTTACCCGGAAACATAGATAGGGCAGCCTAGAAAGGCCAGTTTCCTTTTTACCATTCCCAAGCATTCCGAGCTTCTTGGCAATTTCCATTTTTCTCTCAGAGTTCATGGTGACCAAACCCTAACCCTAAGTGGAATGTTCCGAAATAGGATTTCTCCATGTATTTTAGCAGGAAACATAGATAGGGCAGCAATGAAAAGTCAGTGCCTCCTAAACTTTTCCAAGCACTCCCTGTTTGTTGCCAATGTCCATTTTGCTCTCGGAGTTCATGGTGACCTAACCCTAACCCTAAGTGGAATTTTCCCAAATAGGATTTCCCCATGTATTTTAGCAGGAAACATAGATACGGCAGCCTAGAAAGGTCATTGCCCTCCTAACGTTTTCCAAGTACTGCCTATTTGTTGCCAATGTCCATTTTGCTCTCCGTGTTCATGGTGACCTAACCCTAACCCTAAGTGGAATTTTCCCAAATAAATTTTCCCATGTATTTTTCCCGGATCATAGATAGGGCAGCCTAGAAAAGTCAGTGCCGTCCTAACCATTTCCAAGCACTCCCTGTTTGTTGCCAATGTCCATTTTGCTCTCGGAGTTTAAGGTGATCTAACCCTAACCCTAAGTGGAATTTTCCCAAATAGGATTTTCCCATGTATTTTACCAGGAAACAAAGATAGGGCAGCCTAGAAAAGTCAGTGCCTCCTAAACTTTTCCAAGCCCTCCTATCCATTTCCAAGCACTCCCTGTTTTTTGCCAATGTCCAGTTTACACCCCGAGTTCATGGTGACCTAAGCCTAACCATAAGTAGAATTTTCCCAAAAAGGATTTTCTGATGTATTATACCCAGAAACATAGATAGGGCAGCCTAGAAAAGTCAGTACCTCATAAACTTTTCCAAGCACTCCCTGTTTCTTGCCAATGTCCATTTTGCTCTCGGAGTTTAAGGTGATCTAACCCTAACCCTAAGTGGAATTTTCCCAAATAGGAGTTTCCCATGTATTTTACCAGGAAACAAAGATAGGGCAGCCTAGAAAAGTCAGTGCCTCCTAAACTTTTCCAAGCCCTCCTATCCATTTCCAAGCACTCCCTGTTTTTTGCCAATGTCCAGTTTACACCCCGAGTTCATGGTGACCTAAGCCTAACCATAAGTAGAATTTTCCCAAAAAGGATTTTCTGATGTATTATACCCAGAAACATAGATAGGGCAGCCTAGAAAAGTCAGTACCTCATAAACTTTTCCAAGCACTCCCTGTTTCTTGCCAATGTCCATTTTGCTCTTGGAGTTCATGGTGACCTAACCCTAACCCTAAGTGGAATTTTCCCATATAGGATTTTTCCATATATTTTACCCAGAAACATAGATAGGGCAGCCTAGAAAGGTCAGTGCCCTCCTAACCATTTCCAAGCACTCCCTGTTTGTTGCCAATGTCCATTTTGCTCTCTGTGTTCATAGTGACCTAAACCTAACTCTAAGTAGAATTTTCCCACATAGGACTTTTCTTGTATTTTACCTGGAAACATAGATAGGGCAGACAAGAAATGTCAGTGCCTTCCTAACCATTTCCAAGCACTCCCTGTTTGTTGCCAATGTCCACTTTACACACCGAGTTCATAGTGACCTAACCGTAACCCTAAGTGGAATTCTCCGAAATAGGATTTCCCCATGTATTTTACCTGGAAACATAGATAGGGCAGCCTAAACTTTTCCAAGCACTCTCTATTTGTTGCCAATGTCCATTTTGCTCTTGGAGTTCATGGTGACCTAACCCTAACCCTAAGTGGAATTTACCCAAATAAGATTTTCCCATGTATTTTACCCGGAAACATAGATAGGGCAGCCGAGAAAAGTCAGCGCCCTCCTAAACTTTTCCAAGCACTCCCTGTTTGTTGCCAATGTCCATTTTGCTCTCCGTGTTCATGGTCACCTAACCCTAACCCTAACTGGAATTTTCCCAAATAGGATTCTCCCTTGTATTTTACCCGGAAACATAGATAGGGCAGCCTAGAAAGGTCAGTGCCCTCCTAACCATTTCCAAGCACTCCCTGTTTGTTGCCAATGTCCATTTTGCTCTCCGTGTTCATGGTGACCTAACACTAACCCTAATTGGAATTTTCCCAAATAGGATTTTCCCATGTATTTTACCTGGAAATATAGATAGGGCAACCTAGAAAAGTCAGTGCCTCCTAAACTTTTCGAAGCCCTCCTATCCATTTCCAAGCACTCCCTGTTTTTTGCCAATGTCCAGTTTACACCGCGAGTTCATGGTGACCTAACCCTAACCATAAGTGGAATATTCCCAAAAAGGATTTTCTGATGTATTATACCCAGAAACATAGATAGGGCAGCCTAGAAAAGTCAGTGCCTTATAAACTTTTCCAAGCACTCCCTGTTTCTTGCCAATGTCCATTTTGCTCTCGGAGTTCATGGTGACCTAACCCTAACCCAAAGTGGAATTTTCCCATATAGGATTTTCCCATGGATTTTACCCAGAAACATAGATAGGGCAGCCTAGAAAGGTCAGTGCCCTCCTAACCATTTCCAAGCACTCCCTGTTTTTTGCCAATGTCCACTTTGCACACCAAGTTCATGGTGACATAACCCTAACCCCAAGTGGAATTTTCCCAAATAGGATTTTGCCATGTATTTTACCCAGAAACATATATAGGGCAGCCTAGAAAGGCCAGTTTCCTTTTTACCATTCCCAATTATTCCGAGCTTCTTGGCAATTTCCATTTTTCTCTCATAGATCATGGTGACCTAACCCTAACCCTAAGGGGAATTTTCCCAAATAGGATTTTTCCATGTATTCTACCAGGAACTATAGATAGGGCAGCCTAGAAAAGTCAGTGCCTCCTAAACTTTTCCAAGCACTCCCTGTTTGTTGCCAATGTCCATTTTGCTCTCAGAGTTCATGGTGACCTAACGCTAACATTAAGTGCAATTTTCCCAAATAGCATTTTCCCATGTATTTTACCCGGAAACATAGATCGGGCAGCCGAGAAAAGTCAGTGCCGTCCTAACCATTTCCAAGCACTCCCTGTTTGTTGCCAATATCCATTTTGCTCTCCCTGTTCATGGTCACCTAACCCTAACCCTAACTGGAATTTTCCCAAATAAGATTTTCCCATGTATTTTACCCGGAAACATAGATAGGGCAACCTAGAAAGGTCAGTGTACTCCTAACCATTTCCAAGTACTCCCTGATTGTTGCCAATATCCATTTTGCTCTCCGTGTTCATGGTCACCTAACCCTAACCCTAACTGGAATTTTCCCAACTAGGATTCTCCCTTTTATTTTACCCGGAAACATAGGTAGGGCAGCCTAGAAAGGTCAGTGCCCTCCCAACCATTTCCAAGCACTCCCTGATTGTTGCCAATGTCCATTTTGCTCTCTGTGTTCATAGTGACCTAAACCTAACTCTAAGTAGAATTTTCCCACATAGGACTTTTCTTGTATTTTACCTGGAAACATAGATAGGGCAGACAAGAAATGTCAGTGCCTTCCTAACCATTTCCAAGCACTCCCTGTTTGTTGCCAATGTCCACTTTACACACCGAGTTCATAGTGACCTAACCGTAACCCTAAGTGGAATTCTCCGAAATAGGATTTCCCCATGTATTTTACCTGGAAACATAGATAGGGCAGCCTAAACTTTTCCAAGCACTCTCTATTTGTTGCCAATGTCCATTTTGCTCTTGGAGTTCATGGTGACCTAACCCTAACCCTAAGTGGAATTTACCCAAATAAGATTTTCCCATGTATTTTACCCGGAAACATAGATAGGGCAGCCGAGAAAAGTCAGTGCCCTCCTAAACTTTTCCAAGCACTCCCTGTTTGTTGCCAATGTCCATTTTGCTCTCCGTGTTCATGGTCACCTAACCCTAACCCTAACTGGAATTTTCCCAAATAGGATTCTCCCTTGTATTTTACCCGGAAACATAGATAGGGCAGCCTAGAAAGGTCAGTGCCCTCCTAACCATTTCCAAGCACTCCCTTTTTTTTGCCAATGTCCATTTTGCTCTCCATGTTCATGGTGACCTAACACTAACCCTAATTGGAATTTTCCCAAATAGGATTTTCCCATGTATTTTACCAGGAAATATAGATAGGGCAACCTAGAAAAGTCAGTGCCTCCTAAACTTTTCGAAGCCCTCCTATCCATTTCCAAGCACTCCCTGTTTTTTGCCAATGTCCAGTTTACACCGCGAGTTCATGGTGACCTAACCCTAACCATAAGTGGAATATTCCCAAAAAGGATTTTCTGATGTATTATACCCAGAAACATAGATAGGGCAGCCTAGAAAAGTCAGTGCCTCATAAACTTTTCCAAGCACTCCCTGTTTCTTGCCAATGTCCATTTTGCTCTCGGAGTTCATGGTGACCTAACCCTAACCCTAAGTGGAATTTTCCCATATAGGATTTTCCCATGGATTTTACCCAGAAACATAGATAGGGCAGCCTAGAAAGGTCAGTGCCCTCCTAACCATTTCCAAGCACTCCCTGTTTGTTGCCAATGTCCACTTTGCACACCAAGTTCATGGTGACATAACCCTAACCCTAAGTGGAATTTTCCCAAATAGGATTTTGCCATGTATTTTACCCAGAAACATATATAGGGCAGCCTAGAAAGGCCAGTTTCCTTTTTACCATTCCCAATTATTCCGAGCTTCTTGGCAATTTCCATTTTTCTCTCATAGTTCATGTGGGACCTAACCCTAACCCTAAGGGAATTTTCCAAATAGGATTTTTCCATGTATTCTACCATGGAAACTATAGATAGGGCAGCCTAGAAAAGTAAGTGCCCCTAAACTTTCCAAGCACTCCTGTTGTGCCAATGTCCAATTTTGCTCCTCAGAGTTCATGGTGACCTAACCCTAACCCTAAGTGCAATTTCCCAAATAAGATTTTCCCATGTATTTTACCCGGAAACATAGATAGGGCAGCCTAGAAAAGTCAGTGCACTCCTAACCTTTTCCAAGCACTCCCTGTTTGTTCCCAATGTCCACTTTGCACACCGAGTTCATGGTGACCTAACCCTAACCCTAAGTGGAATTTTCCCAAATAGAATTTTCCAATCTATTTTACCAGGAAACATAGATATGGCAGCCTAGAAAGGTCAGTTCCCTCCTAACCATATCCAAGCACTCCCTGATTGTTGCCAATGTTCATTTTGCTCTCCATATTCATGGTGACCTAATCCTAACCCTAAGTGGAATTTTCCCAACTAGGATTTTCACATGTATTTTACCAGGAAACATAGATACGGCAGCCTAGAAAGGTCCGTGCCCTCCCACCCATTCCAAGCACTCCCTGATTGTTGCAAATGTCCATTTTAGCTATCCGTGTTCCAATGGTCACCTACCCTAACCCTAACTGGAATTTTCCCAACTAGGATCTCCCCTTTATTTACCGGAAACTAGATAGGGCAGCCTAGAAAAGTCAGTGCCTCCTAAACTTGTCCAAACACTCCCTGTTTGTTGCCAATGTCCACTTTGCACACCGACTTCATGGTGACCTAACCCTAAGTGGAATTTTCCTAAATAGGATTTACCCATGTATTTTACCCGGAAACATAGATAGGGCAGCCTAGAAAGGCCAGTTTCCTTTTTACCATTCCCAAGCATTCCGAGCTTCTTGGCAATTTCCATTTTTCTCTCAGAGTTCATGGTGACCAAACCCTAACCCTCAGTGGAATGTTCCGAAATAGGATTTCTCCATGTATTTTAGCAGGAAACATAGATAGGGCAGCAATGAAAAGTCAGTGCCTCCTAAACTTTTCCAAGCACTCCCTGTTTGTTGCCAATGTCCATTTTGCTCTCGGAGTTCATGGTGACCTAACCCTAACATTAAGTGCAATTTTCCCAAATAGCATTTTCCCATGTATTTTACCCAGAAAGATGGATAGGGCAGCCTAGAAAGGTCATTGCCCTCCTAACGTTTTCCAAGTACTGCCTATTTGTTGCCAATGTCCATTTTGCTCTCTGTGTTCATGGTGACCTAACCCTAACCCTAAGTGGAATTTTCCCAAATAAATTTTCCCATGTATTTTACCCAGATCATAGATAGGGCAGACTAGAAAAGTCAGTGCCCTCCTAACCATTTACAAGCACTCCCTGTTTGTTGCCAATGTCCATTTTGCTCTCGGAGTTTAAGGTGATCTAACCCTAACCCTAAGTGGAATTTTCCCAAATAGGATTTTCCCATGTATTTTACCAGGAAACAAAGATAGGGCAGCCTAGAAAAGTCAGTGCCTCCTAAACTTTTCCAAGCCCTCCTATCCATTTCCAAGCACTCCCTGTTTTTTGCCAATGTCCAGTTTACACCCCGAGTTCATGGTGACCTAAGCCTAACCATAAGTAGAATTTGCCCAAAAAGGATTTTCTGATGTATTATACCCAGAAACATAGATAGGGCAGCCTAGAAAAGTCAGTACCTCATAAACTTTTCCAAGCACTCCCTGTTTCTTGCCAATGTCCATTTTGCTCTTGGAGTTCATGGTGACCTAACCCTAACCCTAAGTGGAATTTTCCCATATAGGATTTTCCCATATATTTTACCCAGAAACATAGATAGGGTAGCCTAGAAAGGTCAGTGCCCTCCTAACCATTTCCAAGCACTCCCTGTTTGTTGCCAATGTCCATTTTGCTCTCTGTGTTCATAGTGACCTAAACCTAACTCTAAGTAGAATTTTCCCACATAGGACTTTTCTTGTATTTTACCTGGAAACATAGATAGGGCAGACAAGAAATGTCAGTGCCTTCCTAACCATTTCCAAGCACTCCCTGTTTGTTGCCAATGTCCACTTTACACACCGAGTTCATAGTGACCTAACCGTAACCCTAAGTGGAATTCTCCGAAATAGGATTTCCCCATGTATTTTACCTGGAAACATAGATAGGGCAGCCTAAACTTTTCCAAGCACTCTCTATTTGTTGCCAATGTCCATTTTGCTCTCAGAGTTCATGGTGACCTAACCCTAACCCTAAGTGGAATTTACCCAAATAAGATTTTCCCATGTATTTTACCCGGAAACATAGATAGGGCAGCCGAGAAAAGTCAGTGCCCTCCTAACCTTTTCCAAGCACTCCCTGTTTGTTGCCAATGTCCATTTTGCTCTCCGTGTTCATGGTCACCTAACCCTAACCCTAACTGGAATTTTCCCAAATAGGATTCTCCCTTGTATTTTACCCGGAAACATAGATAGGGCAGCCTAGAAAGGTCAGTGCCCTCCTAACCATTTCCAAGCACTCCCTTTTTTTTGCCAATGTCCATTTTGCTCTCCATGTTCATGGTGACCTAACACTAACCCTAATTGGAATTTTCCCAAATAGGATTTTCCCATGTATTTTACCAGGAAATATAGATAGGGCAACCTAGAAAAGTCAGTGCCTCCTAAACTTTTCGAAGCCCTCCTATCCATTTCCAAGCACTCCCTGTTTTTTGCCAATGTCCAGTTTACACCGCGAGTTCATGGTGACCTAACCCTAACCATAAGTGGAATATTCCCAAAAAGGATTTTCTGATGTATTATACCCAGAAACATAGATAGGGCAGCCTAGAAAAGTCAGTGCCTCATAAACTTTTCCAAGCACTCCCTGTTTCTTGCCAATGTCCATTTTGCTCTCGGAGTTCATGGTGACCTAACCCTAACCCAAAGTGGAATTTTCCCATATAGGATTTTCCCATGGATTTTACCCAGAAACATAGATAGGGCAGCCTAGAAAGGTCAGTGCCCTCCTAACCATTTCCAAGCACTCCCTGTTTGTTGCCAATGTCCACTTTGCACACCAAGTTCATGGTGACATAACCCTAACCCCAAGTGGAATTTTCCCAAATAGGATTTTGCCATGTATTTTACCCAGAAACATATATAGGGCAGCCTAGAAAGGCCAGTTTCCTTTTTACCATTCCCAATTATTCCGAGCTTCTTGGCAATTTCCATTTTTCTCTCATAGTTCATGGTGACCTAACCCTAACCCTAAGGGGAATTTTCCCAAATAGGATTTTTCCATGTATTCTACCAGGAACTATAGATAGGGCAGCCTAGAAAAGTCAGTGCCTCCTAAACTTTTCCAAGCACTCCCTGTTTGTTGCCAATGTCCATTTTGCTCTCAGAGTTCATGGTGACCTAACGCTAACATTAAGTGCAATTTTCCCAAATAGCATTTTCCCATGTATTTTACCCGGAAACATAGATCGGGCAGCCGAGAAAAGTCAGTGCCGTCCTAACCATTTCCAAGCACTCCCTGTTTGTTGCCAATGTCCATTTTGCTCTCCGTGTTCATGGTCACCTAACCCTAACCCTAACTGGAATTTTCCCAACTAGGATTCTCCCTTTTATTTTACCCGGAAACATAGATAGGGCAGCCTAGAAAAGTCAGTGCCTCCTAAACTTTTCCAAGCACTCCCTGTTTGTTGCCAATGTTCACTTTGCACACCGAGTTCATGGTGACCTAACCCTAAGTGGAATTTTCCTAAATAGGATTTACCCATGTATTTTACCCGGAAACATAGATAGGGCAGCCTAGAAAGGCCAGTTTCCTTTTTACCATTCCCAAGCATTCCGAGCTTCTTGGCAATTTCCATTTTTCTCTCAGAGTTCATGGTGACCAAACCCTAACCCTAAGTGGAATGTTCCGAAATAGGATTTCTCCATGTATTTTAGCAGGAAACATAGATAGGGCAGCAATGAAAAGTCAGTGCCTCCTAAACTTTTCCAAGCACTCCCTGTTTGTTGCCAATGTCCATTTTGCTCTCGGAGTTCATGGTGATCTAACCCTAACATTAAGTGCAATTTTCCCAAATAGCATTTTCCCATGTATTTTACCCAGAAAGATGGATAGGGCAGCCTAGAAAGGTCATTGCCCTCCTAACGTTTTCCAAGTACTGCCTATTTGTTGCCAATGTCCATTTTGCTCTCTGTGTTCATGGTGACCTAACCCTAACCCTAAGTGGAATTTTCCCAAATAAATTTTCCCATGTATTTTACCCAGATCATAGATAGGGCAGCCTAGAAAAGTCAGTGCCGTCCTAACCATTTCCAAGCACTCCCTGTTTGTTGCCAATGTCCATTTTGCTCTCGGAGTTTAAGGTGATCTAACCCTAACCCTAAGTGGAATTTTCCTAAATAGGATTTACCCATGTATTTTACCCGGAAACATAGATAGGGCAGCCTAGAAAGGCCAGTTTCCTTTTTACCATTGCCAAGCATTCCGAGCTTCTTGGCAATTTCCATTTTTCTCTCAGAGTTCATGGTGACCAAACCCTAACCCTAAGTGGAATGTTCCGAAATAGGATTTCTCCATGTATTTTAGCAGGAAACATAGATAGGGCAGCAATGAAAAGTCAGTGCCTCCTAAACTTTTCCAAGCACTCCCTGTTTGTTGCCAATGTCCATTTTGCTCTCGGAGTTCATGGTGATCTAACCCTAACATTAAGTGCAATTTTCCCAAATAGCATTTTCCCATGTATTTTACCCAGAAAGATGGATAGGGCAGCCTAGAAAGGTCATTGCCCTCCTAACGTTTTCCAAGTACTGCCTATTTGTTGCCAATGTCCATTTTGCTCTCTGTGTTCATGGTGACCTAACCCTAACCCTAAGTGGAATTTTCCCAAATAAATTTTCCCATGTATTTTACCCAGATCATAGATAGGGCAGCCTAGAAAAGTCAGTGCCGTCCTAACCATTTCCAAGCACTCCCTGTTTGTTGCCAATGTCCATTTTGCTCTCGGAGTTTAAGGTGATCTAACCCTAACCCTAAGTGGAATTTTCCTAAATAGGATTTACCCATGTATTTTACCCGGAAACATAGATAGGGCAGCCTAGAAAGGCCAGTTTCCTTTTTACCATTCCCAAGCATTCCGAGCTTCTTGGCAATTTCCATTTTTTCTCAGAGTTCATGGTGACCAAATCCCTAACCCTAAGTGGAATGTTCCGAAATAGGATTTCTCCATGTATTTTAGCAGGAAACATAGATAGGGCAGCAATGAAAAGTCAGTGCCTCCTATAACTTTTACCAAGCACTCCCTGTTTGTTGCCAATGTCCATTTTGCTCTCGGAGTTCATGGTGACCTAACCCTAACATTAAGTGCAATTTTCCCAAATAGCATTTTCCCATGTATTTTACCCAGAAAGATGGATAGGGCAGCCTAGAAAGGTCATTGCCCTCCTAACGTTTTCCAAGTACTGCCTATTTGTTGCCAATGTCCATTTTGCTCTCTGTGTTCATGGTGACCTAACCCTAACCCTAAGTGGAATTTTCCCAAATAAATTTTCCCATGTATTTTACCCAGATCATAGATAGGGCAGCCTAGAAAAGTCAGTGCCGTCCTAACCATTTCCAAGCACTCCCTGTTTGTTGCCAATGTCCATTTTGCTCTCGGAGTTTAAGGTGATCTAACCCTAACCCTAAGTGGAATTTTCCTAAATAGGATTTACCCATGTATTTTACCCGGAAACATAGATAGGGCAGCCTAGAAAGGCCAGTTTCCTTTTTACCATTGCCAAGCATTCCGAGCTTCTTGGCAATTTCCATTTTTCTCTCAGAGTTCATGGTGACCAAACCCTAACCCTAAGTGGAATGTTCCGAAATAGGATTTCTCCATGTATTTTAGCAGGAAACATAGATAGGGCAGCAATGAAAAGTCAGTGCCTCCTAAACTTTTCCAAGCACTCCCTGTTTGTTGCCAATGTCCATTTTGCTCTCGGAGTTCATGGTGACCTAACCCTAACATTAAGTGCAATTTTCCCAAATAGCATTTTCCCATGTATTTTACCCAGAAAGATGGATAGGGCAGCCTAGAAAGGTCATTGCCCTCCTAACGTTTTCCAAGTACTGCCTATTTGTTGCCAATGTCCATTTTGCTCTCTGTGTTCATGGTGACCTAACCCTAACCCTAAGTGGAATTTTCCCAAATAAATTTTCCCATGTATTTTACCCAGATCATAGATAGGGCAGACTAGAAAAGTCAGTGCCCTCCTAACCATTTACAAGCACTCCCTGTTTGTTGCCAATGTCCATTTTGCTCTCGGAGTTTAAGGTGATCTAACCCTAACCCTAAGTGGAATTTTCCCAAATAGGATTTTCCCATGTATTTTACCAGGAAACAAAGATAGGGCAGCCTAGAAAAGTCAGTGCCTCCTAAACTTTTCCAAGCCCTCCTATCCATTTCCAAGCACTCCCTGTTTTTTGCCAATGTCCAGTTTACACCCCGAGTTCATGGTGACCTAAGCCTAACCATAAGTGGAATTTTCCCAAAAAGGATTTTCTGATGTATTATACCCAGAAACATAGATAGGGCAGCCTAGAAAAGTCAGTACCTCATAAACTTTTCCAAGCACTCCCTGTTTCTTGCCAATGTCCATTTTGCTCTCGGAGTTTAAGGTGATCTAACCCTAACCCTAAGTGGAATTTTCCCAAATAGGAGTTTCCCATGTATTTTACCAGGAAACAAAGATAGGGCAGCCTAGAAAAGTCAGTGCCTCCTAAACTTTTCCAAGCCCTCCTATCCATTTCCAAGCACTCCCTGTTTTTTGCCAATGTCCAGTTTACACCCCGAGTTCATGGTGACCTAAGCCTAACCATAAGTAGAATTTTCCCAAAAAGGATTTTCTGATGTATTATACCCAGAAACATAGATAGGGCAGCCTAGAAAAGTCAGTACCTCATAAACTTTTCCAAGCACTCCCTGTTTCTTGCCAATGTCCATTTTGCTCTTGGAGTT
The DNA here is from genome assembly GCF_016545835.1 of Crotalus tigris. Taxonomy (NCBI): domain Eukaryota; kingdom Metazoa; phylum Chordata; class Lepidosauria; order Squamata; family Viperidae; genus Crotalus; species Crotalus tigris. The sequence goes on from NW_024097285.1 coordinate 1,505,250, forward strand.
CATGGTGACCTAACCCTAACCCTAAGTGGAATTTTCCCATATAGGATTTTCCCATATATTTTACCCAGAAACATAGATAGGGCAGCCTAGAAAGGTCAGTGCCCTCCTAACCATTTCCAAGCACTCCCTGTTTGTTGCCAATGTCCATTTTGCTCTCTGTGTTCATAGTGACCTAAACCTAACTCTAAGTAGAATTTTCCCACATAGGACTTTTCTTGTATTTTACCTGGAAACATAGATAGGGCAGACAAGAAATGTCAGTGCCTTCCTAACCATTTCCAAGCACTCCCTGTTTGTTGCCAATGTCCACTTTACACACCGAGTTCATAGTGACCTAACCGTAACCCTAAGTGGAATTCTCCGAAATAGGATTTCCCCATGTATTTTACCTGGAAACATAGATAGGGCAGCCTAAACTTTTCCAAGCACTCTCTATTTGTTGCCAATGTCCATTTTGCTCTCGGAGTTCATGGTGACCTAACCCTAACCCTAAGTGGAATTTACCCAAATAAGATTTTCCCATGTATTTTACCCGGAAACATAGATAGGGCAGCCGAGAAAAGTCAGTGCCCTCCTAACCTTTTCCAAGCACTCCCTGTTTGTTGCCAATGTCCATTTTGCTCTCCGTGTTCATGGTCACCTAACCCTAACCCTAACTGGAATTTTCCCAAATAGGATTCTCCCTTGGTATTTTACCCGGAAACATAGATAGGGCAGCCTAGAAAGGTCAGTGCCCTCCTAACCATTTCCAAGCACTCCCTGTTTGTTGCCAATGTCCATTTTGCTCTCCATGTTCATGGTGACCTAACACTAACCCTAATTGGAATTTTCCCAAATAGGATTTTCCCATGTATTTTACCAGGAAATATAGATAGGGCAACCTAGAAAAGTCAGTGCCTCCTAAACTTTTCGAAGCCCTCCTATCCATTTCCAAGCACTCCCTGTTTTTTGCCAATGTCCAGTTTACACAGCGAGTTCATGGTGACCTAACCCTAACCATAAGTGGAATATTCCCAAAAAGGATTTTCTGATGTATTATACCCAGAAACATAGATAGGGCAGCCTAGAAAAGTCAGTGCCTTATAAACTTTTCCAAGCACTCCCTGTTTCTTGCCAATGTCCATTTTGCTCTCGGAGTTCATGGTGACCTAACCCTAACCCAAAGTGGAATTTTCCCATATAGGATTTTCCCATGGATTTTACCCAGAAACATAGATAGGGCAGCCTAGAAAGGTCAGTGCCCTCCTAACCATTTCCAAGCACTCCCTGTTTTTTGCCAATGTCCACTTTGCACACCAAGTTCATGGTGACATAACCCTAACCCCAAGTGGAATTTTCCCAAATAGGATTTTGCCATGTATTTTACCCAGAAACATATATAGGGCAGCCTAGAAAGGCCAGTTTCCTTTTTACCATTCCCAATTATTCCGAGCTTCTTGGCAATTTCCATTTTTCTCTCATAGATCATGGTGACCTAACCCTAACCCTAAGGGGAATTTTCCCAAATAGGATTTTTCCATGTATTCTACCAGGAACTATAGATAGGGCAGCCTAGAAAAGTCAGTGCCTCCTAAACTTTTCCAAGCACTCCCTGTTTGTTGCCAATGTCCATTTTGCTCTCAGAGTTCATGGTGACCTAACGCTAACATTAAGTGCAATTTTCCCAAATAGCATTTTCCCATGTATTTTACCCGGAAACATAGATCGGGCAGCCGAGAAAAGTCAGTGCCGTCCTAACCATTTCCAAGCACTCCCTGTTTGTTGCCAATATCCATTTTGCTCTCCCTGTTCATGGTCACCTAACCCTAACCCTAACTGGAATTTTCCCAAATAAGATTTTCCCATGTATTTTACCCGGAAACATAGATAGGGCAACCTAGAAAGGTCAGTGTACTCCTAACCATTTCCAAGTACTCCCTGATTGTTGCCAATATCCATTTTGCTCTCCGTGTTCATGGTCACCTAACCCTAACCCTAACTGGAATTTTCCCAACTAGGATTCTCCCTTTTATTTTACCCGGAAACATAGGTAGGGCAGCCTAGAAAGGTCAGTGCCCTCCCAACCATTTCCAAGCACTCCCTGATTGTTGCCAATGTCCATTTTGCTCTCTGTGTTCATAGTGACCTAAACCTAACTCTAAGTAGAATTTTCCCACATAGGACTTTTCTTGTATTTTACCTGGAAACATAGATAGGGCAGACAAGAAAGGTCAGTGCCTTCCTAACCATTTCCAAGCACTCCCTGTTTGTTGCCAATGTCCACTTTACACACCGAGTTCATAGTGACCTAACCGTAACCCTAAGTGGAATTCTCCGAAATAGGATTTCCCCATGTATTTTACCTGGAAACATAGATAGGGCAGCCTAAACTTTTCCAAGCACTCTCTATTTGTTGCCAATGTCCATTTTGCTCTTGGAGTTCATGGTGACCTAACCCTAACCCTAAGTGGAATTTACCCAAATAAGATTTTCCCATGTATTTTACCCGGAAACATAGATAGGGCAGCCGAGAAAAGTCAGTGCCCTCCTAAACTTTTCCAAGCACTCCCTGTTTGTTGCCAATGTCCATTTTGCTCTCCGTGTTCATGGTCACCTAACCCTAACCCTAACTGGAATTTTCCCAAATAGGATTCTCCCTTGTATTTTACCCGGAAACATAGATAGGGCAGCCTAGAAAGGTCAGTGCCCTCCTAACCATTTCCAAGCACTCCCTGTTTGTTGCCAATGTCCATTTTGCTCTCCGTGTTCATGGTGACCTAACACTAACCCTAATTGGAATTTTCCCAAATAGGATTTTCCCATGTATTTTACCAGGAAATATAGATAGGGCAACCTAGAAAAGTCAGTGCCTCCTAAACTTTTCGAAGCCCTCCTATCCATTTCCAAGCACTCCCTGTTTTTTGCCAATGTCCAGTTTACACCGCGAGTTCATGGTGACCTAACCCTAACCATAAGTGGAATATTCCCAAAAAGGATTTTCTGATGTATTATACCCAGAAACATAGATAGGGCAGCCTAGAAAAGTCAGTGCCTCATAAACTTTTCCAAGCACTCCCTGTTTCTTGCCAATGTCCATTTTGCTCTCGGAGTTCATGGTGACCTAACCCTAACCCAAAGTGGAATTTTCCCATATAGGATTTTCCCATGGATTTTACCCAGAAACATAGATAGGGCAGCCTAGAAAGGTCAGTGCCCTCCTAACCATTTCCAAGCACTCCCTGTTTGTTGCCAATGTCCACTTTGCACACCAAGTTCATGGTGACATAACCCTAACCCCAAGTGGACTTTTCCCAAATAGGATTTTGCCATGTATTTTACCCAGAAACATATATAGGGCAGCCTAGAAAGGCCAGTTTCCTTTTTACCATTCCCAATTATTCCGAGCTTCTTGGCAATTTCCATTTTTCTCTCATAGTTCATGGTGACCTAACCCTAACCCTAAGGGGAATTTTCCCAAATAGGATTTTTCCATGTATTCTACCAGGAACTATAGATAGGGCAGCCTAGAAAAGTCAGTGCCTCCTAAACTTTTCCAAGCACTCCCTGTTTGTTGCCAATGTCCATTTTGCTCTCAGAGTTCATGGTGACCTAACGCTAACATTAAGTGCAATTTTCCCAAATAGCATTTTCCCATGTATTTTACCCGGAAACATAGATCGGGCAGCCGAGAAAAGTCAGTGCCGTCCTAACCATTTCCAAGCACTCCCTGTTTGTTGCCAATATCCATTTTGCTCTCCCTGTTCATGGTCACCTAACCCTAACCCTAACTGGAATTTTCCCAAATAAGATTTTCCCATGTATTTTACCCGGAAACATAGATAGGGCAACCTAGATCAGTGTACTGTACCAATATCCATTTTGCTCTCCGTGTTCATGGTCACCTAACCCTAACCCTAACTGGAATTTTCCCAACTAGGATTCTCCCTTTTATTTTACCCGGAAACATAGGTAGGGCAGCCTAGAAAGGTCAGTGCCCTCCCAACCATTTCCAAGCACTCCCTGATTGTTGCCAATGTCCATTTTGCTCTCCGTGTTCATGGTCACCTAACCCTAACCCTAACTGGAATTTTCCCAACTAGGATTCTCCCTTTTATTTTACCCGGAAACATAGATAGGGCAGCCTAGAAAAGTCAGTGCCTCCTAAACTTTTCCAAACACTCCCTGTTTGTTGCCAATGTCCACTTTGCACACCGACTTCATGGTGACCTAACCCTAAGTGGAATTTTCCTAAATAGGATTTACCCATGTATTTTACCCGGAAACATAGATAGGGCAGCCTAGAAAGGCCAGTTTCCTTTTTACCATTCCCAAGCATTCCGAGCTTCTTGGCAATTTCCATTTTTCTCTCAGAGTTCATGGTGACCAAACCCTAACCCTAAGTGGAATGTTCCGAAATAGGATTTCTCCATGTATTTTAGCAGGAAACATAGATAGGGCAGCAATGAAAAGTCAGTGCCTCCTAAACTTTTCCAAGCACTCCCTGTTTGTTGCCAATGTCCATTTTGCTCTCGGAGTTCATGGTGATCTAACCCTAACATTAAGTGCAATTTTCCCAAATAGCATTTTCCCATGTATTTTACCCAGAAAGATGGATAGGGCAGCCTAGAAAGGTCATTGCCCTCCTAACGTTTTCCAAGTACTGCCTATTTGTTGCCAATGTCCATTTTGCTCTCTGTGTTCATGGTGACCTAACCCTAACCCTAAGTGGAATTTTCCCAAATAAATTTTCCCATGTATTTTACCCAGATCATAGATAGGGCAGACTAGAAAAGTCAGTGCCCTCCTAACCATTTACAAGCACTCCCTGTTTGTTGCCAATGTCCATTTTGCTCTCGGAGTTTAAGGTGATCTAACCCTAACCCTAAGTGGAATTTTCCCAAATAGGATTTTCCCATGTATTTTACCAGGAAACAAAGATAGGGCAGCCTAGAAAAGTCAGTGCCTCCTAAACTTTTCCAAGCCCTCCTATCCATTTCCAAGCACTCCCTGTTTTTTGCCAATGTCCAGTTTACACCCCGAGTTCATGGTGACCTAAGCCTAACCATAAGTAGAATTTTCCCAAAAAGGATTTTCTGATGTATTATACCCAGAAACATAGATAGGGCAGCCTAGAAAAGTCAGTACCTCATAAACTTTTCCAAGCACTCCCTGTTTCTTGCCAATGTCCAGTTTGCTCTTGGAGTTCATGGTGACTAACCCTAACCCTAAGGGAATTTCCAATATAGGATTTTACCATATATTTTACCCACGAAAAATAGATAGGGGCAGCCTAGAAAGGTAGTGCCTCCTACATTTCCAAGCACTCCCTGTTTGTTGCCAATGTCCATTGCTCTCTGTGTTCATAGTGACCTAAACCTAACTCTAAGTAGAATTTCCCACATGGACTTATTCTTGGCTATTTTACCTGGAAACATAGATAGGGCAGACAAGAAAGGTCAGTGCCTTCCTAACCATTTCCAAGCACTCCCTGTTTGTTGCCAATGTCCACTTTACACACCGAGTTCATAGTGACCTAACCGTAACCCTAAGTGGAATTCTCCGAAATAGGATTTCCCCATGTATTTTACCAGGAAACATAGATAGGGCAGCCTAAACTTTTCCAAGCACTCTCTATTTGTTGCCAATGTCCATTTTGCTCTCGGAGTTCATGGTGACCTAACCCTAACCCTAAGTGGAATTTACCCAAATAAGATTTTCCCATGTATTTTACCCGGAAACATAGATAGGGCAGCCGAGAAAAGTCAGTGCCCTCCTAACCTTTCCAAGCACTCCCTGTTTGTTGCCAATGTCCATTTTGCTCTCCGTGTTCATGGTCACCTAACCCTAACCCTAACTGGAATTTTCCCAAATAGGATTCTCCCTTGTATTTTACCCGGAAACATAGATAGGGCAGCCTAGAAAGGTCAGTGCCCTCCTAACCATTTCCAAGCACTCCCTTTTTTTTGCCAATGTCCATTTTGCTCTCCATGTTCATGGTGACCTAACACTAACCCTAATTGGAATTTTCCCAAATAGGATTTTCCCATGTATTTTACCAGGAAATATAGATAGGGCAACCTAGAAAAGTCAGTGCCTCCTAAACTTTTCGAAGCCCTCCTATCCATTTCCAAGCACTCCCTGTTTTTTGACAAGTCCAGTTACACCGCGAGTTCATGGTGACCTAACCCTAACCATAAGTGGAATATTCCCAAAAAGGATTTTCTGATGTATTATACCCAGAAACATAGATAGGGCAGCCTAGAAAAGTCAGTGCCTTATAAACTTTTCCAAGCACTCCCTGTTTCTTGCCAATGTCCATTTTGCTCTCGGAGTTCATGGTGACCTAACCCTAACCCAAAGTGGAATTTTCCCATATAGGATTTTCCCATGGATTTTACCCAGAAACATAGATAGGGCAGCCTAGAAAGGTCAGTGCCCTCCTAACCATTTCCAAGCACTCCCTGTTTTTTGCCAATGTCCACTTTGCACACCAAGTTCATGGTGACATAACCCTAACCCCAAGTGGAATTTTCCCAAATAGGATTTTGCCATGTATTTTACCCAGAAACATATATAGGGCAGCCTAGAAAGGCCAGTTTCCTTTTTACCATTCCCAATTATTCCGAGCTTCTTGGCAATTTCCATTTTTCTCTCATAGTTCATGGTGACCTAACCCTAACCCTAAGGGGAATTTTCCCAAATAGGATTTTTCCATGTATTCTACCAGGAACTATAGATAGGGCAGCCTAGAAAAGTCAGTGCCTCCTAAACTTTTCCAAGCACTCCCTGTTTGTTGCCAATGTCCATTTTGCTCTCAGAGTTCATGGTGACCTAACGCTAACATTAAGTGCAATTTTCCCAAATAGCATTTTCCCATGTATTTTACCCGGAAACATAGATCGGGCAGCCGAGAAAAGTCAGTGCCGTCCTAACCATTTCCAAGCACTCCCTGTTTGTTGCCAATGTCCATTTTGCTCTCCGTGTTCATGGTCACCTAACCCTAACCCTAACTGGAATTTTCCCAACTAGGATTCTCCCTTTTATTTTACCCGGAAACATAGATAGGGCAGCCTAGAAAAGTCAGTGCCTCCTAAACTTTTCCAAGCACTCCCTGTTTGTTGCCAATGTTCACTTTGCACACCGAGTTCATGGTGACCTAACCCTAAGTGGAATTTTCCTAAATAGGATTTACCCATGTATTTTACCCGGAAACATAGATAGGGCAGCCTAGAAAGGCCAGTTTCCTTTTTACCATTCCCAAGCATTCCGAGCTTCTTGGCAATTTCCATTTTTCTCTCAGAGTTCATGGTGACCAAACCCTAACCCTAAGTGGAATGTTCCGAAATAGGATTTCTCCATGTATTTTAGCAGGAAACATAGATAGGGCAGCAATGAAAAGTCAGTGCCTCCTAAACTTTTCCAAGCACTCCCTGTTTGTTGCCAATGTCCATTTTGCTCTCGGAGTTCATGGTGATCTAACCCTAACATTAAGTGCAATTTTCCCAAATAGCATTTTCCCATGTATTTTACCCAGAAAGATGGATAGGGCAGCCTTAGAAGGTCATGCCCTACTAACGTTTTCCAAGGTACTGCATTGTTGCCAATGTCAATTTTGCTCTCTGTGTCATGGTGAACCAAACTCCTAACCCTAACGTCAGGGAATTTTCCAAATAAATTTCCCATGTATTTACCAGATCATATCTGGGGCAGCCTAGAAAAGTCGGGCCAGCCTAATCCTAACCATCAAGGGCACTCCCTGTTTGTTGCCAATGTCCATTTGCTCTCCGGAGTTAAGGTGATCCAACCCTAACCCTAAGGGAATTCCTAAAAATAGGATATTACCATGTTATTTTTACCCGAAACATAGATAGGCAGCCTAGAAAGGCCAGTTTCCTTTTTACCATTCCCAAGCATTCCGAGCTTCTTGGCAATGTCCATTTTTCTCTCAGAGTTCATGGTGACCAAACCCTAACCCTAAGTGGAATGTTCCGAAATAGGATTTCTCCATGTATTTTAGCAGGAAACATAGATAGGGCAGCAATGAAAAGTCAGTGCCTCCTAAACTTTTCCAAGCACTCCCTGTTTGTTGCCAATGTCCATTTTGCTCTCGGAGTTCATGGTGATCTAACCCTAACATTAAGTGCAATTTTCCCAAATAGCATTTTCCCATGTATTTTACCCAGAAAGATGGATAGGGCAGCCTAGAAAGGTCATTGCCCTCCTAACGTTTTCCAAGTACTGCCTATTTGTTGCCAATGTCCATTTTGCTCTCTGTGTTCATGGTGACCTAACCCTAACCCTAAGTGGAATTTTCCCAAATAAATTTTCCCATGTATTTTACCCAGATCATAGATAGGGCAGCCTAGAAAAGTCAGTGCCGTCCTAACCATTTCCAAGCACTCCCTGTGTGTTGCCAATGTCCATTTTGCTCTCGGAGTTTAAGGTGATCTAACCCTAACCCTAAGTGGAATTTTCCTAAATAGGATTTACCCATGTATTTTACCCGGAAACATAGATAGGGCAGCCTAGAAAGGCCAGTTTCCTTTTTACCATTCCCAAGCATTCCGAGCTTCTTGGCAATTTCCATTTTTCTCTCAGAGTTCATGGTGACCAAACCCTAACCCTAAGTGGAATGTTCCGAAATAGGATTTCTCCATGTATTTTAGCAGGAAACATAGATAGGGCAGCAATGAAAAGTCAGTGCCTCCTAAACTTTTCCAAGCACTCCCTGTTTGTTGCCAATGTCCATTTTGCTCTCGGAGTTCATGGTGATCTAACCCTAACATTAAGTGCAATTTTCCCAAATAGCATTTTCCCATGTATTTTACCCAGAAAGATGGATAGGGCAGCCTAGAAAGGTCATTGCCCTCCTAACGTTTTCCAAGTACTGCCTATTTGTTGCCAATGTCCATTTTGCTCTCTGTGTTCATGGTGACCTAACCCTAACCCTAAGTGGAATTTTCCCAAATAAATTTTCCCATGTATTTTACCCAGATCATAGATAGGGCAGCCTAGAAAAGTCAGTGCCGTCCTAACCATTTCCAAGCACTCCCTGTTTGTGCCAATGTCCATGTTGCTCTGGAGTTAAGTTTAAGGTGTTATCAACCCTAACCCTAAGGGAATTCCCAAAGAGCATTTTCCCATGTATTTTATCCGGAAACATAGATAGGGCAGCCTAGAAATGCCAGTTTCCTTTTTACCATTCCCAAGCATTCCGAGCTTCTTGGGAATTTCCACTTTGCTCTCCGTGTTCATGGTGACCTAACCCTAACCCTAAGTGATATTTTCCCAAATAGGATTTTCCCATGTATTTTACCAGGAAACATAGATAGGGCAGCCTAGAAAAGTCAGTGACTCCTAAACTTTTCCAAGCACTCCCTGTTTCTTGCCAATGTCCATTTTGCTCTCGGAGTTCATGGTGACCTAACCCTAACCCTAAGTGGAATTTTCCCAAATAGGATTTCCCCATGTATTTTAGCAGGAAACATAGATACGGCAGCCTAGAAAGGTCATTGCCCTCCTAACGTTTTCCAAGTACTGCCTATTTGTTGCATTTTGCTCTCTGTGTTCATGGTGACCTAACCCTAACCCTAAGTGGAATTTTCCCAAATAAATTTTCCCATGTATTTTACCCAGATCATAGATAGGGCAGACTAGAAAAGTCAGTGCCCTCCTAACCATTTACAAGCACTCCCTGTTTGTTGCCAATGTCCATTTTGCTCTCGGAGTTTAAGGTGATCTAACCCTAACCCTAAGTGGAATTTTCCCAAATAGGATTTTCCCATGTATTTTACCAGGAAACAAAGATAGGGCAGCCTAGAAAAGTCAGTGCCTCCTAAACTTTTCCAAGCCCTCCTATCAATTTCCAAGCACTCCCTGTTTTTTGCCAATGTCCAGTTTACACCCCGAGTTCATGGTGACCTAAGCCTAACCATAAGTGGAATTTTCCCAAAAAGGATTTTCTGATGTATTATACCCAGAAACATAGATAGGGCAGCCTAGAAAAGTCAGTACCTGATAAACTTTTCCAAGCACTCCCTGTTTCTTGCCAATGTCCATTTTGCTTTCGGAGTTCATGGTGACCTAACCCTAACCCTAAGTGGAATTTTCCCAAATAGGATTTTCCCATGTATTTTACCAGGAAACAAAGATAGGGCAGCCTAGAGAAGTCAGTGCCTCCTAAACTTTTCCAAGCCCTCCTATCCATTTCCAAGCACTCCCTGTTTTTTGCCAATGTCCAGTTTACACCCCGAGTTCATGGTGACCTAAGCCTAACCATAAGTAGAATTTTCCCAAAAAGGATTTTCTGATGTATTATACCCAGAAACATAGATAGGGCAGCCTAGAAAAGTCAGTGCCTCATAAACTTTTCGAAGCACTCCCTGTTTCTTGCCAATGTCCATTTTGCTCTCTGTGTTCATGGTCCCCTAACCCTAACCCTAACTGGAATTTTCCCAAATAGGATTTTCCATATATTTTACCCAGAACATAGATAGGGCAGCTAGAAAGGTCAGTGCCCTCCTAACCATTTCCAAAGCACTCCCTGTTTGTTGCCCAATGTCCATTTTGCTCTCTGTGTTCATAGTAGAACCTTAACTCTAAGTAGAATTTTCCCACATAGGACTTTTCTTGGATTTTACCGGAAAAAAGATAGGGCAGACGAGAAAGGTCAGGCCTTCCTGAACCATCTTCCAAACACTCCCTGTTTGTTGCCAATGTCCACTTTACTACACACCGAGTTCATTTGTGACCTAACCGTAAGTGGAATTCTCCGAAATAGGATTTCCCCATGTATTTTACCAGGAAACATAGATAGGGCAGCCTAAACTTTTCCAAGCACTCTCTATTTGTTGCCAATGTCCATTTTGCTCTCGGAGTTCATGGTGACCTAACCCTAACCCTAAGTGGAATTTACCCAAATAAGATTTTCCCATGTATTTTACCCGGAAACATAGATAGGGCAGCCGAGAAAAGTCAGTGCCCTCCTAACCTTTCCAAGCACTCCCTGTTTGTTGCCAATGTCCATTTTGCTCTCCGTGTTCATGGTCACCTAACCCTAACCCTAACTGGAATTTTCCCAAATAGGATTCTCCCTTGTATTTTACCCGGAAACATAAATAGGGCAGCCTAGAAAGGTCAGTGCCTCCTAAACTTTTCCAAGCACTCCCTGTTTGTTGCCAATGTCCACTTTGCACACCGAGTTCATGGTGACCTAACCCTAAGTGGAATTTTCCTAAATAGGATTTTCCCATGTATTTTACCCGGAAACTTAAATAGGGCAGCCTAGAAAGGCCAGTTTCCTTTTTACCATTCCCAAGCATTCCGAGCTTTTTGGCAATTTCCATTTTTCTCTCAGAGTTCATGGTGACCAAACCCTAACCCTAAGTGGAATGTTCCGAAATAGGATTTTTCCATGTATTTTAGCAGGAAACATAGATAGGGCAGCAATGAAAAGTCAGTGCCTCCTAAACTTTTCCAAGCACTTCCTGTTTGTTGCCAATGTCCATTTTGCTCTCGGAGTTCATGGTGACCTAACCCTAACCCTAAGTGGAATTTTCCCAAATAGGATTTCCCCATGTATTTTAGCAGGAAACATAGATACGGCAGCCTAGAAAGGTCATTGCCCTCCTAACGTTTTCCAAGTACTGCCTATTTGTTGCCAATGTCCATTTTGCTCTCCGTGTTCATGGTGACCTAACCCTAACCCTAAGTGGAATTTTCCCAAATAAATTTTCCCATGTATTTTTCCCGGAAACATAGATAGGGCAGCCGAGAAAAGTCAGTGCCCTCCTAACCTTTTCCAAGCACTCCCTGTTTGTTGCCAATGTCCATTTTGCTCTCCGTGTTCATGGTCACCTAACCCTAACCCTAACTGGAATTTTCCCAAATAAATTTTCCCATGTATTTTTCCCGGATCATAGATAGGGCAGCATAGAAAAGTCAGTGCCCTCCTAACCATTTCCAAGCACTCCCTGTTTGTTGCCAATGTCCATTTTGCTCTCGGAGTTTAAGGTGATCTAACCCTAACCCTAAGTGGAATTTTCCCAAATAGGAGTTTCCCATGTATTTTACCAGGAAACAAAAATAGGGCAGCCTAGAAAAGTCAGTGCCTCCTAAACTTTTCCAAGCCCTCCTATCCATTTCCAAGCACTCCCTGTTTTTTGCCAATGTCCAGTTTACACCCTGAGTTCATGGTGACCTAAGCCTAACCATAAGTAGAATTTTCCCAAAAAGGATTTTCTGATGTATTATACCCAGAAACATAGATAGGGCAGCCTAGAAAAGTCAGTACCTCATAAACTTTTCCAAGCACTCCCTGTTTCTTGCCAATGTCCATTTTGCTTTTCGAGTTCATGGTGACCTAACCCTAACCCTAAGTGGAATTTTCCCATATAGGATTTTCCCATATATTTTACCCAGAAACATAGATAGGGCAGCCTAGAAAGGTCAGTGCCCTCCTAACCATTTCCAAGCACTCCCTGTTTGTTGCCAATGTCCATTTTGCTCTCTGTGTTCATAGTGACCTAAACCTAACTCTAAGTAGAATTTTCCCACATAGGACTTTTCTTGTATTTTACCTGGAAACATAGATAGGGCAGACAAGAAAGGTCAGTGCCTTCCTAACCATTTCCAAGCACTCCCTGTTTGTTGCCAATGTCCACTTTACACACCGAGTTCATAGTGACCTAACCGTAACCCTAAGTGGAATTCTCCGAAATAGGATTTCCCCATGTATTTTACCTGGAAACATAGATAGGGCAGCCTAAACTTTTCCAAGCACTCTCTATTTGTTGCCAATGTCCATTTTGCTCTTGGAGTTCATGGTGACCTAACACTAACCCTAAGTGGAATTTACCCAAATAAGATTTTCCCATGTATTTTACCCGGAAACATAGATAGGGCAGCCGAGAAAAGTCAGTGCCCTCCTAACCTTTTCCAAGCACTCCCTGTTTGTTGCCAATGTCCATTTTGCTCTCCGTGTTCATGGTCACCTAACCCTAACCCTAACTGGAATTTTCCCAAATAGGATTCTCCCTTGTATTTTACACGGAAACATAGATAGGGCAGCCTAGAAAGGTCAGTGCCCTCCTAACCATTTCCAAGCACTCCCTGTTTGTTGCCAATGTCCATTTTGCTCTCCGTGTTCATGGTGACCTAACACTAACCCTAATTGGAATTTTCCCAAATAGGATTTTCCCATGTATTTTACCAGGAAATATAGATAGGGCAACCTAGAAAAGTCAGTGCCTCCTAAACTTTTCCAAGCCCTCCTATCCATTTCCAAGCACTCCCTGTTTTTTGCCAATGTCCAGTTTACACCGCGAGTTCATGGTGACCTAACCCTAACCATAAGTGGAATTTTCCCAAAAAGGATTTTCTGATGTATTATACCCAGAAACATAGATAGGGCAGCCTAGAAAGGTCAGTGCCCTCCTAACCATTTCCAAGCACTCCCTGTTTGTTGCCAATGTCCATTTTGCTCTCTGTGTTCATAGTGATCTAAACCTAACTCTAAGTAGAATTTTCCCACATAGGACTTTTCTTGTATTTTACCTGGAAACATAGATAGGGCAGACAAGAAAGGTCAGTGCCTTCCTAACCATTTCCAAGCACTCCCTGTTTGTTGCCAATGTCCACTTTACACACCGAGTTCATAGTGACCTAACCGTAACCCTAAGTGGAATTCTCCGAAATAGGATTTCCCCATGTATTTTACCTGGAAACATAGATAGGGCAGCCTAAACTTTTCCAAGCACTCTCTATTTGTTGCCAATGTCCATTTTGCTCTTGGAGTTCATGGTGACCTAACCCTAACCCTAAGTGGAATTTACCCAAATAAGATTTTCCCATGTATTTTACCCGGAAACATAGATAGGGCAGCCGAGAAAAGTCAGTGCCCTCCTAACCTTTTCCAAGCACTCCCTGTTTGTTGCCAAAGGCACCGTGGATATTTGGGGTGCCTTTGGTCCTGGCTACCGGATGGATCCTGGCTACGATTTTTGATTTCTATTATAGTAACCATTTTGATATTATTTGTATTGCTATGTTGTTTCATTCAATGTATTCCCTCCATCCTGCAAATGTGCAAAAATGTTACGCCCTCCACTAGGAAGGACGCCTTAATCAGTGAATCAAGATCCCTTCTGGAACTGAAAGTGAGTAACATTAAAGAAAAAACAGAAAAGGAGGAGATGTGGGATTAATTGCATCTGCCCATGGACATCTCCCACAAGGGCCTGAGATAACTGTTTCAGACACAGGATACATTCATCAGCCTTTTGGACAGACTCTGATAAGAACACCTGCAGTAGCCTTGCATCTGGAGAGTGTCTGTTATTTGATATATTGTAACCACCCCTATATACGTCTTTTGATTATGCTGTGTGATGTAAAAACCTTAGTAACAATAAAAGAGGGTGCTGGAGTCAGGTCTGGGCTCTCATTCCGAGATACCTGTCTGCGTGTCTCATTCTCCATGGGAGACCACCACAGCAACAAACAGGGAGTGCTTGGGTATGGTTAGAAGCGCACTGACTTTTCTAGGCTGCTATATCTATGTTTACTGGTAAAATACATGGGAAGATCCTTTTTGGGAAAATTCCACTTAGGGTTAGGGTTAGGTCACAATGAACATGGAGAGCAAAATGGACATTGGCAACTAACAGGGAGTGCTTGGAAATGGTTAGCAGCACACTGACTTTTATAGGCTTCCCTATCTATATTTCCTGGTAAAATACATGGGAAAATCCTATTTAGGAAAATTCCACTTAGGATTAGGGTAAGATCACCATGAAATCCGAGAGCAAAATGGACATTGGCAACAAAGAGGGAGTGCTTGGAAATGGTTAGGAGGGAACTGACTTTTCTAGGCTGCCTTATTTACGTTTCTGGGTAAAATGCATGGGAAAATCCTATTTGGGAAAATTCCACTTAGGGTTCGGGTTAGGTCACCATGAACTCGGAGTGCAAAGTGGACATTGGCAACAAACAGGGAGTATTTGGAAATGGTTAGGAGGGAAGTGACCTTTCTAGGCTGCCGTATCTATGTTTCTGGGTAAAATACATGGGAAAATCCTATTTTGGAAAATTCCACTTAGGGTTAGGGTTAGGTCACCATGAACTCTGAGAGCAAAATGGACATTGGCAACAATCAGGGAGTGCTCGGATATGGTTAGGAGGGAACTGACCATTCTAGGCTGCCCTATCTATGTTTCCTGGTAAAATACATGGGAAAATCCTATTTGGGAAAATTCCACTTAGGGTTAGTGTTAATTCACCATGAACTCTGAGAGAAAAATGGAAATTCCCAAGAAGCTTGGAATGCTTGGGAATGGTAAAAAAGAAACTGTCCTTTCTAGGCTGCCCTACGTATGTTTCCGAGTGAAATACATGGGAAAATCCTATTTGGGAAAATTCCACTTAGGGTTAGGGTTAGGTCACCATGAACTCGGTGTGCAAAGTGGACATTTGCAAAAAAGAGGGAGTGCTTGGAAATGGTTAGGAGGGCACTGACCATTCTAGACTGCCCTATCTATGTTTCCTGGTAAAATACATGGGAAAATCCTATTTGGGAAAATTCCACTTAGGGTTAGGGTTAGGTCACCATGAACACCTAGAGGAAAATGGACATTGGCAACAAAGAGGGATTGCTTGGAAATGGTTAGGAGGGCACTGACCTTTCTCGGTTTCCCTATCTATCTTTCTGGGTAAAATACATCAGAAAATCCTATTTAGGAAAATTCTACTTAGGGTTAGGGTTAGGTCAACATGAACTCGGTGTGCAAAGTGGACATTGGCAACAAACAGGGAGTGCTTGGAAATGGTTAGGAGGCACTGACTTTTCTAGGCTGCCCTATCTATGTTTCCGGGTAAAATACATGGGAAAATCCTATTTGGGAAAATTCCACTTAGGGTTAGGTTATATCACCATGAACTCCGAAAGCAAAATCGGCATTGGCAACAAACGGAGTGGTTGGAAATCGCTGGAAGGGCACGGACTTTTCAAGGCTGCCCTATCTATGTTTCCTGGTAAAATACATGGGAAAATCCTATTTGGGAAAATTCCACTTAGGGTTAGGGTTAGATCACCATGAACTCCGAGACCAAAATGGACATTGGCAACAAATAGGCAGTACTTGGAAAAGGTTAGGAGGGCACTGACCTTTCTAGGCTGCCCTATCTAGGTTTCCGGGTAAAATACATGGGAAAATCCTATTTGGGAACATTCCACTTAGGGTTAGTGTTAGGTCACCATGAACTCGGTGTGCAAAGTGGACATTGGAAAAAAACAGGGAGTGCTTGGAAATGGTTAGGAGGGCACTGACCTTTCTAGGCTCCCTATCTATGTTTCTGGGTAAAATATATGGGAAAATCCTGTATGGAAAAATTCCACTTAGGGTTAGGGTTAGGTCACCATGAACTCCAAGAGCAAAATGGACATTGGCAAGAAACAGGGAGTGCTTGGAAAAGTTTATGAGGTACTGACTTTTCTAGGCTGCCCTATCTATGTTTCTGGGTATAATACATCAGAAAATCCTTTTTGGGAATATTCCACTTATGGTTAGGCTGAGGTCACCATGAAGTCGGGGTGTAAACTGGACATTGGCAAAAAACAGGGAGTGCTTGGAAATGGATAGGAGGGCTTGGAAAAGTTTAGGAGGCACTGACTTTTCTAGGCTGCCCTATCTTTGTTTCCGGGTAAAATACATGGGAAAATCCTATTTGGCAAAATTCCACTTAGGGTTAGGGTTAGGTCACCATGAACTCTGAGAGCAAAATGGACATTGGCAACAATCAGGGAGTGCTCGGATATGGTTAGGAGGGAACTGACCATTCTAGGCTGCCCTATCTATGTTTCCTGGTAAAATACATGGGAAAATCCTATTTGGGAAAATTCCACTTAGGGTTAGTGTTAATTCACCATGAACTCTGAGAGAAAAATGGAAATTCCCAAGAAGCTTGGAATGCTTGGGAATGGTAAAAAAGAAACTGTCCTTTCTAGGCTGCCCTATGTATGTTTCCGAGTGAAATACATGGGAAAATCCTATTTGGGAAAATTCCAATTAGGGTTAGTGTTAGGTCACCATGAACACGGAGAGCAAAATGGACATTGGCAACAAACAGGGAGTGTTTGGAAATGGTTAGGAGGGCACTGACCTTTCTAGGCTGCCCTATCTATGTTTCCGGGTAAAATACAAGGGAGAATCCTATTTGGGAAAATTCCAGTTAGGGTTAGGGTTAGGTGACCATGAACACGGAGAGCAAAATGGACATTGGCAACAAACAGGGAGTGCTTGGAAAAGGTTAGGAGGGCACTGACTTTTCTCGGCTGCCCTATCTATGTTTCCGGGTAAAATACATGGGAAAATCTTATTTGGGTAAATTCCACTTAGGGTTAGGGTTAGGTCACCATGAACTCCGAGAGCAAAATGGACATTGGGAACAAATAGAGAGTGCTTGGAAAAGTTTAGGCTGCCCTATCTATGTTTCCAGGTAAAATACATGGGGAAATCCTATTTCGGAGAATTCCACTTAGGGTTACGGTTAGGTCACTATGAACTCGGTGTGTAAAGTGGACATTGGGAACATACCGATTTTGCAAAACTACTTCCCTTATTTCTCCCATTTCTTGATTAATCATTTTAATGCTGTTAATTGTTTCATGAAACATATGAACAGTCCAATTGTTAAGCAAATGAAGGTCTCTATAGTTCATGGCAACTCCTAGATTGGGTAGAATCCCTCTGCTGATTTGAGTCTCTAAACTACCACCCAATGTTAGGGGTGGATCCGAGGAACCAGTATCATGTTTGTTCCGCAGGCCTCCATCAGGGAGATGAGGCAAAGCATATACAGCAGGAGTCAAAAGACCCAGTGTACAGGTGCCTTTCCAATCCTTAGGCACCTGGCGATAGGCTCTACGGCCACATAGTAGCCACATATCGGGTAACTCATAATAACCCTGGTGAGACTCATTAGCAAATGGTATTATGGATTCCATGTCAAGGCAAGCCATGTAGGTACTGATGTTTGTCCATTGATTGCTTTGATAAGTGTCATTTACCTTAGTAAGGTTACTTTTGATGGATTTGCATCTCTTTGCTGAATTCCATCATTGAAAGGAATGGCATGGAAAATGAGGCCACCACGACTGTCACCAGGAATTTGCATGCAGATCCAACAGTTCGTCGACGTTAAGTGTAAGAGCAGTGCGCCTGGCATCCCGTACAAAAGCATTAAAAGCCCACAGTCCCTGATCCTCATATGCCTGGCTGAGGTGGTGTACGTTGAGCCATATAAGGACGAACACAACGAGCTGGAGTCCAAATGATCTCGCCATGGTCGTCTATTGCAGCATAGCCTCGACCCCAAGTAATGAGAGAGGCAGGCCCTTTCCAGGTGGGATCAGGCAAACGTCGATAGTATACCTGGGGGCGTGAAGAATCTGTGGGAGAAGCAGAAAAATGCCTGCTTGCGGCAGTTGAGCCAGGGGTGCCAGAAACATTCAAAAAGTTTAAGGTAAAAAGTACAAGATTAAGAGTGTTTTGTATCCCAGGCAAGCCGGGGGTATTTTCTCCTTTCTTTTTTGCATGCATGTCTAGAGCCCTTTTTACGGTCTGATTGGCTCGTTCCACGATCGCTTGACCAGTGGAGTTATATGGAATGCCAAATTTATGAATAATAGACCAGCGAGAGCAAAACTGCGCAAAGGAGGTGCTGGTATAAGCAGGAGAGTTATCAGTCTTAATTTCTTTTGGATTGCCCAGGGTAGAAAAAGTACAAATACAATGATTAATAACATGTTTAGCAGACTCACCCCTTTGAGGGGTGGCCATAATAAAACCTGAATAGGTGTCAATGGAAACATGCAAATATTTCCAAGGGGCAAATGGTAAATATTGCATAACATCCATTTGCCAAAGTTGACAGCTCTGCGTCCCTCTTGGGTTGACCCCTTGAGGAACAGAGTGTGCTTGGAGGCTGCAGGTGGGACATTGTTGTATGATAGCCGCAGCCTCCGTAGCTGTTAAAGAAAATTGTTTCATTAAAGCCTTCTTATTTTGATGAAAATATGAATGGCTGTCCCATGGAGTTATGGGAGATAAAACAAGGACGGAAACGTCCTGTTGAGTGGAGGCGGCCGAAGCGGCAGCATCCGCCTTGGCATTGCCTTCGGAGATAATACCAGGGAAAGGTTGGTGACTTCTAATATGAGCAGGAAAAAAACAAGTAGAGCGGGAATGAAGAAGGGATTGGAGTGTGAGAAATAGACTGAGGAGAGAGTCATCCAGTGAGGGTGACACATATGAATCAGATAAAGAGGTGAGAACTTTATATACATAAAGACTATCTAAAATAAGATTAAAAGGTTCAGAAGAAAAAGTTTGTAAGGCCAATATTGTAGCAGCAAGTTCAGCACGCTGAGCAGAAGTTTGAGGAGGAGTAATTTTTGTGTGCCATTGTTCACCCTTCTTCCATACACATGAACCATAAGTCTTGCTGCCATCAACATACAGGGTGACAGCGTTAGGAATGGGAGAGGAGGAAATGGGAGAATGCAGAGAAATTGAAACATTATTAAGGAGTTGGAAGCGAGGGTCAAAGGGAATATGACAGGAAACAGATACTGCCCAGTCAGCAAGAGAAAGTTGCAATACATCTGAAGAGTACAATTGAAACAAGTGCCTTGGGGTTGATTCCCCTTTTGGATTGCAGCTGCAAGAGTGTCCATTTGAAAAGCATTGGTTCCCACAATGTGACAGGCTTTAAGAAAGTCTGCCAGAGTGGCCATGGGACTGGAAACAATTGGTTTAAGAATGGACTGGCAGTCTGCATTTGCATATTCATAAGCCAATTTTATGAGGATTTCATTTGCTGCATCTGTGTTTGAAATTTGATGCTCAATGGCAACTTGCAGGCAATTCACAAAGTCTGCATAGGATTCAGTTGCAGTTTGGTGAATGGCAGAAAAAGATTGAATCGGGGTGCCAGACTCATCAACACGAGCCATGGCAGAAAGAACACAAGCATTAATGATAGGAAATGCAAAGGGAGTAAAAGTTAGAGCTTGAGCATTGAGGGTAGTAAAATTGCCTTCTCCAAAGAGTTGTTCTGCTGTGTATTGTGAACCTGGGTGATTAGCTCTCTTTTGTGCCTCTCTTTTATATTCAGATTCAAAGACTACGTATTGTGTTCCGTTAAGAAGCATGCGGAACAGATCTTTCCAATCTTGAGGCAACATTCGATATGCACTAGCAATTGAATGTATTAGTCCTCTAGTATAGGGACTGGTTATGCCATAATCTTTTGTAGCCTTTTTCAATTCTCGGATCATAGCCAGGGGAAGTGTTTCCCAATTAACAATTAAGCCTGTAGCAGTCTGTTGGTAAGTAACAGGGAACAACTCTGTCTCGGATAGTTCAGAAACGCTTAAATCACCATTATTTAAAGCCTTTTGAAAAGCACCACGGATGATTCCAGGCTGGGAGAGAGGAGGCAACGTGGCAGGAACAGGAGAGGCTGTAGAATTTGCAATGGCAGAGGGAGGGTTAAAACCTGCTCCAGGGGGCAAGGGAGTGGCTAGCATAACAGACGGATTTTTATACGGTGGAGGATCTAATAAAGGCTGATGAGGCAATTCAGCATAGGTTTGAATCAGAGTATAGGCAATTTTCCAAAGGCACAAAATCTCTACAGGGGCTCTTGGAGACTGGTGGAGAACAGTACCAATTTTCCTCCATGTATTTACTTTTAAAGATCCAGACTCCGGATAGGATGAGCAGTTAGCCCATACATAAGCAAGCAATTTAACAGCCTCAGATTTAGAAAGGTGACGGGTTAATTTCTGTTCCTGATCAGTAAGATATTTTTTCCTGCCAAGTAGCCTCAGCTCTTCCACATGCTGCTTTTGAGCGTGAGACATTCCACCCCCCATACTTACGAAGAGGAGTCAGTTGCCAGCAACTTCGTCGGGTGCATCAAGCCTATTCCAGGCAA
Organism: Crotalus tigris; assembly: GCF_016545835.1. NCBI lineage: Eukaryota > Metazoa > Chordata > Lepidosauria > Squamata > Viperidae > Crotalus > Crotalus tigris. The sequence goes on from NW_024097285.1 coordinate 1,526,226, forward strand.
TAAGTAAAGGGTTGGCAGGGACGTATCCTTCAGTGGATCACGTCGGGGTCACCAGATGTGGTGGTCTCCCATGGAGAATGAGACACGCAGACAGGTATCTCGGGATGAGAGCCCAGAACTGACTCCAGCACCCTCTTTTATTGTTACTAAGGTTTTTACATCACACAGCATAATCAAAAGACGTATATAGGGGTGGTTACAATGTATCAAATAACAGACACTCTCCAGATGCAAGGCTACTGCAGGTGTTCTTATCAGAGTCTGTCCAAAAGGCTGATGAATGTATCCTGTGTCTGAAACAGTTATCTCAGGCCCTTGTGGGAGATGTCCATGGGCAGATGCAATTAATCCCACAGTTGCCAATGTCCACTTTGCACTCCGAGTTCATGGTGACCTAACCCTAACCCTTAGTGTAATTTTCCCAAATAGAATTTTCCAATGTATTTTATCTGGAAACATAGATAGGGCATCCTAGAAAAGTCAGTTCCCTCCTAACCTTTTCCAAGTACTCCCTGTTTGTTCCCAATGTCCATTTTGCTCTCCTTTTCATGGTGACCTAATTCGAACCCTAATTGGAAATTTCCCAAATAGGATTTTCCTATGTATTTTACCAGGAAACATAGATAGGCAGCCTAGAAAAGTCCGTGCCCTCCTAACGATTTCCAAGCACTCCCTGTTTGTTGCCAATGTCCATTTTGCACACTGAGTTCATGATGACCTAACCCTAACCCTAAGTGGAATTTTCCCAAATAGAATTTTCCAATGTATTTTACCTGGAAACATAGATAGGGCATCCTAGAAAAGTCAGTTCCCTCCTAACCTTTTCCAAATACTCCCTGTTTGTTGCCAATGTCCATTTTCCTCTACATGTTCATGGTGACCTAACCCTAACCGTAAGTGGAATTTTCCCAAATAGGATTTTCCCATGTATTTAACCAGGAAACATAGATAGGGCAGTCTATAAAGGTCAGTTCCCTCCTAACCATTTCCAAGCACTCCCTGTTTGTTGCCAATGTCCACTTTGCTCTCGGAGTTCATGGTGACCTAACCCTAACCCTAAGTGGAATTTTCCCAAATAGGATTTTCCCATGTATTTTACCCAGAAACATAGATAGGGAAGCCTAGAAAGGTCAGTTCCCTCCTAACCATATCCAAGCACTCCCTGATTGTTGCCAATGTTCATTTTGCTCTCCATATTCATGGTGACCTAACCCTAAACCTAAGTGGAATTTTCCCAAATAGGATTTTCCGATGTATTTTACCAGGAAACATAGATACGGCAGCCTAGAACGGTCAGTTCCCTCCTAATCATTTCCAAATACTCCCTGTTTGTTGCGAATGTCCACTTTTCACTCCGAGTTCATGCTGACCTAACCCGAACCCTAAGTGGAATTATCCCAAATAGGATTTTCCCATGCATTTTACCCGGAAACGTAAATAGGGCAGCCTAGAAAAGTCAGTTCCCTCCTAACCATTTCCAAGCACTCCGTGTTTGTTGCCAATGTCCACTTTGCACACCGGGTTCATGTTGACCTAACCCTAAGTGGAATTTTCCCAAATACGATTTTCTGAGGTATTTTACCAGGAAACACAGATAGGGCAGCCTAGAAAAGTCAGTGCCCTCCTAACCATTTCCAAGCACTCCCTGTTTGTTGCCAATGTCCATTTTGCTCTCGGAGTTCCTGTTGACCTAACCCTAACCCTAAGTGGAATTTTCCCAAATAGGATTTTCCCATGTATTTTACCCGGAAACATAGATAGGGCAGCCTAGAAAGGTCAGTTCCCTCCTAACGATATCCAAGCACTCCCTGATTGTTGCCAATGTCCATTTTGCTCTCCATATTCATGGTGCCCTAACCCTAACCCTAAGTGGAATTTTCCCAAATAGGATTTTCTGAGGTATTTTACCAGTAAACATAGATATAGCAGCCTAGAAAAGTCAGTGCGCTTCTAACCATATCCAAGCACTCCCTGTTTGTTGCCAATGTCCACTTTGCACTCCGAGTTCATGGTGACCTAACCCTAACCCTTAGTGTAATTTTCCCAAATAGAATTTTCCAATGTATTTTATCTGGAAACATAGATAGGGCATCCTAGAAAAGTCAGTTCCCTCCTAACCTTTTCCAAGTACTCCCTGTTTGTTCCCAATGTCGATTTTGCTCTCCTTTTCATGGTGACCTAATTCGAACCCTAATTGGAAATTTCCCAAATAGGATTTTCCTATGTATTTTACCAGGAAACATAGATAGGGCAGCCTAGAAAAGTCCGTGCCCTCCTAACGATTTCCAAGCACTCCCTGTTTGTTGCCAATGTCCATTTTGCTCTCGGAGTTCATGGTGATCTTACCCTAACCCTAAGTGGAATTTTCCCAAATAGGATTTTCACATGTACTTTACATGGAAACATAGATAGGGCAGCCTAGAAAAGTCAGTGCGCTTCTAACCATATCCAAGCACTCCCTTTTTGTTGCCAATGTCCACTTTGCACTCTGAGTTCATGGTGACCTAACCCTAACCCTAAGTGGAATTTTTCCAAGTAGGATTTTCCCATGTATTTTACCCAGAAATATAGATAGGGCAGTCTAGAAAGGTCAGTGCCCTCCTAACCATTTCCAAGCACTCCATGTTTGTTGCCAATGTCCACTTTGCACACTGAGTTCATGATGACCTAACCCTAACCCTAAGTGGAATTTTCCCAAATAGAATTTTCCGATGTATTTTACCTGGAAACATAGATAGGGAATCCTAGAAAAGTCAGTTACCTCCTAACCTTTTCCAAGTACTCCCTGTTTGTTCCCAATGTCCATTTTGCTCTCCGTTTTCATGGTGACCTAATTCGAACCCTAATTGGAAATTTCCCAAATAGGATTTTCCCATGTATTTTACCCGGAAACATAGATAGGGCAGCTTAGAAAAGTCCGTGCCCTCCTAACGATTTCCAAGCACTCCCTGTTTGTTGCCAATGTCCATTTTGCTCTCGGAGTTCATGGTGATCTTACCCTAACCCTAAATGGAATTTTCCCAAATAGGATTTTCACATGTACTTTACATGGAAACATAGATAGGGCAGCCTAGAAAAGTCAGTGCGCTTCTAACCATATCCAAGCACTCCCTTTTTGTTGCCAATGTCCACTTTGCACTCTGAGTTCATGGTGACCTAACCCTAACCCTAAGTGGAATTTTCCCAAGTAGGATTTTCCCATGTATTTTACCCAGAAATATAGATAGGGCAGTCTAGAAAGGTCAGTGCCCTCCTAACCATTTCCAAGCACTCCATGTTTGTTGCCAATGTCCACTTTGCACACTGAGTTCATGATGACCTAACCCTAACCCTAAGTGGAATTTTCCCAAATAGAATTTTCCGATGTATTTTACCTGGAAACATAGATAGGGAATCCTAGAAAAGTCAGTTACCTCCTAACATTTTCCAAATACTCCCTGTTTGTTGCCAATGTCCATTTTGCTCTCCGTGTTCATGGTGACCTAAACCTAACTCTAAGTGGTATTTTCCCAAATAGGATTTTCCCATGTATTTTACCCGGAAACATAGGTAGGGCAGCTTAGAAAAGTCAGTGCCTCCTAACCATTTCCAAGCACTCCCTGTTTGTTGCCAATGTCCACTTTGCACACCGAGTTCATGTTGACCTAACCTTAACCCTAAGTAGAATTTTCCCAAATAGAATTTTCTGATGTATTTTACCCAGAAAGATAGATAGGGAAACCAAGAAAGGTCAGTGCCCTCCTAACCATTTCCAAGCAATCCCTGTTTGTTGCCAATGTCCATTTTCCTCTACATGTTCATGGTGACCTAACCCTAACCCTAAGTGGTATTTTCCCAAATAGGATTTTCCCATGTATTTTACCAGGAAACATAGATAGGGCAGTCTATAAAGGTCAGTGCCCTCCTAACCATTTCCAAGCACTCCCTCTTTGTTGCCAATGTCTACTTTGCTCTCGGAGTTCATGGTGACCTAACCCTAACCCTAAGTGGAATTTTCCCAAATAGGATTTTCCCATGTATTTTACCCAGAAACATAGATAGGGAAGCCTAGAAAGGTCAGTTCCCTCCTAACCATATCCAAGCACTCCCTGATTGTTGCCAACGTTCATTTTGCTCTCCATATTCATGGTGACCTAACCCTAACCCTAAGTGGAATTTTCCCAAATAGGATTTTCCCATGTATTTTACCAGGAAACATAGATAGGGCAGCCTAGAAAGGTCAGTTCTCTCCTAACCATATACGAACAATCCCTGATTATTGCCAATGTCCATTTTGCTTTCAGAGGTCATGGTGACCTAACCCTAAGTGGAATTTTCCAAAATAGGATTTTCCCATGTATTTTACCGAGAAACATAGATACGGCAGCCTAGAACGGTCAGTTCCCTCCTAATGATTTCCAAATACTCCCTGTTCATTGCGAATGTCCACTTTGCACTCCGAGTTCATGGTGACATAACCCGAACCCTAAGTGGAATTATCCCAAATAGGATTTTCCCATGCATTTTACCCGGAAACGTAAATAGGGCAGCCTAGAAAAGTCAGTTCCCTACTAACTATTTCCAAGCACTCCCTGTTTGTTGCCAATGTCCACTTTGCACACCGGGTTCATGTTGACCTAACCCTAAGTGGAATTTTCCCAAATAGGATTTTCTGAGGTATTTTACCAGGAAACACAGATAGGGCAGCCTAGAAAAGTCAGTGCCCTCCTAACCATTTCCAAGCACTCTCTGTTTGTTGCTAATGTCCATTTTGCTCTCGGAGTTCATGTTGACCTAACCCTAACCCTAAGTGGAATTTTCCCAAATAGGATTTTCCCATGTATTTTACCTGTAAACATAGATAGGGCGGCCTAGAAAGGTCAGTTCCCTCCTAACGATATCCAAGCACTCCCTGATTGTTGCCAATGTCCATTTTGCTCTCCATATTCATGGTGCCCTAACCCTAACCCTCAGTGGAATTTTCCCAAATAGGATTTTCCCATGTATTTTACCAGGAAACATAGATAGGGCAGCCTAGAAAGGACAGTTCCCTCCTAACCATATCCGAGCACTCCCTGATTGTTTCCAATGTCCATTTTGTTCTCCGGGTTCATGGTGACCTAACCCTAACCCTAAGTGGAATTTTCCCAAATAGGATTTTCCCATGTATTTTACCAGGAAACATAGATAGGGCAGCCTAGAAAAGTCAGTGCCCTCCTAACCTTTTCCAAGCACTCCCTGTTTCTTGCCAATGTCCATTTTGCTATCGGAATTCATGGTGATCTTACCCTAATCCTAAGTGGAATTTTCCCAAATAGGATTTTCCCATGTATTTTACCAGGAAACATAGATAGGGCAGCCTATAAAAGTCAGTGTGCTGCTAACCATTTCCAAACACTCCCTGTTTCTTGCCAGTGTCCACTTTGCACTCCGAATTCATGGTGACCTAACCCTAACCCTCAGTGGAATTTTCCCAAATAGAATTTTACAATGTATTTTATCTGGAAACATAGATAGGGCATCCTAGAAAAGTCAGTTCCCTCCTAACCTTTTCCAAAGTACTCCCTGTTTATTGCCAATGTCCATTATGCTCTCCGTTTTCATGGTGACCTAACCCTAACCCTAAGTGGAATTTTCCCAAATAGGATTTTCCCATGTATTTTACCAGGAAACATAGATAGGGCAGCCTAGAAAGGTCAGTTCCCTCCTAACGATATCCAAGCACTCCCTGATTGTTGCCAATGTCCATTTTGTTCTCCGGGTTCATGGTGATCTAACCCTAACCCTAAGTGGAATTTTCCCAAATAGGATTTTCCCATGTATTTTACCAGGAAACATAGATAGGGCAGCCTAGAAAGGACAGTTCCCTCCTAACCATATCCGAGCACTCCCTGATGTTGCCAATGTCCATTTTGTTCTCCGGGTTCATGGTGATCTAACCCTAACCCTAAGTGGAATTTTCCCAAATAGGATTTTCCCATGTATTTTACCAGGAAACATAGATAGGGCAGCCTAGAAAAGTCAGTGCCCTCCTAACCTTTTCCAAGCACTCCCTGTTTGTTGCCAATGTCCATTTTGCTATCGGAATTCATGGTGATCTTACCCTAATCCTAAGTGGAATTTTCCCAAATAGGATTTTCCCATGTATTTTACCAGGAAACATAGATAGGGCAGCCTATAAAAGTGAGTGTGCTGCTAACCATTTCCAAGCACTCCCTGTTTCTTGCCAGTGTCCACTTTGCACTCCGAGTTCATGGTGACCTAACCCTAACCCTAAGTGGAATTTTCCCAAATAGAATTTTACAATGTATTTTATCTGGAAACATAGATAGGGCATCCTAGAAAAGTCAGTTCCCTCCTAACCTTTTTTAAGTACTCCCTGTTTATTGCCAATGTCCATTTTGCTCTCGGAGTTCATGGTGATCTAACCCTAACCCTAAGTGGAATTTTCCCAAACAGGATTTTCCTATGTATTTTACCCAGAAACATAGATAGGGCAACCTGGAAAGGTCAGTGCCCTCCTAACGTTTTCCAAGTACTGCGTATTTGTTGCCAATGTCCATTTTGCTCTCCGTGTTCATGGTGACCTAACCTTAACCCTAAGTGGAATTTTCCCAAATAGGATTTTCCCATGTATTTTACCAGGAAATATAGATAGGGCAACCTAGAAAAGTCAGTGCCTCCTAAACTTTTCGAAGCCCTCCTATCCATTTCCAAGCACTCCCTGTTTTTTGCCAATGTCCAGTTTACACCGCGAGTTCATGGTGACCTAACCCTAACCATAAGTGGAATTTTCCCAAAAAGTATTTTCTGATGTATTATACCCAGAAACATAGATAGGGCAGCCTAGAAAAGTCAGTGCCTCATAAACTTTTCCAAGCACTCCCTGTTTCTTGCCAATGTCCATTTTGCTCTCGGAGTTCATGGTGACCTAACCCTAACCCTAAGTGGAATTTTCCCATATAGGATTTTCCCATGGATTTTACCCAGAAACATAGATAGGGCAGCCTAGAAAGGTCAGTGCCCTTCTAATCATTTCCAAGCACTCCCTGTTTGTTGCCAATGTCCACTTTGCACACCAAGTTCATGGTGACATAACCCTAACCCTAAGTGGAATTTTCCCAAATAGGATTTTCCCATGTATTTTACCAGGAAACATAGATAGGGCAGCCTAGAAAAGTCAGTGCCCTCCTAACCTTTTCCAAGCACTCCCTGTTTCTTGCCAATGTCCATTTTGCTATCGGAATTCATGGTGATCTTACCCTAATCCTAAGTGGAATTTTCCCAAATAGGATTTTCCCATGTATTTTACCAGGAAACATAGATAGGGCAGCCTATAAAAGTCAGTGTGCTGCTAACCATTTCCAAACACTCCCTGTTTCTTGCCAGTGTCCAGTTTGCACTCCGAGTTCATGGTGACCTAACCCTAACCCTAAGTGGAATTTTCCCAAATAGAATTTTACAATGTATTTTATCTGGAAACATAGATAGGGCATCCTAGAAAAGTCAGTTCCCTCCTAACCTTTTCAAAGTACTCCCTGTTTATTGCCAATGTCCATTATGCTCTCCGTTTTCATGGTGACCTAACCCTAACCCTAAGTGGAATTTTCCCAAATAGGATTTTCCCATGTATTTTACCAGGAAACATAGATAGGGCAGCCTAGAAAGGTCAGTTCCCTCCTAACGATATCCAAGCACTCCCTGATTGTTGCCAATGTCCATTTTGCTCTCCATATTCATGGTGCCCTAACCCTAACCCTAAGTGGAATTTTCCCAAATATGATTTTCCCATGTATTTTACCAGGAAACATAGATAGGGCAGCCTAGAAAGGACAGTTCCCTCCTAACCATATCCGAGCACTCCCTGATTGTTGCCAATGTCCATTTGGTTCTCCGGGTTCATGGTGATCTAACCCTAACCCTAAGTGGAATTTTCCCAAATAGGATTTTCCCATGTATTTTACCAGGAAACATAGATAGGGCAGCCTATAAAAGTGAGTGTGCTGCTAACCATTTCCAAGCACTCCCTGTTTCTTGCCAGTGTCCACTTTGCACTCCGAGTTCATGGTGACCTAACCCTAACCCTAAGTGGAATTTTCCCAAATAGAATTTTACAATGTATTTTATCTGGAAACATAGATAGGGCATCCTAGAAAAGTCAGTTCCCTCCTGACCTTTTTTAAGTACTCCCTGTTTATTGCCAATGTCCATTTTGCTCTCGGAGTTCATGGTGACCTAACCCTAACCCTAAGTGGAATTTTCCCAAACAGGATTTTCCTATGTATTTTACCCAGAAACATAGATAGGGCAGCCTGGAAAGGTCAGTGCCCTCCTAACGTTTTCCAAGTACTGCGTATTTGTTGCCAATGTCCATTTTGCTCTCCGTGTTCATGGTGACCTAACCTTAACCCTAAGTGGAATTTTCCCAAATAGGATTTTCCCATGTATTTTACCAGGAAATATAGATAGGGCAACCTAGAAAAGTCAGTGCCTCCTAAACTTTTCCAAGCCCTCCTATCCATTTCCAAGCACTCCCTGTTTTTTGACAATGTCCAGTTTACACCGCGAGTTCATGGTGACCTAACCCTAACCATAAGTGGAATTTTCCCAAAAAGTATTTTCTGATGTATTATACCCAGAAACATAGATAGGGCAGCCTAGAAAAGTCAGTGCCTCATAAACTTTTCCAAGTACTCCCTGTTTCTTGCCAATGTCCATTTTGCTCTCGGAGTTCATGGTGACCTAACCCTAACCCTAAGTGGAATTTTCACAGATAGGATTTTCCCATGGATTTTACCCAGAAACATAGATAGGGCAGCCTAGAAAGGTCAGTGCCCTCCTAATCATTTCCAAGCACTCCCTGTTTGTTGCCAATGTCCACTTTGCACACCAAGTTCATGGTGACATAACCCTAACCCTAAGTGGAATTTTCCCAAATAGGATTTTCCCATGTATTTTACCAGGAAACATAGATAGGGCAGCCTAGAAAAGTCAGTGCCCTCCTAACCTTTTCCAAGCACTCCCTGTTTGTTGCCAATGTCCATTTTGCTATCGGAAATCATGGTGATCTTACCCTAATCCTAAGTGGAATTTTCCCAAATAGGATTTTCCCATGTATTTTACCAGGAAACATAGATAGGGCAGCCTATAAAAGTCAGTGTGCTGCTAACCATTTCCAAGCACTCCCTGTTTCTTGCCAGTGTCCACTTTGCACTCCGAGTTCATGGTGACCTAACCCTAACCCTAAGTGGAATTTTCCCAAATAGAATTTTACAATGTATTTTATCTGGAAACATAGATAGGGCATCCTAGAAAAGTCAGTTCCCTCCTAACCTTTTCCAAGTACTTCCTGTTTATTGCCAATGTCCATTATGCTCTCCGTTTTCATGGTGACCTAACCCTAACCCTAAGTGGAATTTTCCCAAATAGGATTTTCCCATGTATTTTACCAGGAAACATAGATAGGGCAGTCTAGAAAAGTCCGTGCCCTCCTAACGATTTCCAAGCACTCCCTGTTTGTTGCCAATGTCCATTTTGCTCTCGGAGTTCATGGTGACCTAACCCTAACCCTAAGTGGAATTTTCCCAAATAGGATTTTCCTATGTATTTTACCCAGAAACATAGATATGGCAGCCTAGAAAGGTCAGTGCCCTCCTAACGTTTTCCAAGCACTGCCTATTTGTTGCCAATGTCCATTTTGCTCTCCGTGTTCATGGTGACCTAACCCTAACCCCAAGTGGAATTTTCCCAAATAGGATTTTCTCATGTATTTTACCCGGAAATATAGATGTGGCAACCTAGAAAAGTCAGTGCCCTCCTAACCTTTTCCAACCACTCCCTGTTTGTTGCCAATGTCCATTTTGCTATCGGAATTCATGGTGATCTTACCCTAATCCTAAGTGGAATTTTCCCAAATAGGATTTTCCCATGTATTTTACCAGGAAACATAGATAGGGCAGCCTATAAAAGTCAGTGTGCTGCTAACCATTTCCAAGCACTCCCTGTTTCTTGCCAGTGTCCACTTTGCACTCCGAGTTCATGGTGACCTAACCCTAACCCTAAGTGGAATTTTCCAAAATAGAATTTTATAATGTATTTTATCTGGAAACATAGATAGGGCATCCTAGAAAAGTCAGTTCCCTCCTAACCTTTTCCAAGTACTCCCTGTTTATTGCCAATGTCCACTTTGGACTCCGAGTTCATGGTGACATAACCCGAACCCTAAGTGGAATTATCCCAAATAGGATTTTCCCATGCATTTTACACGGAAACGTAAATAGGGCAGCCTAGAAAAGTCAGTTCCCTCCTAACTATTTCCAAGCACTCCCTGTTTGTTGCCAATGTCCACTTTGCACACCGGGTTCATGTTGACCTAACCCTAACCCTAAGTGGAATTTTCCCAAATAGGATTTTCTGAGGTATTTTACCAGGAAACACAGATAGGGCAGCCTAGAAAAGTCAGTGCCCTCCTAACCATTTCCAAGCACTCCCTGTTTGTTGCCAATGTCCATTTTGCTCTCGGAGTTCATGTTGACCTAACCCTAACCCTAAGTGGAATTTTCCCAAATAGGATTTTCCCATGCATTTTACCTGGAAACATAGATAGGGCAGTCTAGAAAGGTCAGTGCCCTTCTAACTATATCCAAGCACTCCCTGTTTGTTGCCAATGTCCATTTTGCTCTCGGAGTTCATGTTGACCTAACCCTAACCCTAAGTGGAATTTTCCCAAATAGGATTTTCCCATGTATTTTACCTGTAAACATAGATAGGGCAGCCTAGAAAGGTCAGTTCCCTCCTAACGATATCCAAGCACTCCCTGATTGTTTCCAATGTCCATTTTGCTCTCCATATTCATGGTGCCCAAACCCTAACCCTAAGTGGAATTTTCCCAAATAGGATTTTCCCATGTATTTTACCAGGAAACATAGATAGGGCAGCCTAGAAAGGACAGTTCCCTCCTAACCATATCCGAGCACTCCCTGATTGTTGCCAATGTCCATTTTGTTCTCCGGGTTCATGGTGACCTAACCCTAACCCTAAGTGGAATTTTCCCAAATAGGATTTTCCCATGTATTTTACCAAGAAACACAGATAGGGGAGCCTAGAAAAGTCAGTGCCCTCCTAACCTTTTCTAAGCACTCCCTGTTTGTTGCCAATGTCCATTTTGCTATCGGAATTCATGGTGATCTTACCCTAATCCTAAGTGGAATTTTCCCAAATAGGATTTTCCCATGTATTTTACCAGGAAACATAGATAGGGCAGCCTAGAAAACTCAGTGTGCTGCTAACCATTTCCAAGCACTCCCTGTTTCTTGCCAGTGTCCACTTTGCACTCCGAGTTCATGGTGACCTAACCCTAACCCTAAGTGGAATTTTCCCAAATAGAATTTTACAATGTATTTTATCTGGAAACATAGATAGGGCATCCTAGAAAAGTCAGTTCCCTCCTAACCTTTTCCAAGTACTCCCTGTTTATTGCCAATGTCCATTTTGCTCTCCGTTTTCATGGTGACCTAACCCTATCCCTAAGTGGAATTTTCCCAAATAGGATTTTCCCATGTATTTTACCAGGAAACATAGATAGGGCAGTCTAGAAAAGTCCGTGCCCTCCTAACGATTTCCAAGCACTCCCTGTTTGTTGCCAATGTCCATTTTGCTCTCGGAGTTCATGGTGATCTTACCCTAATCCTAAGTGGAATTTTCCCAAATAGGATTTTCCCATGTACTTTACATGGAAACATAGATAGGGCATCCTAGAAAAGTCATTGCCCTCCTAACCATTTCCAAGGACTCTCTGTTTGTTGCCAATGTCCATTTGCTCTCCGAGTTCATGGTGACCTAACCCTAACCCTAAGTGGAATTTTCCCAAGTAGGATTTTCCCATGTATTTTACCCAGAAATATAGATAGGGCAGTCTAGAAAGGTCAGTGCCCCCCTAACCATTTCCAAGCACTCCATGTTTGTTGCCAATGTCCACTTTGCACACTGAGTTCATGATGACCTAACCCTAACCCTAAGTGGAATTTTCCCAAATAGAATTTTCCGATGTATTTTACCTGGAAACATAGATAGGGAATCCTAGAAAAGTCAGTTCCCTCCTAACATTTTCCAAATACTCCCTGTTTGTTGCCAATGTCCATTTTGCTCTCCGTGTTCATGGTGACCTAAACCTAACTCTAAGTGGTATTTTCCCAAATAGGATTTTCCCATGTATTTTACCCGGAAACATAGATAGGGCAGCTTAGAAAAGTCAGTGCCTCCTAACCATTTCCAAGCACTCCCTGTTTGTTGCCAATGTCCACTTTGCACACCGAGTTCATGTTGACCTAACCCTAACACTAACTAGAATTTTCCCAAATAGAATTTTCTGATGTATTTTACCCAGAAAGATAGATAGGGAAACCAAGAAAGGTCAGTGCCCTCCTAACCATTTCCAAGCAATCCCTGTTTGTTGACAATGTCCATTTTCCTCTACATGTTCATGGTGACCTAACCCTAACCTTAAGTGGTATTTTCCCAAATAGGATTTTCCCATGTATTTTACCAGGAAACATAGATAGGGCAGTCTATAAAGGTCAGTGCCCTCCTAACCATTTCCAAGCACTCCCTCTTTGTTGCCAATGTCTACTTTGCTCTCGGAGTTCATGGTGACCTAACCCTAACCCTAAGTGGAATTTTCCCAAATAGGATTTTCCCATGTATTTTACCCAGAAACATAGATAGGGAAGCCTAGAAAGGTCAGTTCCCTCCTAACCATATCCAAGCACTCCCTGATTGTTGCCAACGTTCATTTTGCTCTCCATATTCATGGTGACCTAACCCTAACCCTAAGTGGAATTTTCCCAAATAGGATTTTCCCATGTATTTTACCAGGAAACATAGATAGGGCAGCCTAGAAAGGTCAGTTCTCTCCTAACCATATCCGAGCAATCCCTGATTATTGCCAATGTCCATTTTGCTGTCACAGGTCATGGTGACCTAACCCTAACCCTAAGTGGAATTTTCCAAAATAGGATTTTCCGATGTATTTTACCCAGAAACATAGATACGGCAGCCTAGAACGGTCAGTTCCCTCCTAACCATTTCCAAATACTCCCTGTTCATTGCGAATGTCCACTTTGCACTCCGAGTTCATGGTGACATAACCCGAACCCTAAGTGGAATTATCCCAAATAGGATTTTCCCATGCATTTTACACGGAAACGTAAATAGGGCAGCCTAGAAAAGTCAGTTCCCTCCTAACTATTTCCAAGCACTCCCTGTTTGTTGCCAATGTCCACTTTGCACACCGGGTTCATGTTGACCTAACCCTAACCCTAAGTGGAATTTTCCCAAATAGGATTTTCTGAGGTATTTTACCAGGAAACACAGATAGGGCAGCCTAGAAAAGTCAGTGCCCTCCTAACCATTTCCAAGCACTCCCTGTTTGTTGCCAATGTCCATTTTGCTCTCGGAGTTCATGTTGACCTAACCCTAACCCTAAGTGGAATTTTCCCAAATAGGATTTTCCCATGTATTTTACCTGTAAACATAGATAGGGCAGCCTAGAAAGGTCAGTTCCCTCCTAACGATATCCAAGCACTCCCTGATTGTTGCCAATGTCCATTTTGCTCTCCATATTCATGGTGCCCTAACCCTAACCCTAAGTGGAATTTTCCCAAATAGGATTTTCCCATGTATTTTACCAGGAAACATAGATAGGGCAGCCTAGAAAGGACAGTTCCCTCCTAACCATATCCGAGCACTCCCTGATTGTTGCCAATGTCCATTTTGTTCTCCGGGTTCATGGTGACCTAACCCTAACCCTAAGTGGAATTTTCCCAAATAGGATTTTCCCATGTATTTTACCAGGAAACATAGATAGGGCAGCCTAGAAAAGTCAGTGCCCTCCTAACCTTTTCCAAGCACTCCCTGTTTGTTGCCAATGTCCATTTTGCTATCGGAATTCATGGTGATCTTACCCTAATCCTAAGTGGAATTTTCCCAAATAGGATTTTCCCATGTATTTTACCAGGAAACATAGATAGGGCAGCCTATAAAAGTCAGTGTGCTGCTAACCATTTCCAAGCACTCCCTGTTTCTTGCCAGTGTCCACTTTGCACTCCGAGTTCATGGTGACCTAACCCTAACCCTAAGTGGAATTTTCCCAAATAGAATTTTACAATGTATTTTATCTGGAAACATAGATAGGGCATCCTAGAAAAGTCAGTTCCCTCCTAACCTTTTCCAAGTACTCCCTGTTTATTGCCAATGTCCATTATGCTCTCCGTTTTCATGGTGACCTAACCCTAACCCTAAGTAGAATTTTCGCAAATAGGATTTTCCCATGCATTTTACCTGGAAACATAGATAGGGCATCCTAGAAAAGTCATTACCCTCCTAACCATTTCCAAGGACTCTCTGTTTGTTGCCAATGTCCATTTGCTCTCCGTGTTCATGGTGACCTAACCCTAACCATAAGTGGAATTTTCCCAAAAAGTATTTTCTGATGTATTATACCCAGAAACATAGATAAGGCAGCCTAGAAAAGTCAGTGCCTCATAAACTTTTCCAAGCACTCCCTGTTTGTTGCCAATGTCCACTTTGCACACCGGGTTCATGTTGACCTAACCCTAACCCTAAGTAGAATTTTCGCAAATAGGATTTTCCCATGCATTTTACCTGGAAACATATATAGGGCAGTCTAGAAAGGTCAGTGCCCTTCTAACCATATCCAAGCACTCCCTGTTTGTTGCCAATGTCCATTTTGCTCTCGGAGTTCATGTTGACCTAACCCTAACCCTAAGTGGAATTTTCCCAAATAGGATTTTCCCATGTATTTTACCTGTAAACATAGATAGGGCAGCCTAGAAAGGTCAGTTCCCTCCTAACGATATCCAAGCACTCCCTGATTGTTTCCAATGTCCATTTTGCTCTCCATATTCATGGTGCCCAAACCCTAACCCTAAGTGGAATTTTCCCAAATAGGATTTTCCCATGTATTTTACCAGGAAACATAGATAGGGCAGCCTAGAAAGGACAGTTCCCTCCTAACCATATCCGAGCACTCCCTGATTGTTGCCAATGTCCATTTTGTTCTCCGGGTTCATGGTGACCTAACCCTAACCCTAAGTGGAATTTTCCCAAATAGGATTTTCCCATGTATTTTACCAGGAAACATAGATAGGGCAGCCTAGAAAGGTCAGTTCCCTCCTAACCATTTCCAAACACTCCCTGTTTGTTGCCAATGTCCATTTTGCTCTCGCAGTTCATGGTGACCTAACCTTAACCCTAAGTGGAATTTTCCCAAATAGGATTTTCCTATGTATTTTACCAAGAAACATAGATAGGGCAGCCTAGAAAAGTCAGTGCCTCCTAAACTTTTCCAAGCACTCTCTATTTGTTGCCAATGTCCATTTTGCTCTCGGAGTTCATGGTGACCTAACGCTAACATTAAGTGCAATTTTCCCAAATAGCATTTTCCCATGTATTTTACCCAGAAACATAGATAGGGCAGCCTATAAAGGTCAGTGCCCTCCTAACAATTTCCAAGCACTCCCTGTTTGTTGCCAATGTCCATTTTGCTCTCCATGTTCATAGTGACCTAACCCTAACCCTAAGTGGAAATTTCCCAAAAAGGATCTTCCCATGTATTTTACCAGTAAACATAGATAGGGCAGCCTAGAAAAGTCAGGTCCCTCCTAACCATTTCCAAATACTCCCTGTTTGTTGCCAATGTCTACTTTGCACTCCAAGTTCATGGTGACCTAATCCTAACCCTAAGTGGAATTTTCCCAAAAAGGATCTTCCCATGTATTTTACCAGTAAACATAGATAGGGCAGCCTAGAAAAGTCAGTGCGTTTCTAACCATATCCAAGCACTCCCTGTTTGTTGCCAATGTCCACTTTGCATTCCGAGTTCATGGTGACCTAACTGTAACCCTAAGTGGAATTTTCCCAAGTAGGATTTTCCAATGTATTTTACCTGGAAACATAGATAGGGCAGCCTATAAAAGTCTGTGCGCTGCTAACCATTTCCAAGCACTCCCTGTTAGTTGCCAATATCCACTTTGCACACCGAGTTCATGGTGACCTAACCCTAACCCTAAGTGTAATTTTCCCAAATAGAATTTTCCAATCTATTTTACCAGGAAACATAGATACGGCAGCCTAGAAAGGTCAGTTCCCTCCTAACCATATCCAAGCACTCCCTGATTGTTGCCAATGTTCATTTTGCTCTCCATATTCATGGTGACCTAATCCTAACCCTAAGTGGAATTTTCCCAACTAGGATTTTCCAATCTATTTTACCAGGAAACATAGATACGGCAGCCTAGAAAGGTCAGTTCCCTCCTAAACATATCCAAGCACTCCCTGTTAGTTGCCAATATCCACTTTGCACACCGAGTTCATGGTGACCTAACCCTAACCCTAAGTGGAATTTTCCCAAATAGAATTTTCCAATCTATTTTACCAGGAAACATAGATACGGCAGCCTAGAAATGTCAGTTCCCTCCTAACCATTTCCAAGCACTCCCTGTTTGTTTCCAATGTCCACTTTGCACACCGGGTTCATGTTGACCTAACCCTAACCCTAAGTGGAATTTTCCCAAATAGGATTTTCTGAGGTATTTTACCAGGAAACATAGATAGGGCATCCTAGAAAAGTCAGTGCTTCCTAACTATTTCAAAGCACTCCCTGTTTGTTGCCAATGTACATTGTGCTCTCCGTATTCATGGTGATCTAACCCTAATCCTAAGTGGAAAATTCCCAAATAGGATTTTCCCATGTATTTTACCCAGAAACATAGATAGGACAGCCTAGAAAGGTCAGTGCCCTCCTAACAATTTTCAAGCACTCCCTGTTTGTTGCCAATGTCCATTTTGCTCTCCATGTTCATAGTGACCTAACCCTAACCCTAAGTGGAAATTTCCCAAAAAGGATCTTCCCATGTATTTTACCAGTAAACATAGATAGGGCAGCCTAGAAAAGTCAGTTCCCTCCTAACCATTTCCAAATACTCCCTGTTTGTTGCCAATGTCTACTTTGCACTCCAAGTTCATGGTGACCTAATCCTAACCCTAAGTGGAATTTTCCCAAAAAGGATCTTCCCATGTATTTTACCAGTAAACATAGATAGGGCAGCCTAGAAAAGTCAGTGCGTTTCTAACCATATCCAAGTACTCCCTGTTTGTTGCCAATGTCCACTTTGCACTCCGAGTTCATGGTGACCTAACTGTAACCCTAAGTGGAATTTTCCCAAGTAGGATTTTCCAATCTATTTTACCTGGAAACATAGATAGGGCAGCCTATAAAAGTCTGTGCGCTGCTAACCATTTCCAAGCACTCCCTGTTAGTAGCCAATATCCACTTTGCACACCGAGTTCATGGTGACCTAACCCTAACCCTAAGTGGAATTTTCCCAAATAGAATTTTCCAATCTATTTTACCAGGAAACATAGATACGGCAGCCTAGAAAGGTCAGTTCCCTCCTAACCATATCCAAGCACTCCCTGTTAGTTGCCAATATCCACTTTGCACACCGAGTTCATGGTGACCTAACCCTAACCCTAAGTGGAATTTTCCCAAATAGAATTTTCCAATCTATTTTACCAGGAAACATAGATACGGCAGCCTAGAAATTTCAGTTCCCTCCTAACCATTTCCAAGCACTCCCTGTTTGTTTCCAATGTCCACTTTGCACACCGGGTTCATGTTGACCTAACCCTAACCCTAAGTGGAATTTTCCCAAATAGGATTTTCTGAGGTATTTTACCAGGAAACATAGATAGGGCATCCTAGAAAAGTCAGTGCTTCCTAACTTTTTCAAAGCACTCCCTGTTTGTTGCCAATGTACATTGTGCTCTCCGTATTCATGGTGACCTAATCCTAACCCTAAGTGGAATTTTCCCAAAAAGGATCTTCCCATGTATTTTACCAGTAAACATAGATAGGGCAGCCTAGAAAAGTCAGTGCCTCCTAAACTTTTCCTAGCCCTCCTATCCATTTCCAAGCACTCCCTGTTTTTTGCCAATGTCCAATTTACACCGCGAGTTCATGGTGACCTAACCCTAACCATAAGTGGAATTTTCCCAAAAAGTATTTTCTGACGTATTATACCCAGAAACATAGATAGGGCAGCCTAGAAAAGTCAGTGCCTCATAAACTTTTCCAAGCACTCCCTGTTTCTTGCCAATGTCCATTTTGCTCTTGGAGTTCATGGTGACCTAACCCTAACCCTCAGTGGAATTTTCCCAAATAGGATTTTCCCATGTATTTTACCTGGAAACATAGATAGGGCTGTCTAGAAATGTCAGTGCCCTCCTAACCATTTCCAAGCACTCCCTCTTTGTTGCCAATGTCCATTTTGCTCTCGGAGTTCATGGTGACCTAACCCTACCCCTAAGTGGAATTTTCCCAAATAGGATTTTCCCATGTATTTTACCTGGAAACATAGATTGGGCAGTCTAGAAAGGTCAGTGCCCTCCTAACCATTTCCAAGCACTCCCTCTTTGTTGCCAATGTCCATTTTGGTCTCGGAGTTCATGGTAACCTAACCCTAACGCTATGTGGAATTTTCCCATGTATTTTACCGAGAAACATAGATAGGGCAGCCTAGAAAGGTCAGTTCCCTCCTAACCATATCCAAGCATTCCCTCATTGTTGCCAATGTCCATTTTGCTCTCCATGTTCATGGTGACCTAACCCTAACCCTAAGTGGAATTTTCCCAAATAGGATTTTCCCATGTATTTTACCTGGAAACATAGATAGGGCTGGATAGAAATGTCAGTGCCCTCCTAACCATTTCCAAGCACTCCCTCTTTGTTGCCAATGTCCATTTTGCTCTCGGAGTTCATGGTGACCTAACCCTAACCCTAAGTGGAATTTTCCCAAATAGGATTTTCCCATGTATTTTACCAGGAAACATAGATAGGGCAGCCTAGAAAGGACAGTTCCCTCCTAACCATATCCGAGCACTCCCTGATTGTTGCCAATGTCCATTTTGTTCTCCGAGTTCATGGTGACCTAACCCTAACCCTAATTGGAATTTTCCCAAATAGGATTTTCCCATGTATTTTACCAGGAAACATAGATAGGGCAGCCTAGAAACGTCAGTGCCCTCCTAACCTTTTCCAAGCACTCCCTGATTGTTGCCAATGTTCATTTTGCTCTCCATATTCATGGTGACCTAACCCTAACCCTAAGTGGAATTTTCCCAAATAGGATTTTCCCATGTATTTTACCAGGAAACATAGATAGGGCAGCCTAGAAAGGTCAGTTCTCTCCTAACCATATACGAACAATCCCTGATTATTGCCAATGTCCATTTTGCTGTCAGAGGTCATGGTGACCTAACCCTAAGTGGAATTTTCCAAAATAGGATTTTCCCATGTATTTTACCGAGAAACATAGATACGGCAGCCTAGAACGGTCAGTTCCCTCCTAATGATTTCCAAATACTCCCTGTTCATTGCGAATGTCCACTTTGCACTCCGAGTTCACTGTGACATAACCCGAATCCTAAGTGGAATTATCCCAAATAGGATTTTCCCATGCATTTTACCCGCAAACGTAAATAGGGCAGCCTAGAAAAGTCGGTTCCCTCCTAACCATTTCCAAGCACTCCCTGTTTGTTGCCAATGTCCACTTTGCACACCGGGTTCATGTTGACCTAACCCTAACCCTAAGTAGAATTTTCGCAAATAGGATTTTCCCATGCATTTTACCTGGAAACATAGATAGGGCATCCTAGAAAAGTCAGTTCCCTCCTAACCTTTTCCAAGTACTCCCTGTTTATTGCCAATGTCCATTATGCTCTCCGTTTTCATGGTGACCTAACCCTAACCCTAAGTGGAATTTTCCCAAATAGGATTTTCCCATGTATTTTACCAGGAAACATAGATAGGGCAGTCTAGAAAAGTCCGTGCCCTCCTAACGATTTCCAAGCACTCCCTGTTTGTTGCCAATGTCCATTTTGCTCTCGGAGTTCATAGTGATCTTACCCTAACCCTAAGTGGAATTTTCCCAAATAGGATTTTCCCATGTACTTTACATGGAAACATAGATAGGGCATCCTAGAAAAGTCATTGCCCTCCTAACCATTTCCAAGGACTCTCTGTTTGTTGCCAATGTCCATTTGCTCTCCGTGTTCATGGTGACCTAACCCTAACCCTAAGTAGAATTTTCGCAAATAGGATTTTCCCATGCATTTTACCTGGAAACATAGATAGGGCATCCTAGAAAAGTCATTACCCTCCTAACCATTTCCAAGGACTCTCTGTTTGTTGCCAATGTCCATTTGCTCTCCGTGTTCATGGTGACCTAACCCTAACCATAAGTGGAATTTTCCCAAAAAGTATTTTCTGATGTATTATACCCAGAAACATAGATAAGGCAGCCTAGAAAAGTCAGTGCCTCATAAACTTTTCCAAGCACTCCCTGTTTGTTGCCAATGTCCACTTTGCACACCGGGTTCATGTTGACCTAACCCTAACCCTAAGTAGAATTTTCGCAAATAGGATTTTCCCATGCATTTTACCTGGAAACATATATAGGGCAGTCTAGAAAGGTCAGTGCCCTTCTAACCATATCCAAGCACTCCCTGTTTGTTGCCAATGTCCATTTTGCTCTCGGAGTTCATGTTGACCTAACCCTAACCCTAAGTGGAATTTTCCCAAATAGGATTTTCCCATGTATTTTACCTGTAAACATAGATAGGGCAGCCTAGAAAGGTCAGTTCCCTCCTAACGATATCCAAGCACTCCCTGATTGTTGCCAATGTCCATTTTGCTCTCCATATTCATGGTGCCCTAACCCTAACCCTAAGTGGAATTTTCCCAAATAGGATTTTCCCATGTATTTTACCAGGAAACATAGATAGGGCAGCCTAGAAAGGACAGTTCCCTCCTAACCATATCCGAGCACTCCCTGATTGTTGCCAATGTCCATTTTGTTCTCCGGGTTCATGGTGACCTAACCCTAACCCTAAGTGGAATTTTCCCAAATAGGGATTTCCATGTACTTTAACCAGGAAACATTAGATAGAGCAGCCTAGAAAGGTCAGTGCCCTCCTAACCATTTCCAAGCACTCCCTGTTTGTTGCCAATGTCCATTTTGCTCTCGGAGTTCCTGTTGACCTAACCCTAACCCTAAGTGGAATTTTCCCAAATAGGATTTTCCCATGTATTTTACCCGGAAACATAGATAGGGCAGCCTAGAAAGGTCAGTTCCCTCCTAACGATATCCAAGCACTCCCTGATTGTTGCCAATGTCCATTTTGCTCTCCATATTCATGGTGCCCTAACCCTAACCCTAAGTGGACTTTTCCCAAATAGGATTTTCCCATGTATTTTACCAGGAAACATAGATAGGGCAGCCTAGAAAGGACAGTTCCCTCCTAACCATATCCGAGCACTCCCTGATTGTTGCCAATGTCCATTTGGCTCTCCCAGTCATAGTGACCTACCCTAACCCTAAGTGGGAATTTCCAAAAAGGATTCCAATGGTATTTTACAGTAAACATAGATAGGGCAGCCTAGAAAAAGTCAGTCCTCTTAACCATTTCCAATACTCCCTGTTTGCCAATGTCTCTTGCACTCCAAGTTCATGCGTTGGACCTAATCTAACCCTGTAAGTGGAAGTTTCCCAAAAAGGATCTTCCATGTATTTACCAGGTTAAACATAGATGGGCAGCCTAGAAAAGTCAGTGCGTTTCTAACCCATATCCAAGCAACTCCTGTTTGTGCCAATGTCCATTTGCATTCGAGTTCATGGTGACCTAACTGATAACCCTAAGTGGAATTTTCTCAAGTAGATTTTCCAGTATTTTACCTGGACAAAATAGATTAGGGCAGCCTATAAAAGTCGTGAGCTGACCTAACATTTTCCAAGCACTCCCTGTTAGTTGCCAATATCCCTTTGCACACGAGTTCATGGTGACCTAACTGTAACCCTAAGTGGAATTTTCCCAAATAGAATTTTCCAATCTATTTTACCAGGAAACATAGATACGGCAGCCTAGAAAGGTCAGTTCCCTCCTAACCATATCCAAGCACTCCCTGATTGTTGCCAATGTTCATTTTGCTCTCCATATTCATGGTGACCTAATCCTAACCCTACGTGGAATTTTCCCAACTAGGATTTTCCAATCTATTTTACCAGGAAACATAGATACGGCAGCCTAGAAAGGTCAGTTCCCTCCTAACCATATCCAAGCCCTCCCTGTTAGTTGCCAATATCCACTTTGCACACCGAGTTCATGGTGACCTAACCCTAACCCTAAGTGGAATTTTCCCAAATAGAATTTTCCAATCTATTTTACCAGGAAACATAGATACGGCAGCCTAGAAAGGTCAGTTCCCTCCTAACCATATCCAAGCACTCCCTGTTAGTTGCCAATATCCACTTTGCACACCGGGTTCATGTTGACCTAACCCTAACCCTATGTGGAATTTTCCCAAATAGGATTTTCTGAGGTATTTTACCAGGAAACATAGATAGGGCATCCTAGAAAAGTCAGTGCTTCCTAACTTTTTCAAAGCACTCCCTGTTTGTTGCCAATGTACATTGTGCTCTCCGTATTCATGGTGATCTAACCCTAATCCTAAGTGGAAAATTCCCAAATAGGATTTTCCCATGTATTTTACCAGTAAACAGAGAGGGCAGCCTAGAAAAGTCCGTGCTTCCTAACTTTTTCCAAGCACTCCCTGTTTGTTGCCAATGTCCATTTTGCTCTCCATGTTCATAGTGACCTAACCCTAACCCTAAGTGGAAATTTCCCAAAAAGGATCTTCCCATGTATTTTACCAGTAAACATAGATAGGGCAGCCTAGAAAAGTCAGTTCCCTCCTAACCATTTCCAAATACTCCCTATTTGTTGCCAATGTCTACTTTGCACTCCAAGTTCATGGTGACCTAATCCTAACCCTAAGTGGAATTTTCCCAAAAAGGATATTCCCATTTATTTTACCAGTAAACATAGATAGGGCAGCCTAGAAAAGTCAGTGCGTTTCTAACCATATCCAAGCACTCCCTGTTTGTTGCCAATGTCCACTTTGCACTCCGAGTTCATGGTGACCTAACTGTAACCCTAAGTGGAATTTTCCCAAGTAGGATTTTCCAATGTATTTTACATGGAAACATAGATAGGGCAGCCTATAAAAGTCTTTGCGCTGCTAACCATTTCCAAGCACTCCCTGTTAGTTGCCAATATCCACTTTGCACACCGAGTTCATGGTGACCTAACTGTAACCCTAAGTGGAATTTTCCCAAATAGAATTTTCCAATCTATTTTACCAGGAAACATAGATACGGCAGCCTAGAAAGGTCAGTTCCCTCCTAACCATATCCAAGCCCTCCCTGTTAGTTGCCAATATCCACTTTGCACACCGAGTTCATGGTGACCTAACCCTAACCCTAAGTGGAATTTTCCCAAATAGAATTTTCCAATCTATTTTACCAGGAAACATAGATACGGCAGCCTAGAAATTTCAGTTCCCTCCTAACCATTTCCAAGCACTCCCTGTTTGTTTCCAATGTCCACTTTGCACACCGGGTTCATGTTGACCTAACCCTAACCCTAAGTGGAATTTTCCCAAATAGGATTTTCTGAGGTATTTTACCAGGAAACCTAGATAGGGCATCCTAGAAAAGTCAGTGCTTCCTAACTTTTTCAAAGCACTCCCTGTTTGTTGCCAATGTACATTGTGCTCTCCGTATTCATGGTGACCTAATCCTAACCCTAAGTGGAATTTTCCCAAAAAGGATCTTCCCATGTATTTTACCAGTAAACATAGATAGGGCAGCCTAGAAAAGTCAGTGCCTCCTAAACTTTTCCTAGCCCTCCTATCCATTTCCAAGCACTCCCTGTTTTTTGCCAATGTCCAATTTACACCGCGAGTTCATGGTGACCTAACCCTAACCATAAGTGGAATTTTCCCAAAAAGTATTTTCTGACGTATTATACCCAGAAACATAGATAGGGCAGCCTAGAAAAGTCAGTGCCTCATAAACTTTTCCAAGCACTCCCTGTTTCTTGCCAATGTCCATTTTGCTCTTGGAGTTCATGGTGACCTAACCCTAACCCTCAGTGGAATTTTCCCAAATAGGATTTTCCCATGTATTTTACCTGGAAACATAGATAGGGCTGTCTAGAAATGTCAGTGCCCTCCTAACCATTTCCAAGCACTCCCTCTTTGTTGCCAATGTCCATTTTGCTCTCGGAGTTCATGGTGACCTAACCCTACCCCTAAGTGGAATTTTCCCAAATAGGATTTTCCCATGTATTTTACCTGGAAACATAGATTGGGCAGTCTAGAAATGTCAGTGCCCTCCTAACCATTTCCAAGCACTCCCTCTTTGTTGCCAATGTCCATTTTGGTCTCGGAGTTCATGGTAACCTAACCCTAACGCTATGTGGAATTTTCCCATGTATTTTACCGAGAAACATAGATAGGGCAGCCTAGAAAGGTCAGTTCCCTCCTAACCATATCCAAGCATTCCCTCATTGTTGCCAATGTCCATTTTGCTCTCCATGTTCATGGTGACCTAACCCTAACCCTAAGTGGAATTTTCCCAAATAGGATTTTCCCATGTATTTTACCTGGAAACATAGATAGGGCTGGATAGAAATGTCAGTGCCCTCCTAACCATTTCCAAGCACTCCCTCTTTGTTGCCAATGTCCATTTTGCTCTCGGAGTTCATGGTGACCTAACCCTAACCCTAAGTGGAATTTTCCCAAATAGGATTTTCCCATGTATTTTACCAGGAAACATAGATAGGGCAGCCTAGAAAGGACAGTTCCCTCCTAACCATATCCGAGCACTCCCTGATTGTTGCCAATGTCCATTTTGTTCTCCGAGTTCATGGTGACCTAACCCTAACCCTAAGTGGAATTTTCCCAAATAGGATTTTCCCATGTATTTTACCAGGAAACATAGATAGGGCAGCCTAGAAACGTCAGTGCCCTCCTAACCTTTTCCAAGCACTCCCTGATTGTTGCCAATGTTCATTTTGCTCTCCCTATTCATGGTGACCTAACCCTAACCCTAAGTGGAATTTTCCCAAATAGGATTTTCCCATGTATTTTACCAGGAAACATAGATAGGGCAGCCTAGAAAGGTCAGTTCTCTCCTAACCATATACGAACAATCCCTGATTATTGCCAATGTCCATTTTGCTTTCAGAGGTCATGGTGACCTAACCCTAAGTGGAATTTTCCAAAATAGGATTTTCCCATGTATTTTACCGAGAAACATAGATACGGCAGCCTAGAACGGTCAGTTCCCTCCTAATGATTTCCAAATACTCCCTGTTCATTGCGAATGTCCACTTTGCACTCCGAGTTCACTGTGACATAACCCGAATCCTAAGTGGAATTATCCCAAATAGGATTTTCCCATGCATTTTACCCGCAAACGTAAATAGGGCAGCCTAGAAAAGTCGGTTCCCTCCTAACCATTTCCAAGCACTCCCTGTTTGTTGCCAATGTCCACTTTGCACACCGGGTTCATGTTGACCTAACCCTAACCCTAAGTAGAATTTTCGCAAATAGGATTTTCCCATGCATTTTACCTGGAAACATAGATAGGGCAGTCTAGAAAGGTCAGTGCCCTTCTAACCATATCCAAGCACTCCCTGTTTGTTGCCAATGTCCATTTTGCTCTCGGAGTTCATGTTGACCTAACCCTATCCCTAAGTGGAATTTTCCCAAATAGAATTTTCCAGTCTATTTTACCAGGAAACATAGATACGGCAGCCTAGAAAGGTCAGTTCCCTCCTAACCATATCCAAGCACTCCCTGATTGTTGCCAATGTTCATTTTGCTCTCCATATTCATGGTGACCTAATCCTAACCCTAAGTGGAATTTTCCCAACTAGGATTTTCCAATCTATTTTACCAGGAAACATAGATACGGCAGCCTAGAAAGGTCAGTTCCCTCCTAAACATATCCAAGCACTCCCTGTTAGTTGCCAATATCCACTTTGCACACCGAGTTCATGGTGACCTAACCCTAACCCTAAGTGGAATTTTCCCAAATAGAATTTTCCAATCTATTTTACCAGGAAACATAGATACGGCAGCCTAGAAATGTCAGTTCCCTCCTAACCATTTCCAAGCACTCCCTGTTTGTTTCCAATGTCCACTTTGCACACCGGGTTCATGTTGACCTAACCCTAACCCTAAGTGGAATTTTCCCAAATAGGATTTTCTGAGGTATTTTACCAGGAAACATAGATAGGGCATCCTAGAAAAGTCAGTGCTTCCTAACTTTTTCAAAGCACTCCCTGTTTGTTGCCAATGTACATTGTGCTCTCCGTATTCATGGTGATCTAACCCTAATCCTAAGTGGAAAATTCCCAAATAGGATTTTCCCATGTATTTTACCCAGAAACATAGATAGGACAGCCTAGAAAGGTCAGTGCCCTCCTAACAATTTCCAAGCACTCCCTGTTTGTTGCCAATGTCCATTTTGCTCTCCATGTTCATAGTGACCTAACCCTAACCCTAAGTGGAAATTTCCCAAAAAGGATCTTCCCATGTATTTTACCAGTAAACATAGATAGGGCAGCCTAGAAAAGTCAGTTCCCTCCTAACCATTTCCAAATACTCCCTGTTTGTTGCCAATGTCTACTTTGCACTCCAAGTTCATGGTGACCTAATCCTAACCCTAAGTGGAATTTTCCCAAAAAGGATATTCCCATTTATTTTACCAGTAAACATAGATAGGGCAGCCTAGAAAAGTCAGTGCGTTTCTAACCATATCCAAGCACTCCCTGTTTGTTGCCAATGTCCACTTTGCACTCCGAGTTCATGGTGACCTAACTGTAACCCTAAGTGGTATTTTCCCAAGTAGGATTTTCCAATGTATTTTACCTGGAAACATAGATAGGGCAGACTATAAAAGTCTGTGCCCTGCTAACTATTTCCAAGCACTCCCTGTTAGTTGCCAATATCCACTTTGCACACCGAGTTCATGGTGACCTAACCCTAACCCTAAGTGGAATTTTCCCAAATAGAATTTTCCAATATATTTTACCAGGAAACATAGATACGGCAGCCTAGAAATTTCAGTTCCCTCCTAACCATTTCCAAGCACTCCCTGTTTGTTTCCAATGTCCACTTTGCACACCGGATTCATGTTGACCTAACCCTAACCCTAAGTGGAATTTTCCCAAATAGGATTTTCTGAGGTATTTTACCAGGAAACATAGATAGGGCCTCCTAGAAAAGTCAGTGCTTC
Organism: Crotalus tigris; assembly: GCF_016545835.1. Classification (NCBI taxonomy): domain Eukaryota; kingdom Metazoa; phylum Chordata; class Lepidosauria; order Squamata; family Viperidae; genus Crotalus; species Crotalus tigris. The sequence continues at coordinate 1,553,429 of NW_024097285.1, forward strand.
CTAACTTTTTCAAAGCACTCCCTGTTTGTTGCCAATGTACATTGTGCTCTCCGTATTCATGGTGATCTAACCCTAATCCTAAGTGGAAAATTCCCAAATAGGATTTTCCCATGTATTTTACCCAGAAACATAGATAGGACAGCCTAGAAAGGTCAGTGCCCTCCTAACTTTTCCAAGCACTCCCTGTTTGTTGCCAATGTCCATTTTGCTCTCCATGTTCATAGTGACCTAACCCTAACCCTAAGTGGAAATTTTCCAAAAAGGATCTTCCCATGTATTTTACCAGTAAACATAGATAGGGCAGCCTAGAAAAGTCAGTTCCCTCCTAACCATTTCCAAATACTCCCTGTTTGTTGCCAATGTCTACTTTGCACTCCAAGTTCATGGTGACCTAATCCTAACCCTAAGTTGAATTTTCCCAAAAAGGATCTTCCCATGTATTTTACCAGTAAACATAGATAGGGCAGCCTAGAAAAGTCAGTGCCTCCTAAACTTTTCCTAGCCCTCCTATCCATTTCCAAGCACTCCCTGTTTTTTGCCAATGTCCAATTTACACCGCGAGTTCATGGTGACCTAACCCTAACCATAAGTGGAATTTTCCCAAAAAGTATTTTCTGACGTATTATACCCAGAAACATAGATAGGGCAGCCTAGAAAAGTCAGTGCCTCATAAACTTTTCCAAGCACTCCCTGTTTCTTGCCAATGTCCATTTTGCTCTTGGAGTTCATGGTGACCTAACCCTAACCCTCAGTGGAATTTTCCCAAATAGGATTTTCCCATGTATTTTACCTGGAAACATAGATAGGGCTGTCTAGAAATGTCAGTGCCCTCCTAACCATTTCCAAGCACTCCCTCTTTGTTGCCAATGTCCATTTTGCTCTCGGAGTTCATGGTGACCTAACCCTACCCCTAAGTGGAATTTTCCCAAATAGGATTTTCCCATGTATTTTACCTGGAAACATAGATTGGGCAGTCTAGAAAGGTCAGTGCCCTCCTAACCATTTCCAAGCACTCCCTCTTTGTTGCCAATGTCCATTTTGGTCTCGGAGTTCATGGTACCTAACCCTAACCCTAAGTGGAATTTTCCCATGTATGTATTACCGAGAAACATAGATAGGGCAAGCCTAGAAAGGTCAGTTCCCTCCTAACCATATCCAAGCATTCCCTCATTGTTGCCAATGTCCATTTTGCTCTCCATGTTCATGTTAACCTAACCCTAACCCTAAGTGGAATTTTCCCAAATAGGATTTTCCATGTATTTTACCTGGAACATAGATAGGTCTGGATAGAAATGTCAGTTGCCCTCCTAACCATTTCCAAGCACTCCCTCTTGTTGCCAATGTCCATTTTGCTTCTCGGAATTCATGGTGACCTAACCCTAACCCTAAGTGGAATTTTCCCAAATAGGATTTTCCCATGTATTTTACCAGGAAACATAGATAGGGCAGCCTAGAAACGTCAGTGCCCTCCTAACCTTTTCCAAGCACTCCCTGATTGTTGCCAATGTTCATTTTGCTCTCCATATTCATGGTGACCTAACCCTAACCCTAAGTGGAATTTTCCCAAATAGAATTTTACAATGTATTTTATCTGGAAACATAGATAGGGCATCCTAGAAAAGTCAGTTCCCTCCTAACCTTTTCCAAGTACTCCCTGTTTATTGCCAATGTCCATTATGCTCTCCGTTTTCATGGTGACCTAACCCTAACCCTAAGTGGAATTTTCCCAAATAGGATTTTCCCATGTATTTTACCAGGAAACATAGATAGGGCAGCCTAGAAAGGACAGTTCCCTCCTAACCATATCCGAGCACTCCCTGACTGTTGCCAATGTCCATTTTGTTCTCCGAATTCATGGTGACCTAACCCTAACCCTAAGTGGAATTTTCCCAAATAGGATTTTCCCATGTATTTTACCAGGAAACATAGATAGGGCAGCCTAGAAACGTCAGTGCCCTCCTAACCTTTTCCAAGCACTCCCTGATTGTTGCCAATGTTCATTTTGCTCTCCATATTCATGGTGACCTAACCCTAACCCTAAGTGGAATTTTCCCAAATAGAATTTTACAATGTATTTTATCTGGAAACATAGATAGGGCATCCTAGAAAAGTCAGTTCCCTCCTAACCTTTTCAAAGTACTCCCTGTTTATTGCCAATGTCCATTATGCTCTCCGTTTTCATGGTGACCTAACCCTAACCCTAAGTGGAATTTTCCCAAATAGGATTTTCCCATGTATTTTACCAGGAAACATAGATAGGGCAGCCTAGAAAGGTCAGTTCCCTCCTAACGATATCCAAGCACTCCCTGATTGTTGCCAATGTCCATTTTGCTCTCCATATTCATGGTGCCCTAACCCTAACCCTAAGTGGAATTTTCCCAAATAGGATTTTCCCATGTATTTTACCAGGAAACATAGATAGGGCAGCCTAGAAAGGACAGTTCCCTCCTAACCATATCCGAGCACTCCCTGATTGTTGCCAATGTCCATTTTGTTCTCCGGGTTCATGGTGACCTAACCCTAACCCTAAGTGGAATTTTCCCAAATAGGATTTTCCCATGTATTTTACCAGGAAACATAGATAGGGCAGCCTAGAAAGGTCAGTTCCCTCCTAACCATTTCCAAACACTCCCTGTTTGTTGCCAATGTCCATTTTGCTCTCGCAGTTCATGGTGACCTAACCTTAACCCTAAGTGGAATTTTCCCAAATAGGATTTTCCTATGTATTTTACCAAGAAACATAGATAGGGCAGCCTAGAAAAGTCAGTGCCTCCTAAACTTTTCCAAGCACTCTCTATTTGTTGCCAATGTCCATTTTGCTCTCGGAGTTCATGGTGACCTAACGCTAACATTAAGTGCAATTTTCCCAAATAGCATTTTCCCATGTATTTTACCCAGAAACATAGATAGGGCAGCCTAGAAAGGTCAGTGCCCTCCTAACCATTTCCAAGCACTCCCTCTTTGTTGCCAATGTCCATTTTGGTCTCGGAGTTCATGGTAACCTAACCCTAACCCTAAGTGGAATTTTCCCAAATAGGATTTTCCCATGTATTTTACCTGGAAACATAGATAGGGCTGGATAGAAATGTCAGTGCCCTCCTAACCATTTCCAAGCACTCCCTCTTTGTTGCCAATGTCCATTTTGCTCTCGGAGTTCATGGTGACCCTAACCCTAACCCTAAGTGGAATTTTCCCAAATAGATTTTTCCATGTATTTTACCAGGAAACATAGATAGGGCAGCCTAGAAAGGACAGTTCCCTCCTAACCATATCCGAGCACTCCCTGATTGTTGCCAATGTCCATTTTGTTCTCCGAGTTCATGGTGACCTAACCCTAACCCTAAGTGGAATTTTCCCAAATAGGATTTTCCCATGTATTTTACCAGGAAACATAGATAGGGCAGCCTAGAAACGTCAGTGCCCTCCTAACCTTTTCCAAGCACTCCCTGATTGTTGCCAATGTTCATTTTGCTCTCCCTATTCATGGTGACCTAACCCTAACCCTAAGTGGAATTTTCCCAAATAGGATTTTCCCATGTATTTTACCAGGAAACATAGATAGGGCAGCCTAGAAAGGTCAGTTCTCTCCTAACCATATACGAGCAATCTCTGATTATTGCCAATGTCCATTTTGCTGTCAGAGGTCATGGTGACCTAACCCTAAGTGGAATTTTCCAAAATAGGATTTTCCCATGTATTTTACCGAGAAACATAGATACGGCAGCCTAGAACGGTCAGTTCCCTCCTAATGATTTCCAAATACTCCCTGTTCATTGCGAATGTCCACTTCGCACTCCGAGTTCACTGTGAGATAACCCGAACCCTAAGTGGAATTATCCCAAATAGGATTTTCCCATGCATTTTACCCGGAAACGTAAATAGGGCAGCCTAGAAAAGTCAGTTCCCTCCTAACCATTTCCAAGCACTCCCTGTTTGTTGCCAATGTCCACTTTGCACACCGGGTTCATGTTGACCTAACCCTAACCCTAAGTAGAATTTTCGCAAATAGGATTTTCCCATGCATTTTACCTGGAAACATAGATAGGGCAGTCTAGAAAGGTCAGTGCCCTTCTAACCATATCCAAGCACTCCCTGTTTGTTGCCAATGTCCATTTTGCTCTCGGAGTTCATGTTGACCTAACCCTAACCCTAAGTGGAATTTTCCCAAATATAATTTTCCAATCTATTTTACCAGGAAACATAGATACGGCAGCCTAGAAAGGTCAGTTCCCTCCTAACCATATCCAAGCACTCCCTGATTGTTGCCAATGTTCATTTTGCTCTCCATCTTCATGGTGACCTAATCCTAACCCTAAGTGGAATTTTCCCAACTAGGATTTTCCAATCTATTTTACCAGGAAACATAGATACGGCAGCCTAGAAAGGTCAGTTCCCTCCTAACCATATCCAAGCACTCCCTGTTAGTTGCCAATATCCACTTTGCACACTGAGTTCATGGTGACCTAACCCTAACCCTAAGTGGAATTTTCCCAAATAGAATTTTCCAATCTATTTTACCAGGAAACATAGATACGGCAGCCTAGAAATGTCAGTTCCCTCCTAACCATTTCCAAGCACTCCCTGTTTGTTTCCAATGTCCACTTTGCACATCGGGTTCATGTTGACCTAACCCTAACCCTAAGTGGAATTTTGCCAAATAGGATTTTCTGAGGTATTTTACCAGGAAACACAGATAGGGCATCCTAGAAAAGTCAGTGCTTCCTAACTTTTTCAAAGCACTCCCTGTTTGTTGCCAATGTACATTGTGCTCTCCGTATTCATGGTGATCTAACCCTAATCCTAAGTGGAAAATTCCCAAATAGGATTTTCCCATGTATTTTACCCCGAAACATAGATAGGACAGCCTAGAAAGGTCAGTGCCCTCCTAACAATTTCCAAGCACTCCCTGTTTGTTGCCAATGTCCATTTTGCTTTCCATGTTCATAGTGACCTAACCCTAACCCTAAGTGGAAATTTCCCAAAAAGGATCTTCCCATGTATTTTACCAGTAAACATAGATAGGGCAGCCTAGAAAAGTCAGTTCCCTCCTAACCATTTCCAAATACTCCCTATTTGTTGCCAATGTCTACTTTGCACTCCAAGTTCATGGTGACCTAATCCTAACCCTAAGTGGAATTTTCCCAAAAAGGATATTCCCATTTATTTTACCAGTAAACATAGATAGGGCAGCCTAGAAAAGTCAGTGCGTTTCTAACCATATCCAAGCACTCCCTGTTTGTTGCCAATGTCCACTTTGCACTCCGAGTTCATGGTGACCTAACTGTAACCCTAAGTGGAATTTTCCCAAGTAGGATTTTCCAATGTATTTTACATGGAAACATAGATAGGGCAGCCTATAAAAGTCTTTGCGCTGCTAACCATTTCCAAGCACTCCCTGTTAGTTGCCAATATCCACTTTGCACACCGAGTTCATGGTGACCTAACTGTAACCCTAAGTGGAATTTTCCCAAATAGAATTTTCCAATCTATTTTACCAGGAAACATAGATACGGCAGCCTAGAAAGGTCAGTTCCCTCCTAACCATATCCAAGCACTCCCTGATTGTTGCCAATGTTCATTTTGCTCTCCATATTCATGGTGACCTAATCCTAACCCTACGTGGAATTTTCCCAACTAGGATTTTCCAATCTATTTTACCAGGAAACATAGATACGGCAGCCTAGAAAGGTCAGTTCCCTCCTAACCATATCCAAGCCCTCCCTGTTAGTTGCCAATATCCACTTTGCACACCGAGTTCATGGTGACCTAACCCTAACCCTAAGTGGAATTTTCCCAAATAGAATTTTCCAATCTATTTTACCAGGAAACATAGATACGGCAGCCTAGAAATTTCAGTTCCCTCCTAACCATTTCCAAGCACTCCCTGTTTGTTTCCAATGTCCACTTTGCACACCGGGTTCATGTTGACCTAACCCTAACCCTAAGTGGAATTTTCCCAAATAGGATTTTCTGAGGTATTTTACCAGGAAACATAGATAGGGCATCCTAGAAAAGTCAGTGCTTCCTAACTTTTTCAAAGCACTCCCTGTTTGTTGCCAATGTACATTGTGCTCTCCGTATTCATGGTGATCTAACCCTAATCCTAAGTGGAAAATTCCCAAATAGGATTTTCCCATGTATTTTACCCAGAAACATAGATAGGACAGCCTAGAAAGGTCAGTGCCGTCCTAACAATTTCCAAGCACTCCCTGTTTGTTGCCAATGTCCATTTTGCTCTCCATGTTCATAGTGACCTAACCCTAACCCTAAGTGGAAATTTCCCAAAAAGGATCTTCCCATGTATTTTACCAGTAAACATAGATAGGGCAGCCTAGAAAAGTCAGTTCCCTCCTAACCATTTCCAAATACTCCCTGTTTGTTGCCAATGTCTACTTTGCACTCCAGGTTCATGGTGACCTAATCCTAACCCTAAGTGGAATTTTCCCAAAAAGGATCTTCCCATGTATTTTACCAGTAAACATAGATAGGGCAGCCTAGAAAAGTCAGTGCCTCCTAAACTTTTCCAAGCCCTCCTATCCATTTCCAAGCACTCCCTGTTTGTTGCCAATGTCCAGTTTACACCGCGAGTTCATGGTGACCTAACCCTAACCATAAGTGGAATTTTCCCAAAAAGTATTTTCTGATGTATTATACCCAGAAACATAGATAGGGCAGCCTAGAAAAGTCAGTGCCTCATAAACTTTTCCAAGCACTCCCTGTTTCTTGCCAATGTCCATTTTGCTCTTGGAGTTCATGGTGACCTAACCCTAACCCTAAGTCGAATTTTCCCAAATAGGATTTTCCCATGTATTTTACCTGGAAACATAGATAGGGCTGTCTAGAAATGTCAGTGCCCTCCTAACCATTTCCAAGCACTCCCTCTTTGTTGCCAATGTCCATTTTGCTCTCGGAGTTCATGGTGACCTAACCCTACCCCTAAGTGGAATTTTCCCAAATAGGATTTTCCCATGTATTTTACCTGGAAACATAGATTGGGCAGTCTAGAAAGGTCAGTGCCCTCCTAACCATTTCCAAGCACTCCCTCTTTGTTGCCAATGTCCATTTTGGTCTCGGAGTTCATGGTAACCTAACCCTAACGCTATGTGGAATTTTCCCATGTATTTTACCGAGAAACATAGATAGGGCAGCCTAGAAAGGTCAGTTCCCTCCTAACCATATCCAAGCATTCCCTCATTGTTGCCAATGTCCATTTTGCTCTCCATGTTCATGGTGACCTAACCCTAACCCTAAGTGGAATTTTCCCAAATAGGATTTTCCCATGTATTTTACCTGGAAACATAGATAGGGCTGGATAGAAATGTCAGTGCCCTCCTAACCATTTCCAAGCACTCCCTCTTTGTTGCCAACGTCCATTTTGCTCTCGGAGTTCATGGTGACCTAACCCTAACCCTAAGTGGAATTTTCCCAAATAGGATTTTCCCATGTATTTTACCAGGAAACATAGATAGGGCAGCCTAGAAAGGACAGTTCCCTCCTAACCATATCCGAGCACTCCCTGATTGTTGCCAATGTCCATTTTGTTCTCCGGGTTCATGGTGACCTAACCCTAACCCTAAGTGGAATTTTCCCAAATAGGATTTTCCCATGTATTTTACCAGGAAACATAGATAGGGCAGCCTAGAAACGTCAGTGCCCTCCTAACCTTTACCAAGCACTCCCTGATTGTTGCCAATGTTCATTTTGCTCTCCATATTCATGGTGACCTAACCCTAACCCTAAGTGGAATTTTCCCAAATAGGATTTTCCCATGTATTTTACCAGGAAACATAGATAGGGCAGCCTAGAAAGGTCAGTTCTCTCCTAACCATATACGAGCAATCCCTGATTATTGCCAATGTCCATTTTGCTGTCAGAGGTCATGGTGACCTAACCCTAAGTGGAATTTTCCAAAATAGGATTTTCCCATGTATTTTACCGAGAAACATAGATACGGCAGCCTAGAACGGTCAGTTCCCTCCTAACGATTTCCAAATACTCCCTGTTCATTGCGAATGTCCACTTTGCACTCCGAGTTCACTGTGACATAACCCGAACCCTAAGTGGAATTATCCCAAATAGGATTTTCCCATGCATTTTACCCGGAAACGTAAATAGGGCAGCCTAGAAAAGTCAGTTCCCTGCTAACCATTTCCAAGCACTCCCTGTTTGTTGTCAATGTCCACTTTGCACACCGGGTTCATGTTGACCTTACCCTAACCCTAAGTAGAATTTTCGCAAATAGGATTTTCCCATGCATTTTACCTGGAAACATAGATAGGGCAGTCTAGAAAGGTCAGTGCCCTTCTAACTATATCCAAGCACTCCCTGTTTGTTGCCAATGTCCATTTTGCTCTCGGAGTTCATGTTGACCTAACCCTAACCCTAAGTGGAATTTTCCCAAATAGGATTTTCCCATGTATTTTACCTGTAAACATAGATAGGGCAGCCTAGAAAGGTCAGTTCCCTCCTAACGATATCCAAGCACTCCCTGATTGTTTCCAATGTCCATTTTGCTCTCCATATTCATGGTGCCCTAACCCTAACCCTAAGTGGAATTTTCCCAAATAGGATTTTCCCATGTATTTTACCAGGAAACATAGATAGGGCAGCCTAGAAAGGTCAGTGCCCTCCTAACCATATCCAAGCACTCCCTGTTTGTTGCCAATGTCCACTTTGCACTCCGAGTTCATGGTGACCTAACTGTAACCCTAAGTGGAATTTTCCCAAGTAGGATTTTCCAATGTATTTTACCTGGAAACATAGATAGGGCAGCCTATAAAAGTCTGTTCGCTGCTAACCATTTCCAAGCACTCCCTGTTAGTTGCCAATATCCACTTTGCACACCGAGTTCATGGTGACCTAACCCTAACCCTAAGTGGAATTTTCCCAAATAGAATTTTCCAATCTATTTTACCAGGAAACATAGATACGGCAGCCTAGAAAGGTCAGTTCCCTCCTAACCATATCCAAGCACTCCCTGTTAGTTGCCAATATCCACTTTGCACACCGAGTTCATGGTGACCTAACCCTAACCCTAAGTGGAATTTTCCCAAATAGAATTTTCCAATCTATTTTACCAGGAAACATAGATACGGCAGCCTAGAAATTTCAGTTCCCTCCTAACCATTTCCAAGCACTCCCTGTTTGTTTCCAATGTCCACTTTGCACACCGGGTTCATGTTGACCTAACCCTAACCCTAAGTGGAATTTTCCCAAATAGGATTTTCTGAGGTATTTTACCAGGAAACCTAGATAGGGCATCCTAGAAAAGTCAGTGCTTCCTAACTTTTTCAAAGCACTCCCTGTTTGTTGCCAATGTACATTGTGCTCTCCGTATTCATGGTGATCTAACCCTAATCCTAAGTGGAAAATTCCCAAATAGGATTTTCCCATGTATTTTACCCAGAAACATAGATAGGACAGCCTAGAAAGGTCAGTGCCCTCCTAACAATTTCCAAGCACTCCCTGTTTGTTGCCAATGTCCATTTTGCTCTCCATGTTCATAGTGACCTAACCCTAACCCTAAGTGGAAATTTCCCAAAAAGGATCTTCCCATGTATTTTACCAGTAAACATAGATAGGGCAGCCTAGAAAAGTCAGTTCCCTCCTAACCATTTCCAAATACTCCCTGTTTGTTGCCAATGTCTACTTTGCACTCCAAGTTCATGGTGACCTAATCCTAACCCTAAGTGGAATTTTCCCAAAAAGGATCTTCCCATGTATTTTACCAGTAAACATAGATAGGGCAGCCTAGAAAAGTCAGTGCCTCCTAAACTTTTCCAAGCCCTCCTATCCATTTCCAAGCACTCCCTGTTTTTTGCCAATGTCCAGTTTACACCGCGAGTTCATGGAGACCTAACCCTAACCATAAGTGGAATTTTCCCAAATAGGATTTTCCCATGTATTTTACCTGGAAACATAGATTGGGCAGTCTAGAAAGGTCAGTGCCCTCCTAACCATTTCCAAGCACTCCCTCTTTGTTGCCAATGTCCATTTTGGTCTCGGAGTTCATGGTAACCTAACCCTAACGCTATGTGGAATTTTCCCAAATAGGATTTTCCCATGTATTTTACCGAGAAACATAGATAGGGTAGCCTAGAAAGGTCAGTTCCCTCCTAACCATATCCAAGCATTCCCTCATTGTTGCCAATGTCCATTTTGCTCTCCATGTTCATGGTGACCTAACCCTAACCCTAAGTGGAATTTTCCCAAATAGGATTTTCCCATGTATTTTACCTGGAAACATAGATAGGGCTGGATAGAAATGTCAGTGCCCTCCTAACCATTTCCAAGCACTCCCTCTTTGTTGCCAATGTCCATTTTGCTCTCGGAGTTCATGGTGACCTAACCCTAACCCTAAGTGGAATATTCCCAAATAGGATTTTCCCATGTATTTTACCAGGAAACATAGATAGGGCAGCCTAGAAAGGACAGTTCCCTCCTAACCATATCCGAGCACTCCCTGATTGTTGCCAATGTCCATTTTGTTCTCCGAGTTCATGGTGACCTAACCCTAACCCTAAGTGGAATTTTCCCAAATAGGATTTTCCCATGTATTTTACCAGGAAACATAGATAGGGCAGCCTAGAAACGTCAGTGCCCTCCTAACCTTTACCAAGCACTCCCTGATTGTTGCCAATGTTCATTTTGCTCTCCATATTCATGGTGACCTAACCCTAACCCTAAGTGGAATTTTCCCAAATAGGATTTTCCCATGTATTTTACCAGGAAACATAGATAGGGCAGCCTAGAAAGGTCAGTTCTCTCCTAACCATATACGAGCAATCCCTGATTATTGCCAATGTCCATTTTGCTGTCAGAGGTCATGGTGACCTAACCCTAAGTGGAATTTTCCAAAATAGGATTTTCCCATGTATTTTACCGAGAAACATAGATACGGCAGCCTAGAACGGTCAGTTCCCTCCTAACCATTTCCAAATACTCCCTGTTCGTTGCGAATGTCCACTTTGCACTCCGAGTTCATGGTGACATAACCCGAACCCTAAGTGGAATTATCCCAAATAGGATTTTCCCATGCATTTTACCCGGAAACGTAAATAGGGCAGCCTAGAAAAGTCAGTTCCCTCCTAACCATTTCCAAGCACTCCCTGTTTGTTGCCAATGTCCACTTTGCACACCGGGTTCATGTTGACCTAACCCTAAGTAGAATTTTCGCAAATAGGATTTTCCCATGCATTTTACCTGGAAACATAGATAGGGCAGTCTAGAAAGGTCAGTGCCCTTCTAACTATATCCAAGCACTCCCTGTTTGTTGCCAATGTCCATTTTGCTCTCGGAGTTCATGTTGACCTAACCCTAACCCTAAGTGGAATTTTCCCAAATAGGATTTTCCCATGTATTTTACCTGTAAACATAGATAGGGCAGCCTAGAAAGGTCAGTTCCCTCCTAACGATATCCAAGCACTCCCTGATTGTTTCCAATGTCCATTTTGCTCTCCATATTCATGGTGCCCAAACCCTAACCCTAAGTGGAATTTTCCCAAATAGGATTTTCCCATGTATTTTACCAGGAAACATAGATAGGGCAGCCTAGAAAGGACAGTTCCCTCCTAACCATATCCGAGCACTCCCTGATTGTTGCCAATGTCCATTTTGTTCTCCGGGTTCATGGTGACCTAACCCTAACCCTAAGTGGAATTTTCCCAAATAGGATTTTCCCATGTATTTTACCAAGAAACACAGATAGGGGAGCCTAGAAAAGTCAGTGCCCTCCTAACCTTTTCTAAGCACTCCCTGTTTGTTGCCAATGTCCATTTTGCTATCGGAATTCATGGTGATCTTACCCTAATCCTAAGTGGAATTTTCCCAAATAGGATTTTCCCATGTATTTTACCAGGAAACATAGATAGGGCAGCCTAGAAAACTCAGTGTGCTGCTAACCATTTCCAAGCACTCCCTGTTTCTTGCCAGTGTCCACTTTGCACTCCGAGTTCATGGTGACCTAACCCTAACCCTAAGTGGAATTTTCCCAAATAGAATTTTACAATGTATTTTATCTGGAAACATAGATAGGGCATCCTAGAAAAGTCAGTTCCCTCCTAACCTTTTCCAAGTACTCCCTGTTTATTGCCAATGTCCATTTTGCTCTCCGTTTTCATGGTGACCTAACCCTATCCCTAAGTGGAATTTTCCCAAATAGGATTTTCCCATGTATTTTACCAGGAAACATAGATAGGGCAGTCTAGAAAAGTCCGTGCCCTCCTAACGATTTCCAAGCACTCCCTGTTTGTTGCCAATGTCCATTTTGCTCTCGGAGTTCATGGTGATCTTACCCTAACCCTAAGTGGAATTTTCCCAAATAGGATTTTCCCATGTACTTTACATGGAAACATAGATAAGGCATCCTAGAAAAGTCATTGCCCTCCCAACCATATCCAAGCACTCCCTTTTTGTTGCCAATGTCCATTTTGTTCTCCGGGTTCATGGTGACCTATCCCTAACCCTAAGTAGAATTTTCGCAAATAGGATTTTCCCATGCATTTTACCTGGAAACATAGATAGGGCAGTCTAGAAAGGTCAGTGCCCTTCTAACCATATCCAAGCACTCCCTGTTTGTTGCCAATGTCCATTTTGCTCTCGGAGTTCATGGTGACCTAACCCTAACCCTAAGTGGAATTTTCCCAAATAGGATTTTCCTATGTATTTTACCCAGAAACATAGATAGGGCAGCCTAGAAAGGTCAGTGCCCTCCTAACGTTTTCCAAGTACTGCCTATTTGTTGCCAATGTCCATTTTGCTCTCCGTGTTCATGGTGACCTAACCCTAACCCTAAGTGGAATTTTCCAAAATAGGATTTTCCCATGTATTTTACCAGGAAATATAGATAGGGCAACCTAGAAAAGTCAGTGCCTCCTAAACTTTTCCAAGCCCTCCTATCCATTTCCAAGCACTCCCTGTTTTTTGCCAATGTCCAGTTTACACCGCGAGTTCATGGTGACCTAACCCTAACCATAAGTGGAATTTTCCCAAAAAGGATTTTCTGATGTATTATACCCAGAAACATAGATAGGGCAGCCTAGAAAAGTCAGTGCCTCATAAACTTTTCCAAGCACTCCCTGTTTCTTGCCAATGTCCATTTTGCTCTCGGAGTTCATGGTGATCTTACCCTAACCCTAAGTGGAATTTTCTCAAATAGGATTTTCCCATGTATTTTACCAGGAAACATAGATAGGGCAGCCTATAAAAGTAAGTGTGCTGCTAACCATTTCCAAGCACTCCCTGTTTCTTGCCAGTGTCCACTTTGCACTCCGAGTTCATGGTGACCTAACCCTAACCCTAAGTGGAATTTTCCCAAATAGAATTTTACAATGTATTTTATCTGGAAACATAGATAGGGCATCCTAGAAAAGTCAGTTCCCTCCTAACCTTTTCCAAGTACTCCCTGTTTATTGCCAATGTCCATTTTGCTCTCCGTTTTCATGGTGACCTAACCCTATCCCTAAGTGGAATTTTCCCAAATAGGACTTTCCCATGTATTTTACCCAGAAACATAGATAGGGCAGCCTAGAAAGGTCAGTTCCCTCCTAACCATTTCCAAGCACTCCCTGTTTGTTGCCAATGTCCATTTTTTTCTCGGAGTTCATGTTGACCTAACCCTACCCCTAAGTGGAATTTTCCCAAATAGGATTTTCCCATGTATTTTACCTGGAAACATAGATTGGGCAGTCTAGAAAGGTCAGTGCCCTCCTAACCATTTCCAAGCACTCCCTCTTTGTTGCCAATGTCCATTTTGGTCTCGGAGTTCATGGTAACCTAACCCTAACCCTATGTGGAATTTTCCCAAATAGGATTTTCCTATGTATTTTACCCAGAAACATAGATAGGGCAGCCTAGAAAGGTCAGTTCCCTCCTAACCATATCCAAGCATTCCCTCATTGTTGCCAATGTCCATTTTGCTCTCCATATACATGGTGACCTAACCCTAACCCTAAGTGGAATTTTCCCAAATAGTATTTTCCCATGTATTTTACCCGGAAACATAGATAGGGAAGCCTAGAAAAGTCAGTGCTTCCTCACTTTTTCCAAGCACTCCCAGTTTGTTGTCAATATCCATTTTGCTCTTCATGTTCATGGTAACCTAACCCTAAGTCGAATTGTCCCAAAAAGGATCTTCCCATGTATTTTACCCGGAAAAATAGATAGGGCAGCCTAGAAATGTCAGTGCGCTTCTAACCATATCTAAGCACTCCCTGTTTGTTGCCAATGTCCACTTTGCACACCGAATTCATGGTGACCTAACCCTAACCCTAAGTGGAATTTTCCTAAATAGAATTTTCCAATGTATTTTACCTGGAAACATAGATAGGGCATCCTAGAAAGGTTAGGTGCCTCCTAAACTTTTCCAAATACTCCCTGTTTGTTGCCAATGTCCATTTTGCTCTCGGAGTTCATGGTGATCTAACCCTAAGTGGAATTTTCCCAAATAGGATTTTCCCATGTATTTTACCAGGAAACATAGATAGGGCAGCCTAGAAAAGTCCGTGCCTCCTAACGATTTCAAAGCACTCCCTATTTGTTGCCAATGTCCACTTTGCACACCGAGTTCATGGGGACCTAACCGTAACCGTAAGTGGAATTTTCCCAAATAGGATTTTCCCATGTATTTTACCCGGAAACATAATTAGGGCAGCCTGGAAAGGTCAGTGCCCTCCTAACCTTTTCCAAGTACTGCCTATTTGTTGCCAATGTCCATTTTGCTCTCCGTGTTCATGGTGACCTAACCCTAACTGGAATTTTCCCAAATAAGATTTTCCCATGTATCTTACCCAGAAACACAGATAGGTCAGCCTAGAAAATTGAGTGCCATCCTAACCATTTCCAAGCACTCCCTGTTTGTTGCCAATGTCCATTTTGCTCTCCGTATTCATGGTCACCTAACCCTAACCCTAACTGGAATTTTCCCAAATAGGATTCTCCCTTGTATTTTACCCGGAAACATAGATAGGGCAGCCTAGAAATGTCAGTGTACTCCTAACCATTTCCAAGCACTCCCTGATTGTTGCCAATGTCCATTTTGCTCTCCGTGTTCATGGTCACCTAACCCTAACCCTAACTGGAATTTTCCCAAATAGGATTCTCCCTTGTATTTTACCCAGAAACATAGATAGGGCAGCCTAGAAAGGTCAGTTCCCTCCTAACCATTTCCAAGCACTCCCTTTTTGTTGCCAATGTCCATTTTGCTCTCGGAGTTCATGTTGACCTAACCCTACCCCTAAGTGGAATTTTCCCTAATAGGATTTTCCCATGTATTTTACCGGGAAACATAGATAGGGCAGCCTAGAAAGGTCAGTTCCCTCCTACCCATATCCAAGCACTCCCTCATTGTTGCCAATGTCCATTTTGCTCTCCATATTCATGGTGACCTAACCCTAACCCTAAGTGGAATTTTCCCAAATAGGATTTTCCCATGTATTTTACCAGGAAACATAGATAGGGCAGTCTAGAAAAGTCCGTGCCCTCCTAACGATTTCCAAGCACTCCCTGTTTGTTGCCAATGTCCATTTTGCTCTCGGAGTTCATAGTGATCTTACCCTAACCCTAAGTGGAATTTTCCCAAATAGGATTTTCCCATGTACTTTACATGGAAACATAGATAGGGCATCCTAGAAAAGTCATTGCCCTCCTAACCATTTCCAAGGACTCTCTGTTTGTTGCCAATGTCCATTTGCTCTCCGTGTTCATGGTGACCTAACCCTAACCCTAAGTAGAATTTTCGCAAATAGGATTTTCCCATGCATTTTACCTGGAAACATAGATAGGGCAGTCTAGAAAGGTCAGTGCCCTTCTAACCATATCCAAGCACTCCCTGTTTGTTGCCAATGTCCATTTTGCTCTCGGAGTTCATGTTGACCTAACCCTAACCCTAAGTGGAATTTTCCCAAATATAATTTTCCAATCTATTTTACCAGAAACATAGATAGGGCAGCCTAGAAAGGTCAGTGCCCTCCTAACGTTTTCCAAGTACTGCGTATTTGTTGCCAATGTCCATTTTGCTCTCCGTGTTCATGGTGACCTAACCTTAACCCTAAGTGGAATTTTCCCAAATAGGATTTTCCCATGTATTTTACCAGGAAATATAGATAGGGCAACCTAGAAAAGTCAGTGCCTCCTAAACTTTTCGAAGCCCTCCTATCCATTTCCAAGCACTCCCTGTTTTTTGCCAATGTCCAGTTTACACCGCGAGTTCATGGTGACCTAACCCTAACCATAAGTGGAATTTTCCCAAAAAGGATTTTCTGATGTATTATACCCAGAAACATAGATAGGGCAGCCTAGAAAAGTCAGTGCCTCATAAACTTTTCCAAGCACTCCCTGTTTCTTGCCAATGTCCATTTTGCTCTCGGAGTTCATGGTGATCTTACCCTAACCCTAAGTGGAATTTTCTCAAATAGGATTTTCCCATGTATTTTACCAGGAAACATAGATAGGGCAGCCTATAAAAGTAAGTGTGCTGCTAACCATTTCCAAGCACTCCCTGTTTCTTGCCAGTGTCCACTTTGCACTCCGAGTTCATGGTGACCTAACCCTAACCCTAAGTGGAATTTTCCCAAATAGAATTTTACAATGTATTTTATCTGGAAACATAGATAGGGCATCCTAGAAAAGTCATTTCCCTCCTAACCTTTTCCAAGTACTCCCTGTTTATTGCCAATGTCCATTTTGCTCTCCGTTTTCATGGTGACCTAACCCTATCCCTAAGTGGAATTTTCCCAAATAGGACTTTCCCATGTATTTTACCCAGAAACATAGATAGGGCAGCCTAGAAAGGTCAGTTCCCTCCTAACCATTTCCAAGCACTCCCTGTTTGTTGCCA
This sequence comes from Crotalus tigris, assembly GCF_016545835.1. Classification (NCBI taxonomy): domain Eukaryota; kingdom Metazoa; phylum Chordata; class Lepidosauria; order Squamata; family Viperidae; genus Crotalus; species Crotalus tigris. The sequence continues at coordinate 1,570,263 of NW_024097285.1, forward strand.
ATGTCCATTTTTTTCTCGGAGTTCATGTTGACCTAACCCTACCCCTAAGTGGAATTTTCCCAAATAGGATTTTCCCATGTATTTTACCTGGAAACATAGATTGGGCAGTCTAGAAAGGTCAGTGCCCTCCTAACCATTTCCAAGCACTCCCTCTTTGTTGCCAATGTCCATTTTGGTCTCGGAGTTCATGGTAACCTAACCCTAACCCTATGTGGAATTTTCCCAAATAGGATTTTCCTATGTATTTTACCCAGAAACATAGATAGGGCAGCCTAGAAAGGTCAGTTCCCTCCTAACCATATCCAAGCATTCCCTCATTGTTGCCAATGTCCATTTTGCTCTCCATATTCATGGTGACCTAACCCTAACCCTAAGTGGAATTTTCCCAAATAGTATTTTCCCATGTATTTGACCCGGAAACATAGATAGGGCAGCCTAGAAATGTCAGTGTACTCCTAACCATTTCCAAGCACTCCCTGATTGTTGCCAATGTCCATTTTGCTCTCCGTGTTCATGGTCACCTAACCCTAACCCTAACTGGAATTTTCCCAAATAGGATTCTCCTTTGTATTTTACCCAGAAACATAGATAGGGCAGCCTAGAAAGGTCAGTTCCCTCCTAACCATTTCCAAGCACTCCCTTTTTGTTGCCAATGTCCATTTTGCTCTCGGAGTTCATGTTGACCTAACCCTACCCCTAAGTGGAATTTTCCCTAATAGGATTTTCCCATGTATTTTACCGGGAAACATAGATAGGGCAGCCTAGAAAGGTCAGTTCCCTCCTACCCATATCCAAGCACTCCCTCATTGTTGCCAATGTCCATTTTGCTCTCCATATTCATGGTGACCTAACCCTAACCCTAAGTGGAATTTTCTCAAATAGTATTTTCCCATGTATTTTACCCGGAAACATAGATAGGGCAGCCTAGAAAAGTCAGTGCTTCCTCACTTTTTCCAAGCACTCCCTGTTTGTTGCCAATGTCCACTTTGCACAACGAATTCATGGTGACCTAACCCTAACCCTAAGTGGAATTTTCCTAAATAGAATTTTCCAATGTATTTTACCTGGAAACATAGATAGGGCATCCTAGAAAAGTTAGTTGCCTCCTAACCTTTTCCAAATACTCCCTGTTTGTTGCCAATGTCCATTTTGCTCTCCGTGTTCATGGTGACCTAAACTTAACTCTAAGTGGTATTTTCCCAAATAGGATTTTCCCATGTATTTTTCCAGGAAATAGATAGGGCAGCCTAGAATGGTCAGTGCCCTCCTAACCATTTCCAAGCACTCCCTGTTTGTTGCCAATGTCCATTTTGCTCTCGCAGTTCATGGTGACCTAACCTTAACCCTAAGTGGAATTTTCCCAAATAGGATTTTCCTATGTATTTTACCAAGAAACATAGATAGGGCAGCCTAGAAAAGTCAGTGCCTCCTAAACTTTTCCAAGCACTCTCTATTTGTTGCCAATGTCCATTTTGCTCTTGGAGTTCATGGTGACCTAACGCTAACATTAAATGCAATTTTCCCAAATAGCATTTTCCCATGTATTTTACCCAGAAACATAGATAGGGCAGCCTAGAAAGGTCAGTGCCCTCCTAACCTTTTCCAAGTACTGCCTACTTGTTGCCAATGTCCATTTTGCTCTCCGTGTTCATGGTCACCTAACCCTAACCCTAACTGGAATTTTCCCAAATTGGATTTTCCCATGTATTTTACCAGGAAACAGAGAGGGCAGCCTAGAAAAGTCCGTGCTTCCTAACTTTTTCCAAGCACTCCCTGTTTGTTGCCAATATCCATTTTGCTCTCCATGTTCATGATGACCTAACCCTAAGCCTAATTGGAATTTTCCCAAATAGGATTTTCCCATGTATTTTACCAGGAAACATAGATAGGGCAGCCTAGAAAGGTCAGTGCCTTCCTAATGATTTCCAAGCACTCCCTGTTTGTTTCCAATGTCCACTTTGCACACCGAGTTCCTGGGGACCTAACCCTAACCCTATGTGGAATTTTCCCAAATAGGATTTTCCCATGTATTTTACCCGGAAACATAGATAGGGCAGCCTAGAAAGGTCAGTGCCCTCCTAACCATTTCCAAGTACTGCCTATTTGTTGCCAATGTCCATTTTCCTCTCCGTGTTAATGGTGACCTAACCCTAACCCTAAGTGGAATTTTCCCAAATAAGATTTTCCCATGTATCTTACCTAGAAACATAGATAGGGAAGCTTGAAAAGTGAGTGCCGTCCTAACCATTTCGAAGCACTCCCTGTTTGTTGCCAATGTCCATTTTGCTCTCCGTGTTCATGGTCACCTAACCCTAACCCTAACTGGAATTTCCCCAAATAGGATTCTCCCTTATATTTTACCCAGAAACATAGATAGGGCAGCCTAGAAAGGTCAGTGTACTCCTAACCATTTCCAACACTCCCTGATTGTTGCCAATGTCCATTTTGCTCTCCGTGTTCATGGTCACCTAACCCTAGCCCTAACTGGAATTTTCCCAAATAGGATTTTCCTATGTATTTTACCAAGAAACATAGATAGGGCAGCCTAGAAAAGTCAGTGCCTCCTAAACTTTTCCAAGCACTCTCTATTTGTTGCCAATGTCCATTTTGCTCTCGGAGTTCATGGTGACCTAACGCTAACATTAAGTGCAAAATTCCCAAATAGCATTTTCCCATATATTTTACCCAGAAACATAGATAGGGCAGCCTGTAAAAGTCAGTGCGCTGCTAACCATTTCCAAGCACTCCCTGTTAGTTGCCAATGTCCACTTTGCACACTGAGTTCATGGTGACCTATCCCTAACCCTAAGTGGAATTTTCCCAAATATAATTTTCCCATGTATTTTACCTGGAAACATAGATAGGGCATCCTAGAAAAATTAGTTGCCTCCTAACCTTTTCCAAGTACTGCCTATTTGTTGCCAATGTCCATTTTGCTCTCCGTGTTCATGGTGACCTAAACTTAACTCTAAGTGGTATTTTCCCAAATAGGATTTTCCCATGTATTTTACCAGGAAACATAGATAGGGCAGCCTAGAAAGGTCAGTGCCTTCCTAATGATTTCCAAGCACTCCCTGTTTGTTTCCAATGTCCACTTTGCACACCGAGTTCCTGGGGACCTAACCCTAACCCTATGTGGAATTTTCCCAAATAGGATTTTCCCATGTATTTTACCCGGAAACATAGATAGGGCAGCCTAGAAAGGTCAGTGCCCTCCTAACCATTTCCAAGTACTGCCTATTTGTTGCCAATGTCCATTTTCCTCTCCGTGTTAATGGTGACCTAACCCTAACCCTAAGTGGAATTTTCCCAAATAAGATTTTCCCATGTATCTTACCTAGAAACATAGATAGGGAAGCTTGAAAAGTGAGTGCCGTCCTAACCATTTCGAAGCACTCCCTGTTTGTTGCCAATGTCCATTTTGCTCTCCGTGTTCATGGTCACCTAACCCTAACCCTAACTGGAATTTCCCCAAATAGGATTCTCCCTTATATTTTACCCAGAAACATAGATAGGGCAGCCTAGAAAGGTCAGTGTACTCCTAACCATTTCCAACACTCCCTGATTGTTGCCAATGTCCATTTTGCTCTCCGTGTTCATGGTCACCTAACCCTAGCCCTAACTGGAATTTTCCCAAATAGGATTTTCCTATGTATTTTACCAAGAAACATAGATAGGGCAGCCTAGAAAAGTCAGTGCCTCCTAAACTTTTCCAAGCACTCTCTATTTGTTGCCAATGTCCATTTTGCTCTCGGAGTTCATGGTGACCTAACGCTAACATTAAGTGCAAAATTCCCAAATAGCATTTTCCCATGTATTTTACCCAGAAACATAGATAGGGCAGCCTGTAAAAGTCAGTGCGCTGCTAACCATTTCCAAGCACTCCCTGTTAGTTGCCAATGTCCACTTTGCACACTGAGTTCATGGTGACCTATCCCTAACCCTAAGTGGAATTTTCCCAAATATAATTTTCCCATGTATTTTACCTGGAAACATAGATAGGGCATGCTAGAAAAATTAGTTGCCTCCTCACCTTTTCCAAATACTCCCTCTTTGTTGCCAATGTCCGTTTTGCTCTCCGTGTTCATAGTGACCTAAACCTAACCCTAAGTGGAATTTTCCCAAATAGTATTTTCCCATGTATTTTACCCGGAAACATAGATAGGGCAGACTAGAACAGTCAGTGCTTCCTCACTTTTTCCAAGCACTCCCTGTCCCTAACCCTAAGTCCAATTTTCCTAAATAGGATTTTCCCATGTATTTTACTAGGAAACATAGATAGGGCAGCCTATAAAAGTCAGTGTGCTCCTAACCATTTCCAAGCACTCCCTGTTTGTTGCCAATGTCCATTTTGCTCTTCATGTTCATGGTGACCTAACCCTAACCCTAAGTGGAATTATCCCAAAAAGGATCTTCCCATGTATTTTACCAGTAAACATAGATAGGGCAGCCTAGAAAAGTCAGTGCGCTTCTAACCATATCCAAGCACTCCCTGTTTGTTTCCAATGTCCACTTTGCACACCGAGTTCATGGTGACCTATCCCTAACCCTAAGTGGAATTTTCCCAAATAGAATTTTCCAATGTATTTTACCTGGAAACATAGATAGGGCATCTTAGAAAAGTCAGTTCCCTCCTAACCTTTTCCAAATACTCCCTTTTTTTCCCAATGTCCATTTTGCTCTCCGTGTTCATGGTGACCTAAACCTAACTCTAAGTGGTATTTTCCCAAATAGGATTTTCCCATGTATTTTACCAGGAAACATAGATAGGGCATCCTAGAAAAGTCAGTGCTTCCTAACTTTTTCAAAGCACTCCCTGTTTGTTGCCAATGTACATTGTGCTCTCCGTGTTCATGGTGATCTAACCCTAATCCTAACTGGAATTTTCCCAAATAGGATTCTCCCTTGTATTTTACCCGGAAACATAGATAGGGCAGCCTAGAAAGGTCAGTGCCCTCCTAACCATTTCCAAGCACTCCCTGTTTGTTGCCAATGTCCATTTTGCCCTCGCAGTTCATGGTGACCTAACCTTAACCCTAAGTGGAATTTTCCCAAATAGGATTTTCCTATGTATGTTACCAAGAAACATAGATAGGGCAGCCTAGAAAAGTCAGTGCCTCCTAAACTTTTCCAAGCACTCTCTATTTGTTGCCAATGTCCATTTTGCTCTCGGAGTTCATGGTGACCTAACGCTAACATTAAGTGCAATTTTCCCAAATAGCATTTTCCCATGTATTTTACCCAGAAACATAGATAGGGCAGCCTAGAAAGGTCAGTGCCTCCTAACCTTTTCCAAGTACTGCCTATTTGTTGCCAATGTCCATTTTGCTCTCCGTGTTCATGGTCACCTAACCCTAACCCTAACTGGAATTTTCCCAAATTGGATTTTCCCATGTATTTTACCAGGAAACAGAGAGGGCAGCCTAGAAAAGTCCGTGCTTCCTAACTTTTTCCAAGCACTCCCTTTTTGTTGCCAATATCCATTTTCCTCTCCGTGTTCATGATGACCTAACCCTAAGCCTAAGTGGAATTTTCCCAAATAGGATTTTCCCATGTATTTTACCCAGAAACATAGATAGGACATCCTAGAAAGGTCAGTGCCCTCTTAACCATTTCCAAGCACTCCCTGTTTGTTGCCAATGTCTACTTTTCATTCCGAGGTCATGGTGACCTAACTGTAACCCTAAGTGGAATTTTCCCAAGTAGGATTTTCCAATGTATTTTACCAGGAAACATAGATAGGGCAGCCTATAAAAGTCAGTGCGCTGCTAACCATTTCCAAGCACTCCCTGTTAGTTGCCAATGTCCACTTTGCACTCCGAGTTCATGGTGACCTATCCCTAACCCTAAGTGGAATTTTCCCAAATATAATTTTCCCATGTATTTTACCTGGAAACATAGATAGGGCATCCTAGAAAAATTAGTTGCCTCCTCACCTTTTCCAAATACTCCCTCTTTGTTGCCAATGTCCGTTTTGCTCTCTGTGTTCATAGTGACCTAAACCTAACCCTAAGTGGAATTTTCCCAAATAGTATTTTCCCATGTATTTTACCCGGAAACATAGATAGGGCAGACTAGAACAGTCAGTGCTTCCTCACTTTTTCCAAGCACTCCCTGTTTGTTGCCAATGTCCATTTTGCTTTCGGACTTCATGGTGATCTAACCCTAACCCTAAGTGGAATTTTCGTAAATAGGATTTTCCCATGTATTTTACCAGGAAACATAGAGAGGGCAGCCTAGAAAAGTCAGTGCCCTCCTAACCTTTTCCAAGCACTCCCTGTTTGTTGGCAATGTCCATTTTTCTCTCGGAGTTCATGGTGATCTTACCCTAACCCTAAGTCGAATTTTCCCAAATAGGATTTTCCCATGTATTTTACTAGGAAACATAGATAGGGCAGCCTATAAAAGTCAGTGTGCTCCTAACCATTTCCAAGCACTCCCTGTTTGTTGCCAATGTCCATTTTTCTCTTCATGTTCATGGTGACCTAACCCTAACCCTAAGTGGAATTATCCCAAAAAGGATCTTCCCATGTATTTTACCAGTAAACATAGATAGGGCAGCCTAGAAAAGTCAGTGCGCTTCTAACCATATCCAAGCACTCCCTGTTTGTTTCCAATGTCCACTTTGCACACCGAGTTCATGGTGACCTATCCCTAACCCTAAGTGGAATTTTCCCAAATAGAATTTTCCAATGTATTTTACCTGGAAACATAGATAGGGCATCCTAGAAAAGTCAGTGCTTCCTAACTTTTTCAAAGCACTCCCTGTTTGTTGCCAATGTACATTGTGCTCTCCGTGTTCATGGTGATCTAACCCTAATCCTAACTGGAATTTTCCCAAATAGGATTCTCCCTTGTATTTTACCCGGAAACATAGATAGGGCAGCCTGGAAAGGTCAGTGCCCTCCCAACCATTTCCAAGCACTCCCTGTTTGTTGCCAATGTCCATTTTGCTCTCGCAGTTCATGGTGACCTAACCTTAACCCTAAGTGGAATTTTCCCAAATAGGATTTTCCTATGTATGTTACCAAGAAACATAGATAGGGCAGCCTAGAAAAGTCAGTGCCTCCTAAACTTTTCCAAGCACTCTCTATTTGTTGCCAATGTCCATTTTGCTCTCGGAGTTCATGGTGACCTAATGCTAATATTAAGTGCAATTTTCCCAAATAGCATTTTCCCATGTATTTTACCCAGAAACATAGATAGGGCAGCCTAGAAAGGTCAGTGCCCTCCTAACCTTTTCCAAGTACTGCCTATTTGTTGCCAATGTCCATTTTGCTCTCCGTGTTCATGGTCACCTAACCCTAACCCTAACTGGAATTTTCCCAAATTTGATTTTCCCATGTATTTTACCAGGAAACAGAGAGGGCAGCCTAGAAAAGTGCTTGCTTCCTAACTTTTTCCAAGCACTCCCTGTTTGTTGCCAATGTCCATTTTGCTCTCCATGTTCATAGTGACCTAACCCTAACCCTAAGTGGAAATTTCCCAAAAAGGATCTTCCCATGTATTTTACCAGTAAACATAGATAGGGCAGCCTAGAAAAGTCAGTTCCCTCCTAACCATTTCCAAATACTCCCTGTTTTTTGCCAATGTCCACTTTGCACTCCAAGTTCATGGTGACCTAATCCTAACCCTAAGTGGAATTTTCCCAAAAAGGATCTTCCCATGTATTTTACCAGTAAACATAGATAGGGCAGCTTAGAAAAGTCAGTGCGTTTCTAACCATATCCAAGCACTCCCTGTTTGTTGCCAATGTCCACTTTGCACTCCGAGTTCATGGTGACCTAACTGTAACCCTAAGTGGAATTTTCCCAAGTAGGATTTTCCAATGTATTTTACCTGGAAACATAGATAGGGCAGCCTATAAAAGTCTGTGCGCTGCTAACCATTTCCAAGCACTCCCTGTTAGTTGCCAATGTTCATTTTGCTCTGCATATTCATGGTGACCTAATCCTAACCCTAAGTGGAATTTTCCCAACTAGGATTTTCCAATCTATTTTACCAGGAAACATAGATACGGCAGCCTAGAAAGGTCAGTTCCCTCCTAACCATATCCAAGCACTCCCTGTTAGTTGCCAATATCCACTTTGCACACCGGGTTCATGTTGACCTAACCCTAACCCTATGTGGAATTTTCCCAAATAGGATTTTCTGAGGTATTTTACCAGGAAACATAGATAGGGCATCCTAGAAAAGTCAGTGCTTCCTAACTTTTTCAAAGCACTCCCTGTTTGTTGCCAATGTACATTGTGCTCTCCGTATTCATGGTGATCTAACCCTAATCCTAAGTGGAAAATTCCCAAATAGGATTTTCCCATGTATTTTACCCAGAAACATAGATAGGACAGCCTAGAAAGGTCAGTGCCCTCCTAACAATTTCCAAGCACTCCCTGTTTGTTGCCAATGTCCATTTTGCTTTCCATGTTCATAGTGACCTAACCCTAACCCTAAGTGGAAATTTCCCAAAAAGGATCTTCCCATGTATTTTACCAGTAAACATAGATAGGGCAGCCTAGACAAGTCAGTTCCCTCCTAACCATTTCCAAATACTCCCTGTTTGTTGCCAATGTCCACTTTGCACTCCAAGTTCATGGTGACCTAACCTTAACCCTAAGTGGAATTTTCCCAAGTAGGATTTTCCCATGCATTTTACCAGGAAACATAGATAGGGCAGCCTAGAAAGGTCAGTTCCCTCCTAACCATATCCGAGCACTCCCTGTTTGTTGCCAATGTCCATTTTGCTCTCGGAGTTCATGTTGACCTAACCCTAACCCTAAGTGGAATTTTCCCAAATAGGATTTTCCCATGTATTTTACCTGGAAAGATAGATAGGGCAGTCTAGAAAGGTCAGTTCCCTCCTAACCATTTCCAAGCACTCCCTCTTTGTTGCCAATGTCCATTTTGCACTCCGTGTTCATGGTGACCTAACCCTAAGCCTAAGTGGAATTTTCCCAAATAGGATTTTCCCATGTATTTTACCCAGAAACATAGATAGGACATCCTAGAAAGGTCAGTTCCCTCCTAACCATTTCCAAGCACTCCCTGTTTGTTGCCAATGTCCATTTTGCTCTCCAAGTTCATGGTGACCTAACCCTAACCCTAAGTGGAATTTTCCCAAAAAGGATCTTCCCATGTATTTTACCAGTAAACATAGATAGGGCAGCCTAGAAAAGTCAGTGCGTTTCTAACGATATCCAAGCACTCCTTGTTTGTTGCCAATGTCCACTTTGCACTCCGAGTTCATGGTGACCTAACTGTAACCCTAAGTGGAATTTTCCCAAGTAGGATTTTCCAATGTATTTTACCAGGAAACATAGATAGGGCAGCCTATAAAATTCTGTGCGCTGCAAACCATTTCCAAGCACTCCCTGTTAGTTGCCAATATCCACTTTGCACACCGAGTTCATGGTGACCTAACCCTAACCCTAAGTGTAATTTTCCCAAATAGAATTTTCCAATCTATTTTACCAGGAAACATAGATACGGCAGCCTAGAAAGGTCAGTTCCCTCCTAACCATATCCAAGCACTCCCTGATTGTTGCCAATGTTCATTTTGCTCTCCATATTCATGGTGACCTAATCCTAACCCTAAGTGGAATTTTCCCAACTAGGATTTTCCCATGTATTTTACCAGGAAACATAGATACGGCAGCCTAGAAATGTCAGTTCCCTCCTAACCATTTCCAAGCACTCCCTGTTTGTTTCCAATGTCCACTTTGCACACCGGTTTCATGTTGACCTAACCCTAACCCTAAGTGGAATTTTCCCAAATAGGATTTTCTGAGGTATTTTACCAGGAAACATAGATAGGGCATCCTAGAAAAGTCTGTGCTTCCTAACTTTTTCAAAGCACTCCCTGTTTGTTGCCAATGTACATTGTGCTCTCCGTGTTCATGGTGATCTAACCCTAATCCTAAGTGGAATTTTCCCAAGTAGGATTTTCCCATGTATTTTACCCAGAAACATAGATAGGACAGCCTAGAAAGGTCAGTGCCCTCCTAACCGTTTCCAAGCACTCCCTGTTTGTTGCCAATGTCCATTTTGCTCTCCATGTTCATAGTGACCTAACCCTAACCCTAAGTGGAAATTTCCCAAAAAGGATCTTCCCATGTATTTTACCAGTAAACATAGATAGGGCAGCCTAGAAAAGTCAGTTCCCTCCTAACCATTTCCAAATACTCCCTGTTTGTTGCCAATGTCCACTTTGCACTCCAAGTTCATGGTGACCTAACCTTAACCCTAAGTGGAATTTTCCCAAGTAGGATTTTCCCATGCATTTTACCAGGAAACATAGATAGGGCAGCCTAGAAAGGTCAGTTCCCTCCTAACCATATCCAAGCACTCCCTGTTTGTTGCCAATGTCCATTTTGCTCTCCGTGTTCATGGTGACCTAACCGTAACCCTAAGTGGAATTATCCCAAATAGCATTTTCCAATTTATTTTACCTGAAAACATAGATAGGGCATCCTAGAAAAGTCAGTTCCCTCCTAACGTTTTCCAAATACTCCCTGTTTGTGGCCAATGTCTGTTTTGCTCTCCGTGTTCATAGTGACCTAAACCTAACCCTAAGTGGAATTTTCCGAAATAATATTTTACCATGTATTTTACCCGGATACATAGATAGGGCAGCCTAGAACAGTCAGTGCTGCCTCACTTTTTCCAAGCACTCCCTGTTTGTTGCCAATGTACATTGTGCTCTCCGTGTTCATGGTGACCTAACCCTAAGCCTAAGTGGAATTTTCCCAAATAGGATTTTCCCATGTATTTTACCCAGAAACATAGATAGGACTGCCTAGAAAGGTCAGTGCCCTCCTAACCATTTCCAAGCACTCCCTGTTTGTTGCCAATGTACATTTTGCTCTCCATGTTCATGGTGACCTAACCCTAGGTGGAATTTTCCCAAAAAGGATCTTCCCATGTATTTTACCAGTAAACATAGATAGGGCAGCCTAGAAAAGTCAGTGCGCTTCTAACCATATCCAAGCACTCCCTGTTTGTTGCCAATGTCCATTTTGCTCTCGGAGTTCATGGTGACCTAACCCTAACCCTAAGTGGAATTTTCCCAAGTAGGATTTTCCCATGTATTTTACCCAGAAATATAGATAGGGCAGTCAAGAAAGGTCAGTGCCCTCCTAACCATTTCCAAGCACTCCCTGTTTGTTGCCAATATCCACTTTGCACACCGAGTTCATGGTGACCTAACCCTAAGCCTAAGTGGAATTTTCACAAATAGGATTTTCCCATGTATTTTACCAGGAAACATAGATAGGGCAGTCTAGAAAAGTCAGTGTGCTGCTAACCATTTCCAAGCACTCCCTGTTTGTTGCCAATGTCCATATTGCTCTCCATATTTATGGTGACCTAACCCTAACCCTAAGTGGAATTTTCCCAAATAGGATTTTTCCATGTATTTTACCAGGAAACATAGATAGGGCAGCCTAGAAAGGTCACTGCCTTCCTAACCATTTCCAAGCACTCCCTGTTTGTTGCCAATGTCCATTTTGCTCTCCGTGTTCATGGTGACCTAACCCTAACCCTAAGTGGAATTTTCCCAAAAAGGATTTTCCCATGTATTTTACCAGGAAACATAGATAGGGCAGCCTAGAAAAGTCAGTGCCCTCCTAACCTTTTCCAAACACTCCCTGTTTGTTGACAATGTCCATTTTGCTCTCGGAATTCATGGTGATCTAACCCTAATCCTAAGTGGAATTTTCCCAAATAGGATTTTCCCATGTATTTTACCAGGAAACATAGATAGGGCAGCCTGTAAAAGTCAGTGTGCTGCTAACCAATTCCAAGCACTCCCTGTTTGTTGCCAATGTCCATTCTGCTCTCCATATTCATGGTGACCTAACCCTAAGCCTAAGTGGAATTTTCCCAAATAGGATTTTTCCATTTATTTTACCAGGAAACATAGATAGGGCATCCTAGAAAAGTCAGTGCTTCCTAACTTTTTCAAAGCACTCCCTGTTTGTTGCCAATGTACATTGTGCTCTCCGTATTCATGGTGATCTAACCCTAATCCTAAGTGGAAAATTCCCAAATAGGATTTTCCCATGTATTTTACCCAGAAACATAGATAGGACAGCCTAGAAAGGTCAGTGCCCTCCTAACAATTTCCAAGCACTCCCTGTTTGTTGCCAATGTCCATTTTGCTCTCCATGTTCATAGTGACCTAACCCTAACCCTAAGTGGAAATTTCCCAAAAAGGATCTTCCCATGTATTTTACCAGTAAACATAGATAGGGCAGCCTAGAAAAGTCAGTTCCCTCCTAACCATTTCCAAATACTCCCTGTTTGTTGCCAATGTCCACTTTGCACTCCAAGTTCATGGTGACCTAACCTTAACCCTAAGTGGAATTTTCCCAAGTAGGATTTTCCCATGCATTTTACCAGGAAACATAGATAGGGCAGCCTAGAAAGGTCAGTTCCCTCCTAACCATATCCGAGCACTCCCTGTTTGTTGCCAATGTCCATTTTGCTCTCGGAGTTCATGTTGACCTAACCCTAACCCTAAGTGGAATTTTCCCAAATAGGATTTTCCCATGTATTTTACCTGGAAAGATAGATAGGGCAGTCTAGAAAGGTCAGTTCCCTCCTAACCATTTCCAAGCACTCCCTCTTTGTTGCCAATGTCCATTTTGCACTCCGGGTTCATGGTGACCTAACCCTAAGCCTAAGTGGAATTTTCCCAAATAGGATTTTCCCATGTATTTTACCCAGAAACATAGATAGGACATCCTAGAAAGGTCAGTTCCCTCCTAACCATTTCCAAGCACTCCCTGTTTGTTGCCAATGTCCATTTTGCTCTCCAAGTTCATGGTGACCTAACCCTAACCCTAAGTGGAATTTTCCCAAAAAGGATCTTCCCATGTATTTTACCAGTAAACATAGATAGGGCAGCCTAGAAAAGTCAGTGCGTTTCTAACGATATCCAAGCACTCCTTGTTTGTTGCCAATGTCCACTTTGCACTCCGAGTTCATGGTGACCTAACTGTAACCCTAAGTGGAATTTTCCCAAGTAGGATTTTCCAATGTATTTTACCAGGAAACATAGATAGGGCAGCCTATAAAATTCTGTGCGCTGCAAACCATTTCCAAGCACTCCCTGTTAGTTGCCAATATCCACTTTGCACACCGAGTTCATGGTGACCTAACCCTAACCCTAAGTGGAATTTTCCCAAATAGAATTTTCCAATCTATTTTACCAGGAAACATAGATATGGCAGCCTAGAAAGGTCAGTTCCCTCCTAACCATATCCAAGCACTCCCTGATTGTTGCCAATGTTCATTTTGCTCTCCATATTCATGGTGACCTAATCCTAACCCTAAGTGGAATTATCCCAACTAGGATTTTCCCATGTATTTTACCAGGAAACATAGATACGGCAGCCTAGAAATGTCAGTTCCCTCCTAACCATTTCCAAGCACTCCCTGTTTGTTTCCAATGTCCACTTTGCACACCGGTTTCATGTTGACCTAACCCTAACCCTAAGTGGAATTTTCCCAAATAGGATTTTCTGAGGTATTTTACCAGGAAACATAGATAGGGCATCCTAGAAAAGTCTGTGCTTCCTAACTTTTTCAAAGCACTCCCTGTTTGTTGCCAATGTACATTGTGCTCTCCGTGTTCATGGTGATCTAACCCTAATCCTAAGTGGAATTTTCCCAAGTAGGATTTTCCCATGTATTTTACCCAGAAACATAGATAGGACAGCCTAGAAAGGTCAGTGCCCTCCTAACCGTTTCCAAGCACTCCCTGTTTGTTGCCAATGTCCATTTTGCTCTCCATGTTCATAGTGACCTAACCCTAACCCTAAGTGGAAATTTCCCAAAAAGGATCTTCCCATGTATTTTACCAGTAAACATAGATAGGGCAGCCTAGAAAAGTCAGTTCCCTCCTAACCATTTCCAAATACTCCCTGTTTGTTGCCAATGTCCACTTTGCACTCCAAGTTCATGGTGACCTAACCTTAACCCTAAGTGGAATTTTCCCAAGTAGGATTTTCCCATGCATTTTACCAGGAAACATAGATAGGGCAGCCTAGAAAGGTCAGTTCCCTCCTAACCATATCCAAGCACTCCCTGTTTGTTGCCAATGTCCATTTTGCTCCTGTTCATGGTTGTAACCCTAAGTGTCCATTTTGCTCTCCGTGTTCATGGTGACCTAACCGTAACCCTAAGTGGAATTATCCCAAATAGGATTTTCCAATTTATTTTACCTGAAAACATAGATAGGGCATCCTAGAAAAGTCAGTTCCCTCCTAACGTTTTCCAAATACTCCCTGTTTGTTGCCAATGTCTGTTTTGCTCTCCGTGTTCATAGTGACCTAAACCTAACCCTAAGTGGAATTTTCCGAAATAATATTTTACCATGTATTTTACCCGGATACATAGATAGGGCAGCCTAGAACAGTCAGTGCTGACTCACTTTTTCCAAGCACTCCCTGTTTGTTGCCAATGTACATTGTGCTCTCCGTGTTCATGGTGACCTAACCCTAAGCCTAAGTGGAATTTTCCCAAATAGGATTTTCCCATGTATTTTACCCAGAAACATAGATAGGACTGCCTAGAAAGGTCAGTGCCCTCCTAACCATTTCCAAGCACTCCCTGTTTGTTGCCAATGTACATTTTGCTCTCCATGTTCATGGTGACCTAACCCTAAGTGGAATTTTCCCAAAAAGGATCTTCCCATGTATTTTATCAGTAAACATAGATAGGGCAGCCTAGAAAAGTCAGTGCGCTTCTAACCATTTCCAAGCACTCCCTGTTTGTTGCCAATGTCCATTTTGCTCTCGGAGTTCATGGTGACCTAACCCTAACCCTAAGTGGAATTTTCCCAAGTAGGATTTTCCCATGTATTTTACCCAGAAATATAGATAGGGCAGTCAAGAAAGGTCAGTGCCCTCCTAACCATTTCCAAGCACTCCCTGTTTGTTGCCAATATCCACTTTGCACACCGAGTTCATGGTGACCTAACCCTAAGCCTAAGTGGAATTTTCACAAATAGGATTTTCCCATGTATTTTACCAGGAAACATAGATAGGGCAGTCTAGAAAAGTCAGTGTGCTGCTAACCATTTCCAAGCACTCCCTGTTTGTTGCCAATGTCCATATTGCTCTCCATATTTATGGTGACCTAACCCTAAGCCTAAGTGGAATTTTCCCAAATAGGATTTTTCCATGTATTTTACCAGGAAACATAGATAGGGCAGCCTAGAAAGGTCACTGCCTTCCTAACAATTTCCAAGCACTCCCTGTTTGTTGCCAATGTCCATTTTGCTCTCCGTGTTCATGGTGACCTAACCCTAACCCTAAGTGGAATTTTCCCATAAAGGATTTTCCCATGTATTTTGCCAGGAAACATAGATAGGGCAGCCTAGAAAAGTCAGTGCCCTCTTAACTTTTTCCAAGCACTCCCTGTTTGTTGCCAATGTCGATTTTGCTTTCGGACTTCATGGTGATCTAACCCTAACCCTAAGTGGAATTTTCCCAAATAGGATTTTCCCATGCATTTTACCAGGAAACATAGATAGGGCAGCCTAGAAAAGTCAGTGCCCTCCTAACCTTTTCCAAACACTCCCTGTTTGTTGACAATGTCCATTTTGCTCTCGGAATTCATGGTGATCTAACCCTAATCCTAAGTGGAATTTTCCCAAATAGGATTTTCCCATGTATTTTACCAGGAAACATAGATAGGGCAGCCTGTAAAAGTCAGTGTGCTGCTAACCAATTCCAAGCACTCCCTGTTTGTTGCCAATGTCCATTCTGCTCTCCATATTCATGGTGACCTAACCCTAAGCCTAAGTGGAATTTTCCCAAATAGGATTTTTCCATTTATTTTACCAGGAAACATAGATAGGGCAGCCTAGAAAGGTCAATGCCCTCCTAACCATTTCCAAGCACTCCCTCTTTGTTGCCAATGTCCATTTTGCTCTCCGTGTTCATGGTGACCTAACCCTAAGTGGAATTTTCCCAAATAGGATTTTCCCATGCATTTTACCAAGAAACATAGATAGGGCAGCCTAGAAAAGTCAGTGCCCTCCTAACCTTTTCTAAGCACTCCCTGTTTGTTGACAATGTCAATTTTGCTCTCGGAATTCATGGTGATCTAACCCTAATCCTAAGTGGAATTTTCCCAAATAGGATTTTCCCATGTATTTTACCAGGAAACATAGATAGGGCAGCCTATAAAAGTCAGTGTGCTGCTAACCATTTCCAAGCACTCCCTGTTAGTTGTCAATGTCCATTTTGTTCTCCATGTTCATGGTGACCTAACCCTAACCCTAAGTGTAATTTTCCCAAATAGAATTTTCCAATGTATTTTACCTAGAAACATAGATAGGGCATCCTAGAAAAGTCAGTTCCTTCCTAATCTTTTCCAAGCACTCCCTGTTTGTTGCCAATGTCCATTTTATTCTCGGAATTCATGGTGACCTAACCCTAACCCTAAGTGGTATTTTTCCAAATAGGATTTTCCCATGTATTTTACCAGGAAACATAGATACGGCAGCCGAGATAGGTCAGTTCCCTCCTAACCATTTCCAAATACTCCCTGTTTGTTGCCAAAGTCCACTTTGCACTCCATGTTCATGGTGATCTAACTCTAACCCTAAATGGAATTTTCCCAAATAGGATTTTCCCATGCATTTTACCGGGAAACGTAAATAGGGCAGCCTAGAAAAGTCAGTTCCCTCCTAACCATTTCCAAGCACTCCCTGTTTGTTTCCAATGTCCACTTTGCACACCGGGTTCATGTTGACCTAACCCTAACCCTAAGTGGAATTTTCCCAAATAGGATTTTCTGAGGTATTTTGCCAGGAAACATAGATAGGGCAGCCTAGAAAAGTCAGTGCCCTCCTAACCATTTCCAAGCACTCCCTGTTTGTTTACAATGTCCATTTTGCTCTCGGAGTTCATGGTGACCTAACCCTAACCCTAAGTGGAATTTTCCCAAATAGGATTTTCCCATGTATTTTACCTGGAAACATAGATAGGGCAGTCTAGAAAGGTCAGTGCCCTCCTAACCTTTTTCAAGCCCTCCCTCTTTGTTGCCAATGTCCATTTTGCTCTCGGAGTTCATGGTGACCTAACCCTATCCCTAAGTGGAATTTTCCCAAATAGGATTTTCCCATGTATTTTACTAGGAAACATAGATAGGGCAGCCTATAAAAGTCAGTGTGCTCCTAACCATTTCCAAGCACTCCCTGTTTGTTGCCAATGTCCATTTTTCTCTTCATGTTCATGGTGACCTAACCCTAACCCTAAGTGGAATTATCCCAAAAAGGATCTTCCCATGTATTTTACCAGTAAACATAGATAGGGCAGCCTAGAAAAGTCAGTGCGCTTCTAACCATATCCAAGCACTCCCTGTTTGTTTCCAATGTCCACTTTGCACACCGAGTTCATGGTGACCTATCCCTAACCCTAAGTGGAATTTTCCCAAATAGAATTTTCCAATGTATTTTACCTGGAAACATAGATAGGGCATCTTAGAAAAGTCAGTTCCCTCCTAACCTTTTCCAAATACTCCCTTTTTTTCCCAATGTCCATTTTGCTCTCCGTGTTCATGGTGACCTAAACCTAACTCTAAGTGGTATTTTCCCAAATAGGATTTTCCCATGTATTTTACCAGGAAACATAGATAGGGCATCCTAGAAAAGTCAGTGCTTCCTAACTTTTTCAAAGCACTCCCTGTTTGTTGCCAATGTACATTGTGCTCTCCGTGTTCATGGTGATCTAACCCTAATCCTAACTGGAATTTTCCCAAATAGGATTCTCCCTTGTATTTTACCCGGAAACATAGATAGGGCAGCCTGGAAAGGTCAGTGCCCTCCCAACCATTTCCAAGCACTCCCTGTTTGTTGCCAATGTCCATTTTGCTCTCGCAGTTCATGGTGACCTAACCTTAACCCTAAGTGGAATTTTCCCAAATAGGATTTTCCTATGTATGTTACCAAGAAACATAGATAGGGCAGCCTAGAAAAGTCAGTGCCTCCTAAACTTTTCCAAGCACTCTCTATTTGTTGCCAATGTCCATTTTGCTCTCGGAGTTCATGGTGACCTAACGATAACATTAAGTGCAATTTTCCCAAATAGCATTTTCCCATGTATTTTACCCAGAAACATAGATAGGGCAGCCTAGAAAGGTCAGTGCCCTCCTAACCTTTTCCAAGTACTGCCTATTTGTTGCCAATGTCCATTTTGCTCTCCGTGTTCATGGTCACCTAACCCTAACCCTAACTGGAATTTTCCCAAATTGGATTTTCCCATGTATTTTACCAGGAAACAGAGAGGGCAGCCTAGAAAAGTCTGTGCTTCCTAACTTTTTCCAAGCACTCCCTGTTTGTTGCCAATATCCATTTTGCTCTCCATGTTCATAGTGACCTAACCCTAACCCTAAGTGGAAATTTCCCAAAAAGGATCTTCCCATGTATTTTACCAGTAAACATAGATAGGGCAGCCTAGAAAAGTCAGTTCCCTCCTAACCATTTCCAAATACTCCCTGTTTGTTGCCAATGTCCACTTTGCACTCCAAGTTCATGGTGACCTAATCCTAACCCTAAGTGGAATTTTCCCAAAAAGGATCTTCCCATGTATTTTACCAGTAAACATAGATAGGGCAGCTTAGAAAAGTCAGTGCGTTTCTAACCTTATCCAAGCACTCCCTGTTTGTTGCCAATGTCCACTTTGCACTCCGAGTTCATGGTGACCTAACTGTAACCCTAAGTGGAATTTTCCCAAGTAGGATTTTCCAATGTATTTTACCTGGAAACATAGATAGGGCAGCCTATAAAAGTCTGTGCGCTGCTAACCATTTCCAAGCACTCCCTGTTAGTTGCCAATGTTCATTTTGCTCTCCATATTCATGGTGACCTAATCCTAACCCTAAGTGGAATTTTCCCAAGTAGGATTTTCCAATCTATTTTACCAGGAAACATAGATACGGCAGCCTAGAAAGGTCAGTTCCCTCCTAACCATATCCAATCACTCCCTGTTAGTTGCCAATATCCACTTTGCACACCGAGTTCATGGTGACCTAACCCTAACCCTAAGTGGAATTTTCCCAAATAGAATTTTCCAATCTATTTTACCAGGAAACATAGATACGGCAGCCTAGAAATGTCAGTTCTCTCCTAACCATTTCCAAGCACTCCCTGTTTGTTTCCAATGTCCACTTTGCACACCGGGTTCATGTTGACCTAACCCTAACCCTAAGTGGAATTTTCCCAAATAGGATTTTCTGAGGTATTTTACCAGGAAACATAGATAGGGCATCCTAGAAAAGTCAGTGCTTCCTAACTTTTTCAAAGCACTCCCTGTTTGTTGCCAATGTACATTGTGCTCTCCGTATTCATGGTGATCTAACCCTAATCCTAAGTGGAAAATTCCCAAATAGGATTTTCCCATGTATTTTACCCAGAAACATAGATAGGACAGCCTAGAAAGGTCAGTGCCCTCCTAACAATTTTCCAAGCACTCCCTGTTTGTTGCCAATGTCCATTTTGCTCTCCATGTTCATAGTGACCTAACCCTAACCCTAAGTGGAAATTTCCCAAAAAGGATCTTCCCATGTATTTTACCAGTAAACATAGATAGGGCAGCCTAGAAAAGTCAGTTCCCTCCTAACCATTTCCAAATACTCCCTGTTTGTTGCCAATGTCCACTTTGCACTCCAAGTTCATGGTGACCTAATCCTAACCCTAAGTGGAATTTTCCCAAAAAGGATCTTCCCATGTATTTTACCAGTAAACATAGATAGGGCAGCCTAGAAAAGTCAGTGCCTCCTAAACTTTTCCAAGCCCTCCTATCCATTTCCAAGCACTCCCTGTTTTTTGCCAATGTCCAGGTTACACCGCGAGTTCATGGTGACCTAACCCTAACCATAAGTGGAATTTTCCCAAAAAGTATTTTCTGATGTATTATACCCAGAAACATAGATAGGGCAGCCTAGAAAAGTCAGTGCCTCATAAACTTTTCCAAGCACTCCCTGTTTCTTGCCAATGTCCATTTTGCTCTTGGAGTTCATGGTGACCTAACCCTAACCCTAAGTGGAATTTTCCCAAATAGGATTTTCCTATGTATGTTACCAAGAAACATAGATAGGGCAGCCTAGAAAAGTCAGTGCCTCCTAAACTTTTCCAAGCACTCTCTATTTGTTGCCAATGTCCATTTTGCTCTCGGAGTTCATGGTGACCTAACGCTAACATTAAGTGCAATTTTCCCAAATAGCATTTTCCCATGTATTTTACCCAGAAACATAGATAGGGCAGCCTAGAAAGGTCAGTGCCCTCCTAACCTTTTCCAAGTACTGCCTATTTGTTGCCAATGTCCATTTTGCTCTCCGTGTTCATGGTCACCTAACCCTAACCCTAACTGGAATTTTCCCAAATTGGATTTTCCCATGTATTTTACCAGGAAACAGAGAGGGCAGCCTAGAAAGGTCCGTGCTTCCTAACTTTTTCCAAGCACTCCCTGTTTGTTGCCAATGTCCATTTTGCTCTCCATGTTCATAGTGATCTAACCCTAACCCTAAGTGGAAATTTCCCAAAAAGGATCTTCCCATGTATTTTACCAGTAAACATAGATAGGGCAGCCTAGAAAAGTCAGTTCCCTCCTAACCATTTCCAAATACTCCCTGTTTGTTGCCAATGTCCACTTTGCACTCCAAGTTCATGGTGACCTAATCCTAACCCTAAGTGGAATTTTCCCAAAAAGAATCTTCCCATGTATTTTACCAGTAAACATAGATAGGGCAGCTTAGAAAAGTCAGTGCGTTTCTAACCATATCCAAGCACTCCCTGTTTGTTGCCAATGTCCACTTTGCACTCCGAGTTCATGGTGACCTAACTGTAACCCTAAGTGGAATTTTCCCAAGTAGGATTTTCCAATGTATTTTACCTGGAAACATAGATAGGGCAGCCTATAAAAGTCTGTGCGCTGCTAACCATTTCCAAGCACTCCCTGTTAGTTGCCAATGTTCATTTTGCTCTCCATATTCATGGTGACCTAATCCTAACCCTAAGTGGAATTTTCCCAACTAGGATTTTCCAATCTATTTTACCAGGAAACATAGATACGGCAGCCTAGAAAGGTCAGTTCCCTCCTAACCATATCCAAGCACTCCCTGTTAGTTGCCAATATCCACTTTGCACACCGAGTTCATGGTGACCTAACCCTAACCCTAAGTGGAATTTTCCCAAATAGAATTTTCCAATCTATTTTACCAGGAAACATAGATACGGCAGCCTAGAAATGTCAGTTCCCTCCTAACCATTTCCAAGCACTCCCTGTTTGTTTCCAATGTCCACTTTGCACACCGGGTTCATGTTGACCTAACCCTAACCCTAAGTGGAATTTTCCCAAATAGGATTTTCTGAGGTATTTTACCAGGAAACATAGATAGGGCATCCTAGAAAAGTCAGTGCTTCCTAACTTTTTCAAAGCACTCCCTGTTTGTTGCCAATGTACATTGTGCTCTCCGTATTCATGGTGATCTAACCCTAATCCTAAGTGGAAAATTCCCAAATAGGATTTTCCCATGTATTTTACCCAGAAACATAGATAGGACAGCCTAGAAAGGTCAGTGCCCTCCTAACAATTTCCAAGCACTCCCTGTTTGTTGCCAATGTCCATTTTGCTCTCCATGTTCATAGTGACCTAACCCTAACCCTAAGTGGAAATTTCCCAAAAAGGATCTTCCCATGTATTTTACCAGTAAACATAGATAGGGCAGCCTAGAAAAGTCAGTTCCCTCCTAACCATTTCCAAATACTCCCTGTTTGTTGCCAATGTCCACTTTGCACTCCAAGTTCATGGTGACCTAACCTTAACCCTAAGTGGAATTTTCCCAAGTAGGATTTTCCCATGCATTTTACCAGGAAACATAGATAGGGCAGCCTAGAAAGGTCAGTTCCCTCCTAACCATATCCGAGCACTCCCTGTTTGTTGCCAATGTCCATTTTGCTCTCGGAGTTCATGTTGACCTAACCCTAACCCTAAGTGGAATTTTCCCAAATAGGATTTTCCCATGTATTTTACCTGGAAACATAGATAGGGCAGTCTAGAAAGGTCAGTTCCCTCCTAACCATTTCCAAGCACTCCCTCTTTGTTGCCAATGTCCATTTTGCACTCCGAGTTCATGGTGACCTAACTGTAACCCTAAGTGGAATTTTCCCAAGTAGGATTTTCCAATGTATTTTACCAGGAAACATAGATAGGGCAGCCTATAAAATTCTGTGCACTGCTAACACTTTCCAAGCACTCCCTGTTAGTTGCCAATATCCACTTTGCACACCAAGTTCATGGTGACCTAACCCTAACCCTAAGTGGAATTTTCCCAAATAGAATTTTCCAATCTATTTTACCAGAAACATAGATACGGCAGCCTAGAAAGGTCAGTTCCCTCCTAACCATATCCAAGCACTCCCTGATTGTTGCCAATGTTCATTTTGCTCTCCATATTCATGGTGACCTAATCCTAACCCTAAGTGGAATTTTCCCAACTAGGATTTTCCCATGTATTTTACCAGGAAACATAGATACGGCAGCCTAGAAATGTCAGTTCCCTCCTAACCATTTCCAAGCACTCCCTGTTTGTTTCCAATGTCCACTTTGCACACCGGGTTCATGTTGACCTAACCCTAACCCTAAGTGGAATTTTCCCAAATAGGATTTTCTGAGGTATTTTACCAGGAAACATAGATAGGGCATCCTAGAAAAGTCAGTGCTTCCTAACTTTTTCAAAGCACTCCCTGTTTGTTGCCAATGTACATTGTGCTCTCCGTGTTCATGGTGATCTAACCCTAATCCTAAGTGGAATTTTCCCAAGTAGGATTTTCCCATGTATTTTACCCAGAAACATAGATAGGACAGCCTAGAAAGGTCAGTGCCCTCCTAACCGTTTCCAAGCACTCCCTGTTTGTTGCCAATGTCCATTTTGCTCTCCATGTTCATAGTGACCTAACCCTAACCCTAAGTGGAAATTTCCCAAAAAGGATCTTCCCATGTATTTTACCAGTAAACATAGATAGGGCAGCCTAGACAAGTCAGTTCCCTCCTAACCATTTCCAAATACTCCCTGTTTGTTGCCAATGTCCACTTTGCACTCCAAGTTCATGGTGACCTAACCTTAACCCTAAGTGGAATTTTCCCAAGTAGGATTTTCCCATGCATTTTACCAGGAAACATAGATAGGGCAGCCTAGAAAGGTCAGTTCCCTCCTAACCATATCCGAGCACTCCCTGTTTGTTGCCAATGTCCATTTTGCTCTCCGTGTTCATGGTGACCTAACCGTAACCCTAAGTGGAATTATCCCAAATAGGATTTTCCAATTTATTTTACCTGAAAACATAGATAGGGCATCCTAGAAAAGTCAGTTCCCTCCTAACATTTTCCAAATACTCCCTGTTTGTTGCCAATGTCCGTTTTGCTCTCCGTGTTCATAGTGACCTAAACCTAACCCTAAGTGGAATTTTCCGAAATAATATTTTACCATGTATTTTACGCGGATACATAGATAGGGCAGCCTAGAACAGTCAGTGCTGCCTCACTTTTTCCAAGCACTCCCTGTTTGTTGCCAATGTACATTGTGCTCTCCGTGTTCATGGTGACCTAACCCTAAGCCTAAGTGGAATTTTCCCAAATAGGATTTTCCCATGTATTTTACCCAGAAACATAGATAGGACTGCCTAGAAAGGTCAGTGCCCTCCTAACCATTTCCAAGCACTCCCTGTTTGTTGCCAATGTACATTTTGCTCTCCATGTTCATGGTGACCTAACCCTAAGTGGAATTTTCCCAAAAAGGATCTTCCCATGTATTTTATCAGTAAACATAGATAGGGCAGCCTAGAAAAGTCAGTGCGCTTCTAACCATTTCCAAGCACTCCCTGTTTGTTGCCAATGTCCATTTTGCTCTCGGAGTTCATGGTGACCTAACCCTAACCCTAAGTGGAATTTTCCCAAGTAGGATTTTCCCATGTATTTTACCCAGAAATATAGATAGGGCAGTCAAGAAAGGTCAGTGCCCTCCTAACTATTTCCAAGCAATCCCTGTTTGTTGCCAATGTCCATATTGCTCTCCATATTTATGGTGACCTAACCCTAAGCCTAAGTGGAATTTTCCCAAATAGGATTTTTCCATGTATTTTACCAGGAAACATAGATAGGGCAGCCTAGAAAGGTCACTGCCTTCCTAACAATTTCCAAGCACTCCCTGTTTGTTGCCAATGTCCATTTTGCTCTCCGTGTTCATGGTGACCTAACCCTAACCCTAAGTGGAATTTTCCCATAAAGGATTTTCCCATGTATTTTGCCAGGAAACATAGATAGGGCAGCCTAGAAAAGTCAGTGCCCTCTTAACTTTTTCCAAGCACTCCCTGTTTGTTGCCAATGTCGATTTTGCTTTCGGACTTCATGGTGATCTAACCCTAACCCTAAGTGGAATTTTCCCAAATAGGATTTTCCCATGCATTTTACCAGGAAACATAGATAGGGCAGCCTAGAAAAGTCAGTGCCCTCCTAACCTTTTCCAAACACTCCCTGTTTGTTGACAATGTCCATTTTGCTCTCGGAATTCATGGTGATCTAACCCTAATCCTAAGTGGAATTTTCCCAAATAGGATTTTCCCATGTATTTTACCAGGAAACATAGATAGGGCAGCCTGTAAAAGTCAGTGTGCTGCTAACCAATTCCAAGCACTCCCTGTTTGTTGCCAATGTCCATTTTGCTCTCCTTATTCATGGTGACCTAACCCTAAGCCTAAGTGGAATTTTCCCAAATAGGATTTTTCCATTTATTTTACCAGGAAACATAGATAGGGCAGCCTAGAAAGGTCAATGCCCTCCTAACCATTTCCAAGCACTCCCTCTTTGTTGCCAATGTCCATTTTGCTCTCCGTGTTCATGGTGACCTAACCCTAAGTGGAATTTTCCCAAATAGGATTTTCCCATGCATTTTACCAAGAAACATAGATAGGGCAGCCTAGAAAAGTCAGTGCCCTCCTAACCTTTTCTAAGCACTCCCTGTTTGTTGACAATGTCAATTTTGCTCTCGGAATTCATGGTGATCTAACCCTAATCCTAAGTGGAATTTTCCCAAATAGGATTTTCCCATGTATTTTACCAGGAAACATAGATAGGGCATCCTATAAAAGTCAGTGTGCTGCTAACCATTTCCAAGCACTCCCTGTTAGTTGCCAATGTCCATTTTGTTCTCCATGTTCATGGTGACCTAACCCTAACCCTAAGTGTAATTTTCCCAAATAGAATTTTCCAATGTATTTTACCTAGAAACATAGATAGGGCATCCTAGAAAAGTCAGTTCCTTCCTAATCTTTTCCAAGTACTCCCTGTTTGTTGCCAATGTCCATTTTGCTCTCTGTTTTCATGGTGACCTAACCCTAACCCTAAGTGGAATTTTCCCAAATAGGATTTTTCCATGTATTTTACGCAGAAACATAGATAGAGCAGCCTAGAAAGGTCAGTGTCCTCTTAACCATTTCCAAGCACTCCCTCTTTGTTGCCAATGTCCATTTTGCTCTCCGTGTTCATGGTGACCTAACCCTAACCCTAAGTGGTATTTTCCCAAGTAGGATTTTCCCATGTATTTTACCAGGAAACATAGATACGGCAGCCGAGATAGGTCAGTTCCCTCCTAACCATTTCCAAATACTCCCTGTTTGTTGCCAAAGTCCACTTTGCACTCCATGTTCATGGTGATCTAACCCTAACCCTAAATGGAATTTTCCCAAATAGGATTTTCCCATGCATTTTACCGGGAAACGTAAATAGGGCAGCCTAGAAAAGTCAGTTCCCTCCTAACCATTTCCAAGCACTCCCTGTTTGTTTCCAATGTCCACTTTGCACACCGGGTTCATGTTGACCTAACCCTAACCCTAAGTGGAATTTTCCCAAATAGGATTTTCTGAGGTATTTTGCCAGGAAACATAGATAGGGCAGCCTAGAAAAGTCAGTGCCCTCCTAACCATTTCCAAGCACTCCCTGTTTGTTTACAATGTCCATTTTGCTCTCGGAGTTCATGGTGACCTAACCCTAACCCTAAGTGGAATTTTCCCAAATAGGATTTTCCCATGTATTTTACCTGGAAACATAGATAGGGCAGTCTAGAAAGGTCAGTGCCCTCCTAACCTTTTTCAAGCCCTCCCTCTTTGTTGCCAATGTCCATTTTGCTCTCGGAGTTCATGGTGACCTAACCCTATCCCTAAGTGGAATTTTCCCAAATAGGATTTTTCCATGTACTTTACCCAGAAACATAGATAGGGCAGCCTAGAAAGGTCAGTTCCCTCCTAACCATATCCAAGCACTCCCTGATTGTTGCCAATGTTCATTTTGCTCTCCATATTCATGGTGAGCTAACCCTAACGCTAAGTGGAATTTTCCCAAATAGGATTTTCCCATGTATTTTACCCGGAAACATACATAGGGCAGCCTAGAAAAGTCAGTGCTTCGTCACTTTTTCCAAGACCTCCCTGTTTGTTGCCAACGTCCATTTTGCTCTCGGAGTTAATGGTGACCTAACCTAAAAGTCAGTGCCTCCTAACTTTTTCCAAGCACTCCCTGTTTGTTGCCAATGTCCATTTTCCTCTACGTGTTCATGGTGACCTAACCCTAACCCTAAGTGCAATTTTCCCAAATAGGATTTTTCCATGTATTTTACCAGGAAACACAGATAGGGCAGCCTAGAAAGGTCAGTGCCTTCCTAACTTTTTCCAAGCACTCCCTGTTTGTTGCCAATGTCCATTTTTCTTTCGAACTTCATGGTGATGTAACCCTAACCCTAAGTGGAATTTTCCCAAATAGGATTTTCCAATGTATTTTACCTGGAAACATAGATAGCGCAGCCTAGAAAGTTCACTGCCCCCCTAACCATTTCCAAGCATTCCCTCTTTTTTGTCAATGTCCATTTTGCTTTCAGACTTCATGTGATCTAACCCTAACCCTAAGTGGAATTTTCGCAAATAGGATTTTCCCATGTATTTTACCAGGAAACATAGATAGGGCAGCCTATAAAGGTCAGTGCCCTCCTAACCATTTCCAAGCACTCCCTGTTTATTGCCAATCTCCACTTTGCACACCGAGTTCATGGTGACCTAACCCTAACCCTAAGTGGAATTTTCCCAAATAGGATTTTCCCATGTACTTTACCCAGAAACATAGATAGGGCAGCCTAGAAATTTCAGTGCCCTCCTAACCATTTCCAAGCACTCTCTGTTTGTTGCCAATGTCCATTTTGCTCTCGGAGTTCATGGTGATCTAACCCTAACACTAAGTGGAATTTTCCCAAATAGTATTTTCCCATGTATTTTACCAGTAAACATAGATAGGGCAGCCTAGAAAAGTCAGTGCGCTTCTAACCATATCCAAGCACTCCCTGTTTGTTGCCAATGTCCATTTTGCTCTCGGAGTTCATGGTGACCTAACCCTAACCCTAAGTGGAATTTTCCCAAGTAGGATTTTCCCATGTATTTTACCCAGAAATATAGATAGGGCAGTCAAGAAAGGTCAGTGCCCTCCTAACCATTTCCAAGCACTCCCTGTTTGTTGCCAATGTCCATATTGCTCTCCATATTTATGGTGACCTAACCCTAAGCCTAAGTGGAATTTTCCCAAATAGGATTTTTCCATGTATTTTACCAGGAAACATAGATAGGGCAGCCTAGAATGGTCACTGCCTTCCTAACCATTTCCAAGCACTCCCTGTTTGTTGCCAATGTCGATTTTGCTTTCGGACTTCATGGTGATCTAACCCTAACCCTAAGTGGAATTTTCCCAAATAGGATTTTCCCATGCATTTTACCCGGAAACATAGATAGGGCACCCTAGAAAATTCAGTGCTTCCTCACTTTTTCCAAGCACTCTCTGTTTGTTGACAATGTGCATTTTGCTTTCGGACTTCATGGTGATCTAACCCTAACCGTAAGTAGAATTTTCGCAAATAGGATTTTCCCATGTATTTTACCAGGAAACCTAGAGAAGGCAGCCTATAAAAGTTAGTGCCCTGATGACCCTTTCCAAGCAGTCCCTGTTTGTCGCCAATGTCCATTTTGCTTTTCATGTTCATGGTGACCTAAGCCTAACCCTAATTGGAATTTTCCCAAAAAGGATCTTCCCATGTATTTTACCAGTAAACATAGATAGGGCAGCCTAGAAAAGTCAGTGCCCTCCTAACCATTTCCAAGCACTCCCTGTTTGTTTCCAATGTCCATTTTGCTCTCGGAGTTCATGGTGACCTAACCCTAACCCTAAGTGGAATTTTCCCAAATAGGATTTTCCCATATATTTTACCTGGAAACATAGATAGGGCAGTCTAGAAAGGTCAGTGCCCTCCTAACCTTTTTCAAGCCCTCCCTCTTTGTTGCCAATGTCCATTTTGCTCTCGGAGTTCATGGTGACCTAACCCTATCCCTAAGTGGAATTTTCCCAAATAGGATTTTCCCATGTACTTTACCCAGAAACATAGATAGGGCAGCCTAGAAAGGTCAGTTCCCTCCTAACCATATCCAAGCACTCCCTGATTGTTGCCAAGTTTCATTTTGCTCTCCATATTCATGGTGAGCTAACCCTAACCCTAAGTGGAATTTTCCCAAATAGGATTTTCCCATGTATTTTACCCGGAAACATACATAGGGCAGCCTAGAAAAGTCAGTGCTTCGTCACTTTTTCCAAGACCTCCCTGTTTGTTGCCAACGTCCATTTTGCTCTCGGAGTTAATGGTGACCTAACCTAAAAGTCAGTGCCTCCTAACTTTTTCCAAGCACTCCCTGTTTGTTGCCAATGTCCATTTTCCTCTACGTGTTCATGGTGACCTAACCCTAACCCTAAGTGCAATTTTCCCAAATAGGATTTTTCCATGTATTTTACCAGGAAACATAGATAGGGCAGCCTAGAAAGGTCAGTGCCTTCCTAACTTTTTCCAAGCACTCCCTGTTTGTTGCCA
Source organism: Crotalus tigris (assembly GCF_016545835.1). Taxonomy (NCBI): domain Eukaryota; kingdom Metazoa; phylum Chordata; class Lepidosauria; order Squamata; family Viperidae; genus Crotalus; species Crotalus tigris. Next base: position 1,599,219 of record NW_024097285.1, read on the forward strand.
ATGTCCATTTTTCTTTCGGAGTTCATGGTGATCTAACCCTAACCCTAAGTGGAATTTTCCCAAATAGGATTTTCCCATGTATTTTACCCAGAAACATAGATAGGGCAGCGTAGAAAAGTCAGTGCTTCGTCACTTTTTCCAAGCACTCCCTGTTTGTTGCCAAAGTCCATTTTGCTTTCGAACTTCATGGTGATGTAACCCTAACCCTAAGTGGAATTTTCCCAAATAGGATTTTCCAATGTATTTTACCTGGAAACATAGATAGCGCAGCCTAGAAAGTTCACTGCCCCCCTAACCATTTCCAAGCATTCCCTCTTTTTTGTCAATGTCCATTTTGCTTTCAGACTTCATGTGATCTAACCCTAACCCTAAGTGGAATTTTCGCAAATAGGATTTTCCCATGTATTTTACCAGGAAACATAGATAGGGCAGCCTATAAAGGTCAGTGCCCTCCTAACCATTTCCAAGCACTCCCTGTTTATTGCCAATCTCCACTTTGCACACCGAGTTCATGGTGACCTAACCCTAACCCTAAGTGGAATTTTCCCAAATAGGATTTTCCCATGTACTTTACCCAGAAACATAGATAGGGCAGCCTAGAAATTTCAGTGCCCTCCTAACCATTTCCAAGCACTCTCTGTTTGTTGCCAATGTCCATTTTGCTCTCGGAGTTCATGGTGATCTAACCCTAACCCTAAGTGGAATTTTCCCAAATAGTATTTTCCCATGTATTTTACCCGGAAACATAGATAGGGCACCCTAGAAAATTCAGTGCTTCCTCACTTTTTCCAAGCACTCTCTGTTTTTTGCCAATGTGCATTTTGCTTTCGGACTTCATGGTGATCTAACCCTAACCGTAAGTAGAATTTTCGCAAATAGGATTTTCCCATGTATTTTACCAGGAAACCTAGAGAAGGCTGCCTATAAAAGTTAGTGCCCTGATGACCCTTTCCAAGCAGTCCCTGTTTGTCGCCAATGTCCATTTTGCTTTTCATGTTCATGGTGACCTAAGCCTAACCCTAAGTGGAATTTTCCCAAATAGGATTTTCCCATGTATTTTACCCAGAAACATAGATAGGTCAACATAGAAAAGTCAGTGCCTCCTAACTTTTTCCAAGCACTCCCTGTTTCTTGCCAATCTCCATTTTGCTCTCGGACTTCATGGTGATCTAACCCTAACCCTAAGTGGAATTTTCCCAAATAGGATTTTCCGATGTATTTTACCCGGAAACATAGATAGGGCAGCCTAGAAATGTCAGTGCTTCCTAACTTTTTCCAAGCACTCCCTGTTTGTTGCCAATGTTCATTTTGCTTTCGGACTTCATGGTGATCTAACCCTAACTCTAAGTGGAATTTTCCCAAATAGGATTTTCCCATATATTTTACCAGGATATATTCTCAGCAAGATCATCCAAAGCTTGAAGGTCATCCCAACTGCCAGTTAAAGAAACCAAGCATTTATATTGGGAAACAGCAATATAGGAAGATGCTGGAGCAAAAGGTCACAGTGGCAATGGAAAAGGCATCAATTAATAGTGGCCATGTGAAGGCAATGGTAAACCACTTTTTATTTATATCAAAAAACCACATTGATAAAAATCAGCCTAGTTTTCTTACTAGGGCACAAATAATAAGAAATATTATGTGAAGACCTACGTCTCTGAGAGAAAGGTGGAAGGAAAGAGGAGAAGAGGATGACCAGCAGGAGATGTTTCACTTATAGTGGTAATGGGTAAACTAATGGAACACTTGAAAGACCAGTTTCGGGACAGATCAATATGGAGAAAATCCAGAAGAGAATATATGTAGCTCAAGGTTAAGCATCGGAGTTGTTTGTGTTCTGCTTGATTAGGATATTCTTTTCTGCTAGATTCATTGATTAATGTGACTCCCTGCTTATTTGGATATTGTTTGTTGGTGAGGAACAGTTCTGGTCTTTTTATTTCTTTCTTAGCTTTTTTAATTGTCTCTTTTGAATGACATGTAAATGTGGTTTATCTCTATGAGTTTATTGTTGGCTGATTTGTCTGAATGCAAAACTTTCAGGAATTCGCTAGCATTTTTAGGTTTAGGTTGGTTTAGAATACTCAGTTTCCCAATTGAAACTATGGCTGAATCTATCTATGTATTGTGAGATTTAAAAGTTTTCATCTGTCTGATAGTTGCTATTGATGGATGCCCTCTGCTAATTTTCTTCCTGTCTGTCCTACATTGTGGCTGTTATAGTCTTTACACTGCATGTTGTAGATGACTCTTGTTTTTTGTTCTTGTGTTAATGGTTTTTTTTTGTTTACTTAGGATGTTTTCAATTGTTGAAGGAAAAATCTTCATCAGTGTCCAGTTCAAGCTGGGAATAAACAACATGGAGACTGCTTTAGAAAGAAGGTTGTAGTTTATTGAAGAGCAGAGCCAGACAGAAAGATGGCTCTGGAAAAAAGGTGACCACATGTAGCAGGGAAGGGTTTTTATACCTCTGGGGCTCTTGAGGTTGTTTCCTGTTCCTGTTTGAGGCTTTGTATTTCCTGTGTCATGTACTTTGAACTGAGTCTGAGTGTGTCTTTCTGGTATTCTGATGGTGGTGGGTTAATCCTATTATGTTTTCTGTCCTTAGAATTTGGGTGGGATATGTAGATTTTAAGGGTCTTTGTCTTCCTAATTTCTTCAGTTTCTAGCTGGAAGGCTCCAACCTTCTTGAATGGATTATTACATCTGCATTTCTAAAAGCTGGTTTCTGCTGAGTTGTCTGGCTGAGCTGGTGATAAAGTTTCTGCCTTTTTAAAGATCTTCTCCATTATTCCTCTGGGAAAATATATTCTGTCTTTTTAATATTTCCCAAAATATTTCTTTCTCTGGATTCTTCCCACAATCCCCCCTTTGTGCCATAAGGGTGCGGATGACACCATTGTACTTGCACAAGATTAAAATTGATCTGGTCAGGGAGATTTGGTAAACAAGCTTTTAAACTGTTAATGCAAAAAAAAAAAGGGGGGGGAAGACACTAATAGAGGCAGCAGAAAAAGATCCCTGCAGTGGTTCCCAAAAGGGGAGCTTCCAACCCATAAAGTTCTAAAAGTCAGGGCAAAAGTTCTGTTAGATGGAAAAGAAATTTATAGTGTCCAATATTCAGTGCTAATTATTTCCAAATGTTGGGTGTCACTTTTAACTTCCAGTCAGGTTTGCACATTCCTCCAAAATTTTTCACAACGATGTTTTTCCTCAGTACATAACCACTGGCTGCCCATTTTCAAGGGTTGTTTCTTGAGCCTGCCTTAGCTCTTAGTTCAGGGCATCCAGGTTTGCGATGTCCAACTGAGGTTAGCTAGTGTGCAAGCCAATCTATTAAATTACACACAGTGAGCCCTAGGACTCTCACTCTGAGTCCACCAGTGCAACATATTCAGGGCTTGGGTTTTGGAGATCTCTTTCCTGCTACCTCCTCAGTGCGAGCATATGACTTGCAAATCACCTGAGGAGGCCTGGTTTCCTCCCCCTTGGAATTTGCATTGCAAAACAGGCAATGCTGTACAAGCATCCTGGACAATTTTCCCTCCCACCAGACAGAAGTCCAAGGTGTTCAGTACTTGCTATGCCAGCTATTCCCAAATGCCATCTCTCCATAAATACATTCAACTGCCTTATTACAATACAAATGGGATAAGAAAGAAAACCTTACAATGAGTTTCTTCCCCCCATAGTCTTTCCTAGTTTTCTTCTGAGGCTTCATGTGAGGACCAATGGTTCCAGGACTCCTTCCTCTCTCTGCAGCATTTGGGTGATGTAGCACTGGGAAGATCTATTCCACTCTGGTTGCTTAGTGACTTTTTAGTGGATGGTTGGATTCAAACCCAATTCCATTGCTCAAATGAATGGAGGCAGCTTCTGGGTCAGTGTGCTCTGCTTCCCAAAATGTTATTGAGTCATCTGGGCTGGGGTGAAAGACATGAGAACAAAATCTCCTCCCCCTTTTCTGGGTGGACTCTCCCAGTTGAGGCTTTGCTGATCAGACAAAGGCATGGAGAACAGAAGATAAGAAATGGAGAAGTAGATGGGGGGGTAAATTACAGGCTGAGTTCGAAAAGACATTACTGCAGTTGTTAAAGAAACAGATAAGCAGACAAAATGGTGACACCACAGATGAGGACAAAAGAGAGCTGGATTCTGGTAAGAGAACAACAAATGAAAGGTCTCACTTCTGAAATTGAATATTTGCAACATGTTAGAGAGGACTTAAGGACTTGCAGCTTGAAAATGCTGGGCAGCTTGAAAATGCTGAAAGCTCCAAATAATTTTAAAAGCCTAATATTTTAAGGTGTGAAATTTGCCAGGGGCAGGAGAATCTACCTTTAACATTTATTCTAAATAGACCACATTATTTTAGAGATTTAAAAAATGCTTATATGTTCCAGGATTAGTTTCATAGTAGTTTCACTGATTAGCGATAGGATAAGAAAGGTAACTTAAGAAGATTATTTCCCTACACAAGCAAACATGAGCTCATGAGGCTCGTATGGGCGGACATACATCATGTTTCACTATGATAGACAGATAAAACCCATTTACAACACATATAGAAAATTCACAAATAAACTTTTTCCTCTAAATGAGCTTAAAACATTCCCTCCTAACAAGGGAAAGCAAAATGGAACTCAATTTTCTTCACTTCACTCTATTTTGTTGGCCAGATAAAATAAGAGTGAAGGTATTTTCTTTTTGGTGGCTTATTTTAAGCAGAATTTCTAGCAGAATTTTAAAATTCTTTTATCTTTGGATTAGAGACAATTAACAGTCACATTTACCTCACACACAAAGACTTTGACATACTTATACACACAAAGACAAGAAAAAGAGAACAGAAAAGGGAAGCAGAAGTCTTAGTTTTACACATCCTGGTCATTCCCACCATAAATCTCAGTTAACTCAAATTAGGGAAGGCACAAATCTTAAACATATCATGTGGTTTCAGAGAGAGAGAGAGAGAGAGAGAAAGAGAGAGAGAGAGAGAGAGAGAGAGAGAGAATCACTATTCCTATATTTTAATTTCCTTTTAAGTACCTTTATTTAGCTGAATTGGTTTCCCAGCAAAGCTCTGTGCAAAGCCCGTTCTTCACAAATTTCCCTTTATCATTTTTCATACCTGCGTGGATGGGCAATTGCCTCCTGTCCCAGATGTCAAGCAAGTCTTCCAATGGGGAGCTTACCTTGACCTTCGAACTAGAGCATCCCATGTTCCCCTTCTGATGTAGGGGTTCACTTCGACCCTGCCGGGTTCTGGCTATTTGAAACCTCCTAATGAGATTTCCACCTACCACCGAGGTTTTGGACAAAAAGGGGTCCGGGAGGACTCTAGTTACCTAACAGAGTATGGGACGCTTCTTTAGGAATTCTCCTGCCACAGTTTCAGACCAAAAAGAGGTCTGTGAGGACTCTATTGCGCCCTGCAGAGAGTACGGCTGCTCTTCCACCAGCTTTTCCTTTCCTTTCACTTTTCCTCAGTTTGCGGACTTCCAGTGTCCGGGAGGACCTCTGCTTGCTTTCCAGAAGTACGGGATGCTCCTAGTCCGGGGCTTAATTTTCTGATGCAGGGCTTTGCTTACAGGGCCTTACCAGCTGGTTGCCCAAATCCAATTCTTTCATTCTCTCATTCCATTCCATTTTCACACAGCCTCTCCCTTTTCCCTAACAAAAGGTCCTGCGCTCTGGCCAAACACCATGCTTTCCAGTGTCTGTTGCTTGAACAGATCTTTTGGTGGTTAGGAAAGACCAGAGGAAGAAATATCCAATTGTGATTGGGAAAATGGTCTTCTCACTCTCACACACAGACATACACACATTTCTCTCACTCCCCTGGGCTTTAAAGTTAAAATTTAGAGGTACTCACCTTCATCTTCTTTCCAAAGCAGCCCTTGAACTCAAAGGAGTTTTGAACTCAAGTCAAAACTCCCTTTAGTATCCTTACTTCACATGGGCAGGGCCTGGGAAACTCATCCACAGACACAAGGGATCTGCTGCAGGCAAGATTGGGCTTACCAGTCTCAGTCCATTGGAGATATTAGTTTGGAGTCCCATCTGGGGTGCCAAATTATTGAAGGAAAAATCTTCATTAGGTGTCCAGTCCAAGCCAGGAATAAACAACAATTGGTGAACAGTGTGTTGTCTGGGTTACATTTGTAAAACAATCATTAACAATTGATTTCTATAATCCATAATCCACATAATGGTTTTAGTTGATTTCCTCTTTTCCCAAAATATCCTCTTTTGCAAACATTGAGTTAATACAATTCTTATTGTTTTGATAGATAACAATTAAATATATATTTTTCCCAATATTCCTAAAAATAATCACATCAATATAATATTTCTTTTTTATCCAATCATTCTGGTTGCCTTATCATAAATCCTGTTACAGTCCTTATTTTAATTTGTTTCTCCCCTCAAATTCTAGGTATTCTTACTGGTTAAGATTTTCTCAAAAATTAATTACATTTAAGAATTTAACTTTATTTTTCCATATGAACCATCTCACACTTTTACATTTCTTAAGGAATAGATAAAACAATGAAAAAAAGAAAGGAGAGCAAGAGTAAAGAAACATAAAAAATAACATACTACTTAATATATATATCTCTCCTAAGCTAATATATATTTATTTCCTAAATTTCTTTTTCTTTTTAACCGTAATTAAAAATATGTTTAATCTTTAAACATTCCATTTAATACATCTAGTCATTTAGTTCTTTAACTCTTATTCAAAACATTTTTATCCATTATAATTTTCTTAAATTCAATCACATTTAAGTATCTAAAACATTTCCTTTATCTAAGTCATTTCAACTTTTTTATATTACTCATATCAAGAAAGAGAACAAAAAGGGGAAAAAGCATATTATATTATTTATGGAATTCATCCTTCTTAGAATGACATATATATTCCAAAACTTTTCTATTTCTTTAACCATATTCAAACAAATGTTTCTTTTTTTAAGTATTCTCTCTGGTAAATCCCATCATCTATTTTCTTGGTTTCCACTTTAGTCTTTTCCCTTTGCCCAGTATCTTTCTTAATCAATGTATTTTGCTGAATCAAAAAATGTTTCCATAAATGTTGCTGTAGATATAAAAAGTAAATCAGGTGAAGTGTCTTTGTATGAGGCATCTGCCTTTCCACGTTTGTTGAAAATCTTTTTCTTTTTCTTTCTCTCCACTTCTCTTATCATTTCCTTTCTCTGCGATGTTCCTGACATCTCTACAGTCCATTTTATCCAATCTGTTTTCTTGTCCTCAGATTTATTTTGTAGTCTTAAGGGATAAGTTGTTTTTTCCAATTCTTGTAAATTGTTTCCACTAGGATTAAATCATGTTTCCTTGTTTTGTTAAGTTCCATCTTTAAGTCTCAATTCTCAATTCTATATCCATTTATCTGTTTTATCTGCTCCTTCTCTGTTGTTGTTTTCTGGGAATTTTTTTGTTGTAGAGGTAACTTAGAAATAGATTGATTTATATTTTCAAAGTTATTTTGGATTTCTTTGTAGTTTAAAGTCATTGTTGTTTGAATTAATTGCAGTATACTAGATACTGTACCTCCTCCTGTGAAATATTTATGTTTTTTTGATATGTTCTTTCTACATGTCTCTGATCCATGATGGCCAAGAATTTGAGTTTTTCTCTTCCTTTCTTTTCTCTGCAAATAGCTTTAGCGTCCCAATTAAATAGATATTTGTAATCCAAATAGTTCAAAAAATATTTTTTTCTGAAATTTATAATTCTCTCTTTGTCTACAGCCCAGATTATTGTCTTTTTTTGTCACAGCTGTTCTTTGTTGTTAAAACTTTGAAGGTCACAAACACAGATTAGCTTTTCCCAGGTTTTGCCAAGTTTATATTAGAGTCATAGCTGTCATAATCTTCATCCACCAGTTGGTGTCAGCTACTATTTGTTTTTCAATTTTATATATTTTGATCCTCCATAAAAAGATTAATTTGCTGCTTCCGTTAGTATAAGGGTGGGGCAGAAATAAGGGTGAAATAAGGGTGAAATTAGCCGTGTGGATGCAGAGAATCCACAAGCCCGCGACCAGTCACTACCGCCCAAAACCGGAAGTTTCTATTCTGCCTTTTAAATATTTCCCAAAATATTTCTTTCTCTGGATTCTTCCCACAGAATCTTAAGGAGATTAAGACTGAGCTATTTTACGTACTGTGTAGATTTTGAATTCTTAACATCTAACAATATATAGGACAATGAACATTGACTACATTTTACTGTTCATTTGAAAATATACATCTGAGTGAACAGTTCTAGATTGCCATGCATATTATTCATGGAAACAGCTCAATTTTACATAGTTCTTATTTGTTGATACATATCTGTGATCCAGAAAGAGATGAAGGTTTGATCATATCCACTTTGCAAAATAGATATAGTTGCTATGGTGACTTGTATTAATAATGGTGTATTGCTGATCTTGCACTGAGAGTAGAAGAAAGGTAAGAAGTCAAGAATCTATTTGTCACTGAGTGAGAGATTTTGCATGTGCAACCATTTCTAATGAAAACATTAGAAATGATTCAGCTGGAATAATAGTTACAGTTTTGTTTTGTATTCTGAAGTCTTGATATGGTTGTGCCTTATAATAACAAAAAGAACCAATGTGAATCAGCAGCTGTGTTACACAAACCACAAATGGATGAAGAAAAGTTCAAGGAAAGAGTAAATGAGACAAGGAGCCCAGAACAGAAAGGAAGAAAAAAAAAACTTAGATGGAAAAAATGAGAACACAAGTCTATTGCCTATTAAAATGGCTCATTTTATCTTCAGGTTCTACCCTTTCACAAAGGGAACCTTCCCTTTACATTTCAGTGGTTAATGAGTTATAATTTGATCACAGAGTAATAGGATATGGACATTTTCCTTTTCTCCCTCTAGTGGTAAGACTTAAAAAAAATGTGATGGCTGTATATATGATGTTGTCTTTTTTTTGCACTGATAATGGTAGTGGTTTTTTTTTTCTTAGATGCAACAGAAGATTATTAAATGTTGAAGATGTTCTGACAAGTTTTGACAACACAGGAAATGTTTGTAAGTAAACACTTTGGTTCTTGATTTCATTAATAAAATCTAGCATATATCCCAGTACAAAAATCTGTGCCAAGGTATTTTTTCAACGGGAATATCCCAGAAGAAAAACCTGAACTAAAATCAGACAAAGCAGAGAAAACAACTTAAGTGCTAGTAAGAAATAAGGTATTGTGTGGAAGCCAGGCACTATAACAGGACTATAAAATCAAATTAAATATAAACCTATACAATTCTATACATGTAAAAATCTGCATGTCTTAAACAAAATATGGTAAAATTAATGTTTAGCACAAGTTATTTAAAAGTGAACACAAAGAAGGTATATAGTAAACTAAATGTTTTATCATCTTTTTTAAAAAATATAGCAATAGCAAGCACAAGATGTAACGAATAATTTAATAAATGCTTATATTGAATAGCTATGACTTTAATTGTATTTGTAACATTTTTCTTCCTTGTGTGATGATCTTAGTTGAAATATCTGCTTCACGCGGAGCCTTGAAAACTGATTATAATATCTTATATTTATATATTGCAATGTATTGCAAGAACAAGTTTGGGAAATAGGAGGAAGACCTGCAGCCTAGATAATGATATGTTAAACAAAATCTGAGTTGAAAAGAGGAATGGGGTTGGAGCAGGTATCTTAGAACAGGGCTTTTCAACCTTTCCACAGACTGTACCACCTTTAGGACATGACAATATTCGAGTACCACCAGTGGCTTAGCAAGGTGTCAAAAACTTAATGACCAAAAAAAAAGAGGAAAACATTGATAAAAGTACACCCACTTACCACACTTTTTTTGGAAAATATTTTATTAGTTTTTTAATTTTTAAGAAAAAGTACTCAGGATACACCGTGGTGTTTGGGTAATCAGACATTCCAAAGTAAAAACATAAACAACTCAACTCAATACATTCACTGTCTCCTCTCTATTTCTCTCAAATAACATAATACGTTTAAAATATTTCATTTCTAAATTATATTTCTATTATTACTAAACCTGTTTTAAAACTTTATCAGTTTACAATTACCAAAATCAAATTTCACTTTAACTCAACAAATTATCAGTTCAGGTATCCCTTCCAGATATATTCTAGTTCTTAATTTCTCTCATCCCTCCTTTTATCACCAATCTCATTTATTTCTTCTTCCATTACACAATAGCTATCTTAATTAAAAAATAATGTTAATTCACTTCAATTCATTACAGAAACTTCAAATTTCATCCAATTGATTGTCATACCTTATCACATCTATGTTATTGTACAAAAAATCATCTTAAGTTAAAACACTCCATTAATTATTAAAACCATCCCAATCTAAAAAATCAACATTTTTTCAATTCCAATACATAATTTTCATCAAATAAATCTGTTATTCCAAGAAGTATTCTTAATCTATTTAAAATATCTTTTCTAAAATCACCCTCATATATATATGTTTATATTTTTTCTTGCTTCTAACTCTAAATCATAATCTTTAAAACAAACATAAATCAAAAATTGCCTTTAAATCCATTACACAATTTTAAATTTCTCTTTTCAATCTAATTCTGCCTTTTTTCCTGTGCCAAACAGGTTTCCATAGGGACGCTTCCCTTTCAGCCAGTAGATCTGTCTTTGTTGCTTGCAGTAGGCTTTGCAGTAATAGCAATCCCATCCTCTGTATTGGACATCTGTATCTCTCCTCCTTGAAGGGTCGTTGCTTTGTAGTTTGAAGTCTCAGTCTTTGCTTCTTCAGTTCCTCTAAGTTGCAGATGCTCTCCTCCTTGAAGCGTTGTTGCTTTGTAGTTTGAGATCTCAATCTTTGCTTCTTCTGTTCCTCAAAGTTGCAGATGGAAGGTTTGTAAAATAGAATAAGTTCCTCTTTTATCCCTGTTGATTCCTCTTCTAATATATTTTGATTTATACCATAGTCAGATATAGCCTGGACGTCCATTTGAACATTTGAAGTGAAATCCCTAGATCTTAGTTCTGTAGTAAACTTTTTCATTGTAGCACATATTTCTGCAGTAGCCTCATAGATCTTTTCCAATATAAGTGTACAGTTTAAATGTGACTGAGGTTTCTCCATTTTGATAGTAATTAAAAAGAATCTCTTTTTTCTTTTTTGTGGAGGCTATATTTAATATAATTTAGGCAATATCCACCTCCACAGTTCCCACAGTTACCCAGCTTATCTTTCCTCTTCAAAAGTATTTTGAAGGTCAGCTGTCTTCAAACCAAGTAACCAGAGGCTGCAGTATTAAATTTTCACCAATAGATGTCCTCAGTAAGTTAAAAAAGGTCTTTTCCAAACACCATTTTCCTTTTTGTATCTTTTAAAGTATAATGTGAAAAAGAAATAATCTTCCAGCATAGGATGATAGTACAGTTCTTAGAAAAAGAGGAAAAGAACAGATTTTTTTTTCTGTACCCCCAAAAATATAAAAGTAAATATAGTCTTTAAAATTTTGTTCTATTTTTATAGAATGCCTTTCTTCCCAAAAAAATGTAGAAGCTGCCTTTTCAAGCCAGGGAAATAATTCTAAAAAGGCTCTTTCAGATAGCAAAACAAAATAGAATAGAGAGAATAACAAAGAAAAGTCTCAACCGGATTCACCACGGGGGTTCTTACAGCTTAGATGTTCTTTGACTTGCGGTTTGAAGCAGCAGGGTGATCGGCCATTTTACTGGCTGATCTTCTTCTCCTTCGGCCCTCAGAGATGGCTCAGATAGCTGAGGGAGCCGCCGCTTCTCAGCAGCCGAGCAGAGCCTCCTCGACAGAAGTCGCACCCTCCAGGGTGACTTTGGACCCGCATAAAGGTCTGCCGGCAGAGGGAAAGCTAGCCAACGAGGAGAGAAGTCTCCCCGTGTGACTAGAGATGCCGCGAACCAGAACCGGAAGTCCCACTTACCACACTTTTAATAGGAAACTTACGCCTGCTTCTCTGCCATTAATCTTTGCACTCATGGCTGGAGAGTGCTTACTGACAGACTTAAGTCAGATTCCAGCTGAAGACAATTCCTTTCCTTAGTTTTTATACATGTTGATGAAGAAAATGCCTTCTTGCATAAGTATGTGGAACCAAATAGCAGTAAGTCTGCGATAGCTTTCCCCTCCACTTCCAGGTACAGTTTTGCAACTTGGCTCCAGAACTCGGTCAGTGTTTTTTCATTAAAAAGTTCATTCAAGTTGTGGTTTGATGTCAATTCCAGAAGTGCTTCTTGCTCTGGAGAGGAAAGGTCAGAGTTCACAACATTTTCCATGATGAAGGGTGATGCAAACGAGCAAATTCTAGTATCACATCCTCTTGACACAAATGGAAAATACAACACAAACTCTGTATGCAATGTTTCCAAATGATTTTTGATGGCAGTTTCAATGCCTTCAATGTCAACAATAGAATTTAGTTCAATAAAGTCTGACACATTGGGAAATGATGCAATATTTCCTTTTTTTACTTGTCCTATCCACAGGGAGATTTTTTTTGTGGAAGGCACAAACTTTTTCTTCCATAACAAACATGTTATGACCATGGCCTTGCAGCGACCGACTAAGTTTATTTAGCTTTTTAAATATGTCAGCCAATAGGCAAAGCAGAATACCCAGAAGATATTTTCAAACTTTTCTGCTAAGAGTGATGAAACATTTGTCAGGAACAGGTGTGTTTCATCTTGTAGTTTGAATAATCTGGATAATGTTTCACCTCTTGACAACCAACGTACTTCTGTATGAAAGAGAAGAGTGCTATGCTCAAAATCCAAATCCTTGCATAATTGCCAGAATAAATATCCATTCAATGGCTGGCTTTTGATGAAATTTATTGTTTTTGCAGCATCCTCCCTAGTCTCATGTAACACTGGGCTCATCCATTTAGAAGCAAGTGCATGTCTATGCAAGATGCAATGATTTGAAACAATGGAACTTTTCCTTGCCTTAGCTCATGCTATCACCCTCGAAGCTCTTCCTGTAATAGTTGCTGCGCCGTCAGAACAAATTCCTACACACCAAGTCCATAATATTCCATATTCACTGAAACAAATGTTGATTATTGTGAATATTTCTTCCCCAGTCATTCTGCCAGGTAGTGGGTGGCAAAATAATATGTGTCCAGTATATTGTCCGAATCAGGAACACACACAAAGACACTTAATTGCACTTCACTAGCGATGTTAGTGCTTTCCTCCAATTGAAATGCAAATTTTTCTGCTGCTGTGATCTTTTCCACCTCTTGTTGAATAACATCTGTGGCCATATCTTGTATTCGTCTTTGGACGGTGTTATCAGAACATGGAATATTACGAATAGCATCAGCCATTTTTCCCTCAGAGAATTGAAGCAATTATAATGGCAGAAGGAACCATGGCTTCTTCAATGATTGTGTGAGGCTTATTGCGTTTAGCTGCTATCAACATGTAAAAAACAAGAAAAAGGTTAAGGAAACGATTGGTCCATTAGTGGGGGAAAGTGGCAAGAAGGTGACAAGCAACAGGGAGAAAGCAGAACTATTTAATTCATTTTTTACATCTGTCTTTACAGAAAGGGAAAAAACAGTCCAACCTATCAAAAACAGTACCATAAAAAATAGATTAGAAACACAAGTTAAGATAGGTAAGAAAATGGTAAGTGAGCACTTATCCAGCCTAGGCGAGTTCAAATCACCAGGACCAGATAGATTATACCCCAAGGTTCTCAAGGAACTGGCAGATGTGATTTCAGAACCACTGAACTATATTTTTCAAAGATCCTGGAGCACTGGGGAGCTACCACAGGATTGGAAAAGAGCTGATGTAGTTTCCATCTTCAAAAAGGGGAAAAAAATAGATCCAGGAAACTATAGACCTATCAGCCTGACCTCAATACCTTGGAAGATTCTGGAAAAGATAATCAAACAACAAATCAGCAAACACCTAGAGGCAAACAAAGTCATTACTAAAAGCCAAAATGTGTTTGTCAAAAACAGATCATGCCAGACAAATTGTCACCTCCGTCCGTCGTCATCCAATGAAACAAAGTCCAGGTATGCAGGTACAAGGTGGTTAGCAAGGGTTTTAATCTCAACAAAAGAAAAGTCAGCAAAGGGAGTGGTTTGCTCCCAGTGCTTTACATAGCCGTGCCTCACCCTACAGCCTCACCCCCAGCATCAAACCAGCAACCACCCAGAGCGTATAGAACCCCCAGGTCTCTTTCCGGCCTTTCCTCGGCCTGGCCACGCCTTGCTGGCCCTCTGACCAGCAGCTTCAGTCAAGTCCTTCTGCCGGCTTGCCAGGCTCTCCGTGCTGTCCACACCCCGGTTGTCCCCTCTGGCCTCCCGTAGACCCGTCAGGACGTCAGCAGTCTCCTCCTGGAGCCCTTCACATCATCCAGAGGCTTTTTGCAGCGGCCGGAGGCTTTCCCGACGCCCGGCTGCTGTGGCTGACGGCAGGCGTCCTTCCTGGCTGACGGCGAACCTCCGCAGCTGGCTGGAGTCAGGTGATGGGCTGCAGGGATTGATGGGGAGGGGGGAGGCCTGTCCCTGTCTTCCCCTGGGCCTGTTCGGCGGCTGGCAGCTGGCCCAGACTATGGGCGGCGTCTGCTGCTCGGCTGGCTGCTCCGGTTCACCCCCCCACCTCGGTGAATGGCAAGCCCTGTGGGGCTTGACACAAATCTTATTGCATTCTTTAACCAAGTGACAAAATTAGTGGACCAGAGGAATGGTCCTATGGATATAATTTATTTGGACGTCAGTAAGGCATTTGATAAAGTAGCTCACAAACTACTACTTGATAAGATAGAAAAATGTTAGTTAGATAGCATCACCACCAGATGGATTCATACCTGGCTGACCAGCCCTACTCAATGAGTGGTCCTTAATGGAATTGCATTTACATGGAGGCAAGTGTGCAGTGGGGTGCCCCAGGGTTCTGTTCTAGGCCCAGTGCTCTTCAATATCTTCATCAAAGATTTGGACGAGGGGATAGATGGGGAACTCATCAAATTTGCAGACGACACCAAGCTGGCAGAAATAGCCAATACTCCAGAAGATAGGCTTAAGATATAGGAGGATCTGAACAAACTGGAACACTGGGCGCTATCTAACAAAATGAAATTCAGTGGTGAAAAAAGTAAAGTTCTACATTTAGGCAAGAAAAACCAAATGTACAGGTATAGTATAGGTGGTACCTTGCTCAATAGTAGCAAGTAGTGGACAATCATTTAGATATGAGCCAGCAGTGTGCTGCAGCTGCCAGAAAAGCCAACACAGTATTAGGCTGCATTAACAGAGGAATAGAATCAAGATCACGTGAAGTATTAATATCACTTTACAATGCCTTGGTAAGGCCACACTTGGAATACTGCATCCAGTTTTGGTCATCACGATGTAAAAAGGATGTTGAGACTCTAGAAAGAGTACAGAGAAGAGCAACAAAGATGATTAGAAGTCTGGAGGCTAAAACATATAAGGAATGGTTGCTGGAATTGGGTACTGTATGTCTAGTTTAATGAAGAGAAGGATGAGGGGGGACATTATTGCAGTATTCCAATATTTCAGGGGCTGCCACAAAGAAGAGGGAGTCAAGCTATTCTCCAAAGCGCCTGAAGGCAGGACAAGAAGCAACGGATGGAAAATAATCAAAGAGAGAAGCAACCTAGAACTAAGGAGAAACTTCCTGACAGTTAAAACAATTAACCAGTGGAACAACAATGCTCCAACACTGGACGTTTTTAAGAAAAGACTGGACAGCCACTTGTCTGAAACGGTATAGGGTTTCTCGCCTGAGCAAGGGATTGGACTAGATGACCTCCAAGGTCCCTTCCAACTTTATTATTATTATGGATCATCGCACAGTCAGCCAGATGTTCAGACTGGATTTGGCATTTTGTATACTTATCGAGTCCTTACCCAGGACCTGGGATAGGCAGATGTGGATGTTTGATGATATTACAGATATCGTCGCAGGATGGAAGCAGTTCCTAGTAAGGCCGCCTTTTGCAATTGACTAATAGAGAATTTGTTCAATGATGTTCAAGTGGTGCTCCAGTTGTTTTGGGATTGTACCCAAGGCACCTATTACTATTGGTACTACTCTTGCTTGCTTTTGCCACAGTCTTTCTATTTCTATTTGTAGGTCTTTGTATTTTGTTATCGTCTCCAGTTCTTTCTCGTCTATTCTGCTGTCTCTAGGCACTGCCATGTCCACTATCCAGACTTTTTTGTCTTTCTTATTGACAATTGTTAAGTCCGGGGTGTTATGTTGCAGGTGCTTGTCTGTTTGAATTCTGAAGTCCCAGAGCAGTTTAATTTTATCATTTTCTATGACTTTCTCTATTTTATGATCCCACCAGTTTTTGCTTACAGGCAAATGATATTTCTTGCAGATCTTCCAATGCACCATTGTTGCTACTTTGTCATGCCGCTGCTTGTAGTCAGTCTGTGCGATCTTCTTGCAGCAGCTTACCAGGTGGTCCACTGTTTCTTCAGCTTCTTTGCATAGGTGGCACTTACTGTCTGTTGCTGTCTTCTCAATTTTGACTTTATATGCATTATTATTATTATTATTATTATTATTATTATTATTATTATTATTAAGGATAATTCATAAGATGCTTCCAGACATTTTTTCAAGATGGCTGTGGACTTCACAAAAGCAGCACAGCATTTTATAAATTCATCTCTCTTCACAAAAAAATGCTACTGGCTTTTCAGTGAGCTCTTTATGTTTTGTTGTAAAATGTCTGGAGCAAAGAAGGCTTCATGGAATGCTTGGATAATACTTCACTGCAGATAACACAAACAGGAAGCTGCTGATTCTTCTCTTCCAGGAAATAAAATCCAGACTTCAAATAATCTTCACTGTATTTTCAATTTGGTGCCAGTTTTAATTTCTTCGGTGGTGATTCCTTTGTTGAATCACTTTTCTTTTGCACTGATGAACGTATGATGAATTTCTCCATATTTAATAATATGTACCACTACCTTGATGGTCAGATGGCTGGTCAGCTGTTCTTTCTCTCTCTCTCTCACCTTTCGAAAACAGGCCGCTCGCCCTTCCTACGAAAACACACCGCTGTGTTGTCCTCTGAATCAAAACAGTACATAGGAAAATGAATTGGAGATTGCTTCAGAGCAACTCCCATCATATCTCACCTTGGCTCTCGCTGCCTGAGAACAAATGCTCCACATTTGAAAAGCTTTTCAGATAGATTTACTCTACCTGGTCAGTCATTCTGAAAATATCTACACTTTTGGTTTTGACAATACAGATATCCACAATTACCATCCGCATTTGGAACTGGTTACTTGGTCATTAAGTAAGGTAGTAGCTAAGAGATTCCACTGCTCTGCTTTGAACTCTGCTCAGCTTTACAGACCTGCAAAGATTCTAAATGCAAGGATAGGTTGCCCAGTTATTTTTTCCATCAGTTGTTAACTCTGAACAGTTGCTAAATGAGGCAGTCACTAAATGATGACTACTTTTATCTGTAATGTATACTTAATCCCTAGTAATGATTACCTTACCACAGAAATATTCATATGTCTAATAATTTAGCTGTTGTGCGACCAACTTCCACGTGCAAGGTGTTCAGTGAGCTGCCTACCAGTCAGAGCTCATTTTTCAATTAAAGCAATGCTGCTTCAGACCTTTTACTGATGTGGCTGCCTAGCTACATAGGAGCATCTGCTCCCACCCACAAAACTGCACTAAAGAATTTTACATATTTTATTTAAGTTGAGAGCGCCTTTCTAAGTACTTTTCAGAAAGCAATGTATATCCTTCTTCAAAACCACCTGATTTACATAGAGATCATCCATACCCCTCCCCTCCCTGCTTTTCTCAGAGAAAAGAAATCCTAGAGAGGATCAATTCTCACAGACAGGCCAGCTGCAACCCTCTCAAATTAATGTTATAACATTTGTTGTTGTTGAACTCCAATACCACAGCCACAAGTAGAAGGAACATATTGGGTAGATTGAGGGGAAATATACTCCAGTAAATATGATTGGGTAGAGATTCCCAATTCATCTTAAGGCAACAATAAAAAAAACAATAAAACATACTGTTTTATTGAAATAAAAAATTCTGGACCAATGAGCAAACTCTGAGCCTTAGCAATAACTCAACAATAGTTAATAAAACAGGAAAGGCAACAGGGTCCTTCTGAAGAATCCAGATATCTTTCCAGGGTTTCTACAAGTCCATTTTTCAAGACAAAAATGAGCAGTCCATAATTAGAGATGACTCCCAGCACCTTCATTTGTATTCCCAGGAGATTAGCAGCCTGTTTTCCCCATTTTAATCCTTAGAACCTCCACTCTTCTCCCCACAAAAGGTCACCAAAAGCCACATCCAATGGAACCTCTCTGTCCCCCAAACAAAAAAAGATTTTCCTATACCTCCTCAGCCTGATATCTACAGAAGGAACAAGGAAGCCCTCCTATTTGAAGCTTTCTAAACTTCCTTCATCCAGATTTGGAAAATAAACGGTGGCTGCCTTAAATATTTACCCCAAACTAACCCAAATTCCAGAAATGTGGTTTTACATCCAGCTTAACTAAACAGGTCACTCGCTAACTCACCCTTTGCCCCTAAACATGCCGCTCGCTCATGCGTCCTTCCCCCCAAAACATGCCGCTCGCTAACTCACCCTTTGCCCGAAAACACGCCGCTCGCTAAATAGGCTGCTCACTAATTCACCCTTTGCCTGAGAACATGCTGCTCGCTAACTCACTTTTCACCTGAAAACATGCAGCTCACTAAACAGGCTGCTCGCTAATTCACCTTTTGCCCAAAAACATGCCACTCACTAAACAGGCCACTCGCTAACTCACCCTTCGCTCGAGAACATGCCGCTCGCTAACTTACCATTCACCCGAAAGCATGCCACTCACTAAACAGGCCACTTTCTAACTCATCCTTCGCCCAAGAACATGCCGCTTGCTAACTCACCCTTTGCCCAAAAACATGCTGCTCACTAAACAGGCTGCTTGCTAACTCACCCTTCACCCAAGAACATGCTGCTCGCTAACTCACCCTTCGCCTGAAAACATACCGCTCACTAAACAGGCTTCTTGCTAACTCACCCTTCGCCCGAAAACATGCCGCTTGCTAAACAGGCCACTCGCTAACTCACTCTTCGCCCAAAAACACATTGCTCGCTAACTCACCCTTCGTCTGAAAACACGCCGCTCGCTAAAGATGATGCTTGCCTATGCGCCCTTCCCCCCAAAACACACCACTTGCTAAACAGGCCGCTCACTCACCCTTCCCCCCAAAACACATCGCTCGCTCACTCACCTTTCCTCCAAAACTGGCTGCTCTCTCTCTCTCTCTCTCTCTCTCTCTCTCTCTCTCTCTCTCTCTCTGTCTCTCTCTCTCTCTCTCTCCTGCTTTGGTAAGAAAAGCCTCTTCTCTTCTTGTTCTGCCCCTTTTATACTTCTCTCCGCCCTCCTCCTCCTTTTCTCTTCTGGGTATGCCAGAAGGTCCAATTACCATGTCACCATGTGAGCCGATCTTGGGGCTTCTGCGAAGCTCTGCAGCTCCAGCTGATCTCCTTCAGGTCTCTGTAGCGCCGCTTTAGCTGGTTCCCTCCCTGCTACACATGGCTAGGGGTTGCATACCACCTGCCAGGTGCTAAAGTACCACAGGTGGTACACGTACCACTGGTTGAAAAGCCCTGTCTTAGAAGGTGCCCTCCCTAATTATCTGGAAAGTAAAGACAGGGGACAAGGGAAATGTTTTCAGAGTTTCAAGATTCTATTATTGTAATCTTACAATAAAAGCAGTGTTAGTACTCATAGTTTTGGTTTCTTGTCTGGACTACGTTATATATATAGTGCATGGTAATACTTGTAAGTATATTGCTATGCATAGAACATATTTTAGAACAGGGGTGTCAAATTCAATTTCATTGAGGGCTGCATCAGCATTGCGGTTGCCCTCAGGGAGCCGGGTGGGTGTGGCCAGAGTGGGTGCGGCCTACTGGGTGGGTGTGGATGGAATGGGTGTGGCCTACTGGGTGGGTGTGGATGGAATGGGTGTGGCCTACTGGGTGGGTGTGGCCAGCTCTATGTCGTTCGCGTCAAGGGTGCCTGTGGGGGCCTGGGCAGGAGTGGGACAGATCTGAGGGTCTCTGGCAGAAGGGGGTGGGACTGGGGTAAGTGCCAAGGCATGGTCCACTGGGGCAAGTGCCAAGATGGCCACCACAAAATTATACATTGGCTCCCGGCTGGCCTGGGCCAGGGCCAAGGCAGCGGGGGCTGTTCCCTCACTGTTTCCAGGATGGCTTCACAGGCCACATGAAACCACTTCGCGGGCCGCATCCGGCCCCCGGGCCTTGTGTTTGACATGTCTGTTTTAGAAGAATGGGAAGTCTTTTATCTATGTAATAAAAATAAGTTCTTTACATTTCTAGAGTGTTATTAGCTATTTATCTTCCAGGCTAAAAAGACCATTTGGTTTTTGTTTTCAAAAATGTTTTGCAATATCATTACAGAAAGATACTCAGTGGTTTATAATGCCGAAATTGACAGTGATGATGAATTGTCATTAGCCACTAATACTTCTGTTTAAAACTCCTTTTCCCCAGAATTAAGTGTCTTTGTATATATAAGAAAAGTCGGGTATGCTCAATAGTTGATGTTATATTGCCTCTTATATTTTTCTCCCAAGCGTTTGTAGAGTGAATGTCACCCAGCATCCTATACAGACTCAGATATTTACAAGTTGCTTACCAAAAATATTTGAAAGGGAGAAAAGTTATCTCTGTCATATAGGCATGAATATACAGTATAGCCCCAATCCCTTTCTCAGTTAGAAGTAGAAACACTGAGTGCTTTTTTTAAAAAGGTAGGGGAATGAAGAAGATATGTATTGGGGCTAGGAACAGGAATAAACTAGGACCATTCTTCTTTATTCATTAAAATGGACTTTCCAGGAAAAAGGGATTTTCAGATGAATTAAAGCAGAAAGAACTATTTATTAATAAAGGAGAATATTTGTAGCTCAGGGTTGACATGAGAGGTTCTTGATGCTCTTTGAACTTGCTTGTTTTCTTGAAGACTTTTTATTACCCAAACATCATCAGTGCTAGTAAGGAGAGCAGTTTGCTGTCAGAAAGTAAACTGACAGCAAACTGCACTCCTTACTTGCACTGATGATGTTACCTAATGTGGTTAATGAAACATCTGCAAGAAAACAAGCAAGCTCAGAGAGCAGCAAGGACTGCTCATGTCAACCCTGAGCTGCAAATATTTTCCTTTATATTTTTCCTCTATATTCTGAATATAAACTAGCTAGTACTCTTTACTAGCACTGATGATGTTACCTAGCTTGGGTAATGAAAAGTCTTCAAGAAAACAAGCAAGCTCAGAGAGCACCAAGGACTCTTCAGAACAACTATTTAAAAGTCTTATACTTTTATAGAAGTAATTCAATATTTAGCTAGAATTTGTACCGGGATTTTTTAATTTATTTCTGTCCTCTGCGTTGCTAGAAGACTGGGTACTAAATGTCAGCTTTTGTTATCTATTACTCTTTCCCCTCCCATTTTCTCCACAACAACCCAGTGAGGTGGGTTGGGTTGAGAAAGAATGACTAGTCACCCAGCTAGCTTTCATGCCTAAGGCGGCTCTCATAAAGTTAAAAAGGGGTTTTGCATTTGGTTTGTTTTATATTTCTTTTTTAAAGATAAAGTTTGGTTTTTCTTATCTCTTGTGAGGTTGGTCTGTCTCCCAAGGAAGAACCAAAACCTAAAGCCACATGGCTCCATGGCATGTGGTCAAAAGGTTATATTATAGAAACTATCTCCATCAGCTATTTTCAGTTCCCTATATCTTACTGTTCCAGTCCTTATGTTCTAAATATATTTAAAACAAGCAAGCTTAGCAAAATCATATTAAGTAAAGCACCGTTGCAAACTGCAAAATTAAGCATAGCACAGACTTTGGTTCAATACTTTTTCCATGAGGCCTGATTTAGTTCATCTGGGCCTAAACCTTGCATAGAACAATAGCCAATATTTTCGTTTTCCACAAAGTGAATCATATAGTTGTTAAGCAAATCGGGCTTTCTTTACTTGTCAGAAGCTGGGAAAGTCACAAATGGCAATTACATGACCCTGGGACACTGCAGTTAACATAATTACATGCCTAAATTTTCATCATGTAACTCTGGAGATGGTGTGACGGTTGTAAATGTGAGGTCTGATTGTACATCACCTTTTTCAGTGCTGATATAACTTTGAATAGTCACTAAACAAATGGTTGAAAGTTGAGAATTCTCTGTATTTAAAAAAAAATTAAAAACCCAAGTTGTATAACATATTAATAGATACAGCATTTGAGGTACAGATTGTCTTCGATTTATAACCACAGTTGGGACCAGAATTTTTGTTCCTTTAGTGAGTTGTGCCCAAGTCACTTTTTTCAGTACTGTTGTAAGTTGAATAGTTGCTAATTGAATGGCTGTAGGTCAAGGACTAGCTGCAAATTGATTTTACAGATTTATAATCCAATCCCAACAGAATCTGGTGGGGTATACTAAAGTAGGATGCAAAAGCCAAAAAACTATACCAAAAGCTCAGCGTAAATAGTTAAGGTAACATCATTAAAAGTCAGTAATAAACACCAGAGCATCCTTAAAACTAATCTAAGGACTGAATAAACACAGTGGAACAAAAGTGTCTTAATTTATAAAATGAAAGTAGGTTGACCATTCATTTCTCGGGTGGGGGTGGGGGGAGAATATTCCATGAAATGCAGCTCATTACTGGATCTTCATATCACCTCATAAGTATAAATAAATAAATTTACTTCATTTTTTTCAATCTGATTTAGAACTAAATATAATAACAAAAAATTCCAATTTATTCATCAGATTAAATATTTTGACATAGCAGTTTGCATCCATTTGGCTTTCTAGGCCCGTTTATTCAGATATTTCTTTTGACACATAATTAGCTTCCTTAAGTATCATTATTACATTAGAGAATCTACATATGTATAATACCAATTATCTCTGAGATCAAGATTAACAATGACTGCAGGCAAAGTAACACTGAATCTCAGTTTAATGTAGAAAATATAATTATCAAGAAAGGTTTTACTTCTCTTTCAATGTATTCATTTCTGATATTATTTATTATAGAAAGAGTATGCCATTCAGAGAGCCAATTATCCCTGTCACAATACAATCCTGTTAAGAGTTAGGTTTCCTTCAATTTATTTCAGTATAGATGGATATACAGTATATTAGAGGATCTGACTGTTGGAATATCCTGAAATATTTATTCAACTCTTATTCTCTGTTTTTTTGCTATTGGTGTATCAGTGCATATTTTGATGTTGCTTTCAGATATTCCAACCCAATTACCTTATCTTTTCTTGTAGTTCTCTATGCAGTTTCCCATCTGTTGAACTTTGGAAGAAACTTTAACACCCAGTACTTACAGTATTGCAGTTCCTCTTTCAGTAGATGTCATTGTCCTTATTCACACAATATGCTTAACTGGATCATAGGAGAAGAATCTATGGTGCAATCTTTAAAACCCAATTATTTGACCTAGCCAAGTAAGCCAAACAAGTTTAACTTTAATATCCCAAAGTCTGGGGGTTTGTTGGGACTAAATTAAATTTACCTAAAGTTTAATCCCACACTCCCACTTTACAGTTTGTTTCTGTTGCTTCCCTCTGGGAGGAGGTTTTGAAGTATTTCTAGCAGGACTACCCAATTCTGTAATAGCTTTGTTCCTTATGCCATCCGTCTGGTAAACTCACAAGATTAGTTTTTCTCGCTATGCACATATATACATAACCCGAACTAAACTGTTGTTTCTCTGTGTCATACAATATATGTGGGTATTTGCATATTTATTTATTTATTTATTTATTTATTTATTTATTTATTTATGTCATATACATATATGTAGTGTATATCAGAGGTGGTGACCCTTTGAGAGCTGCATGCAATGAAATTTCATTTTAATGTATGCCGATTAGTGTACATTCAAAGTGAAAATAAAGTTATTATTCTATTCTGTTCTGTTCCGTTCCGTTCCATTCCATTCCATTCTAATTGTGTCCACAATAGAGACAAAATCTCTAGGCATTCCATTTCTGGGGCATGTTTTGTCCCACTCCTGGAAACCATAAAGGAGGAACAAAGCGAACAGAAAAGGCAGGGATAAGTAGAACTCCTTCAAACTTGTCCATGATAGCCTGGCTTTGATTACAGTATGCCACTTTTTCTTTCTTGGGGTATGGGAGGGGGTGAATAAGAGGCAGAAAATTTGGAGGATCAGCCTTGTTGGTATCAAATTTGAGGATGGCTTCCAGTCAATTATCTCATTTCAAATCACATGCTGCTGGGAGAGAAAAAACGAGTAGACTAGAGAAGGGGATCACTAGGTTCTCTTGAACTCACCTACCTCTAGCATAATAAAAAGATTCATCTTCTTTAACTAGTGACACAAAGCTATTCTTTTTAAATGCTTTTGATTTACTAAAGGGAACCCTCTTTTGTATTGCAAACCTGACATTATAATACAATACAAGATGTTTAAAAGGTAAAGAAAGCAAAGAGTCTGAGTCTAGGATATTATATGTAAAAGTCTTACTTTGATTTATGAGTCTTTACAGTTACAGAAATTTCTGAAGAATAAAATGGAACATATTGATATGTAGAGTACTGGAAATATTAATATATTTATAGGAAATTTTACTGTGTTTTTTTAAACCCACATACAAATTAAAAAACTATTTTCTAGATAAATAAGACTAAGAAAAAACTGATACTCTGCTTCCATTAATAGTAACATGAAACCATTCTTAAATATAGCCAATTTCATTCAAAATATGTCTTTTAAAAAATCAACATTGGGTTATACTTCATTGTGCATTGACATTTTAAGTACAGAAAAAAAACAATTTTACAAACTAACTTTTGACCTTGGATAACAGAATCTACATGATAGTTAATAACATAACAAAAAGCTTGGTACAATTCAGTTTCAACTTGTAAGCTTTCATCCTCTCTGAGTGCCTCAGGCTTTATAATACAGTTTGCCTAAAGCAGGGGTAGGCAACCCAAAACACTCAAAGAGCCACTTGGACCCATTTCCCACCGAAAACAAAACAAAACAAAACATTGGGAGCTGCAAAACCCTTTTGATATCTAAAATGAAGATAACACTGCATATATCTTTTTTTACCTTTATTATAGGTGTGTGTGTGTGTGTGTGTATGTGTGTGTGTGTGTGTGTGTGTGTGTGTATGTTTTCTGAGGTTTTCGCGGGTGTTTGTATGTAGGTCTTTGGTTGTTCGGGTTTTCTCCCGCGTAAAATTGGAAGTGTCTTGGCGACATTTCGACGAAGTCCCATTCGTCATCTTCAGGCTGGTGTTTTCAGCTTCGTGCTTCGAGGAGCAAGGACAGCTTCAGCTTTGTGCTTCGAGGAGCTTCGAGGAGCACGAAGCTGAAAACACCATCCTGAAGATGACGAATGGGACTTCGTCGAAATGTCGCCAAGACACTTCCAATTTTACGCGGGAGAAAACCCGAATAACCGAAGACCTACATACAAACACCCATGAAAACCTCAGAAAACACACACACACACACACACACACACACACACACACGTATGTATGTATGTATGTATGTATGTCTTTGGTTATTCGGGTTTTCTCCCGCATAAAATTGGAAGTGTCTGGCAACGTTTCGACGGAATCTCATTCGTCATCTTCAGGCTGGTGTTTTCGGCTTCGTGCTTCTAGGAGCAATGTGTGATCGTAGCTGTTTCTTCCTTTTAACTGACAGTGGGGGTATGAAATGATTGGGTGAGAGCTTGGCTGTGTTCTGATTGGGTGGAGGTGTGTTCTGATTAGTTAGGAGCTTGGCTGTGCTCTGATTGGATGGGGGGTTGGCGGTGCTCTGATTGGCTGGGGGAGTGTTCTGTTTGGGTGGGGGCTTTGTTGTGCTCAGGTTAGTCTGAGTTGTAGGGGGATGTGAGATGCTGAGCTGCATTGCTATTGTTTGGCTTCGCGTTCGTAGTCGTGCCTCATCTTCATGGTGGGTGTCAGTTTGCTTCATGTATAGATTGGAGGGGTTTAAAGTGGCTAATGATGCAGCTGTGGTCTGGCTTCTGGTTTGTGGTCGTGCCTCATCATCGGTGTGGGTTTGAGTTTGGTTAGGGGCTTGGCTGTGCTCTGATTGGATGGGGGGGTTTCCAAATGGCTGGTAGGCAGGAGTATCATCTCATTTATTCATGCTTTGTGGGCGTTTTTCTATCTCAATGGCTTCTCTAATTATTCTGTTATTAAAGTGTTCAGTTTGGGCAATAGTTCTGGTCTTTTTAAAGTCAATTTCATGTCCTGTGGCTTTAAGGTGTTGGACCAGGGAAGAAGTTGGTTCACAGCATGAATAAACAAGATGATACCTCCCGCCTATCA
The DNA here is from genome assembly GCF_016545835.1 of Crotalus tigris. Classification (NCBI taxonomy): domain Eukaryota; kingdom Metazoa; phylum Chordata; class Lepidosauria; order Squamata; family Viperidae; genus Crotalus; species Crotalus tigris. The sequence goes on from NW_024097285.1 coordinate 1,625,705, forward strand.
GCCATTTGGAAACCCGCCCTTATTGACAAACGAATCCCTAACACAAAGAATGACACCAGACCCACACTCACGAAAACCACACAGGATGTCACCACCACACATCCACGGAAAAAGCAAACCCAAACCCACACTGATGATGAGGCACGATCACAAACCAGAAGCCAGACTACAGCTGCATCATTAGCCACTTTAAACTCCTCCAATCCATGCATGAAGCAAACTGACACCCACCATGAAGATGAGGCACGACCATGAACGCGAAGCCAAACAATAGCAATGCAGCTCAGCATCTCACATCCCCCTGCAACTCAGACTAACCCGAGCACAACAAAGCCCCCACCCAAACAGAACACTCCCCCATCCAATCAGAGCACAGCCAACCCCCATCCAATCAGAACACACCCAAGCCCCTAACCAATCAGAACACACCTCCACCCAATCACAACACAGCCAAGCTCCCACCCAATCAGTTCATACCCCCACTGGCAGTTAAAAGGAAGAAACAGCTACGATCACACATTGCTCCTAGAAGCACGAAGCCGAAAACACCAGCCTGAAGATGACAAATGGGACTTCGTCGAAACGTCGCCAAGACACTTCCAATTTTATGCGGGAGAAAACCCGAATAACCAAAGACCTACATACAAACACCCGTGAAAACCTCACTATATATATATATATTTGTTTTCTGAGGTTTTCGTGGGTGTTTGTATGTAGGTCTTTGGTTGTTCGGGTTTATATACATACAGTGTTATGTTCATTTTAGATGTCAAAAGGGTCTCTCTCTCTGTCTTTCTCTGTCTCTCTGTCCCTCCCTCTCTCTCCTTCCCTCTCTCTCCCTCTCTCTCTTTCTGCCCTTGGTCTGCCAGTCCTCTACCCCCACTCAGTGTGAGTGTGTGTGTGTGTGTGTGTGTGTGTGTGAGAGAGAGAGAGAGGGGGGGGGCACTTGTGCTTCCTCTTTCTCTCTTTCCTCTCTCCCTCTCTCTCCCTCTCTTTCTTTCCTCTCTCTTTTCCTCTCTCTTTCCTCTCCCACCCTCTCTGTTTCTCTCTCTTTCTCTTTTTCTCTTTCCTCTCTTTCCTCTCTCTCTCTCTTTCCTCTCTCTTTCTGTCTCTTTCTTTTCTCTCTCTCTCTCTCTTTCCTCTCCCTTCTCTTTCTCTCTCTCCCTCTCTCTCTCCCTCTCTCTTTCTTTCCTCTCTCTCTTTCTCTCCCTTTCCTCTCCCTCTCTTTCTCTCCCCTCTCTCTCTTTCCTCTCCCCCTCTCTTTTTTTCTCTCTTTTCCTTTCTCTCTCTCTCCCTCTCTCTTCTCTCCCTCCCTCTCTCCCTCTCTCACTCTTTCTCTCTTTCCTTTCTCTATTTTTCTCATTTTCTCTTTCCTCTCTCTTTCTTCTCTCTCTTTTCTCTCTCTTTCTCTCTTTCCTCTCCCTCTCTCTCTTTCCTGTCCCCTTTCTTTCTTTCTTTCTTTCTTTCTTTCTTTCTTTCTTTCTCTCCCTCTCTCTCTTTCTCTCTTTCTCTTTTTCTCTTTGCTCTATCTCTCTTTCTCTCCCTCTCTCTCTTTCTCTCTACCCCTTTTCTCTCCCTCTCTTTAATCTTCTGCTCACCTGGCAAGCTGGCTTCAAGCTGTTCTGCAACAGGCTGCCTCTCTCCTCCCCTTCCTGCTTCCTGCAGAGACACAGCAAAGGGAGGAGCCCCACCCAATAAGCTTTTCAGCTCGTGGAACAGGGTGAGACCACTCTCTTTTTACACGCACACACATACACACACACACACACACAGATAGAAAGTGCAAGTGCCTCTCTCTGTTTCTATCTCTCTCTGCAAATGGCAGAAGAGGCTGGGAGCCGCAGGAGAAGGCTGAAAGAGCCGCATGCGGCTCAGGATCCGCAGGTTGCCGACCTGTGGCCTAAAGTGTGCTTAGCAAATCTGTTATTGAAATACTGTTAGGTAGAAAAAGGTAATTCACAGATTGACAAAAGAAAGGAGAACTATGAGAATTTTTTGTGTGTCTGTCTTTAAGTCAGTCTCAATTCCTAGCAACTACCTAGACGAATTCCTGCAATTTTCTTGGCAACATTTTTAGAAGTGACTTGCCACTGCATTCTTAGAGCTAAAAGATAGTGATTAACCTAAAGCAGGGGTGTAAAACTTGCAATATCACATGACATGTCATGACTTATCGCAACTTTTTTGCCATTGCTGGCAATGGGTGGGCGTGGTTTTGCTATGATGCATCTGGCCTGCGGGCCGGCAGTTTGATAACCCTGGCCTAAAGTCATCCAGCCACCCACAACTCCAGTTTCTAGACTATTAGAAGGCCACTTAACTACTACACTAAATTTGCTCTCTCTATGTGATTTATATATTGCAAAAACACTAATATCAATATTAATTGAGAAAACCCTACTTGAGCATACTGTATAGGTAGCTAATAGCATTTCAGATTGGAAAACAATGAAAGCAGAGGTTGAAAAACTAGTAGTGTTATTGATTATTTTGTGCATCTGTTTATTTGTGTGTGTATTGGGACTAAAATTTCTATCACAAAGCCATGTGGTTGTAAACTGCAATATCATATGACTACATTGCTTACCAATGGCAAACCCATCTGTCCCTGTTGACACTGTTAAGTGAGGATTGTGGATCTTTATGCAAGGATCTCCTCACAACTTTAGGCTGGCTTCTATCTAGCAAATCCAGTGGGGAAGCTAGCAGAAAGTTGCAATTAGCTCTCAAGCCGGCTAATGGGCAATTAAGTTGTGGCAAGTATAGACAGGGTGAGGGTGGCTGCTGTCAGGTGTGAGAGGGTGCACCAGTGGCTACTATGGCGCTGCATGAACTGGTGCTGGCTGCGGAAAATTATGCTAGTGGCTGCCAGCATATGCTATAGAGTGTGGGCCAGGGGTCTGCAGGTGGGTGGGTGCTCCATAGAAGAAAAAGTGGTAGGAAGCAGGACTGAATTACAGGAACAATTAACAACCTTCCCTGCCAGACTTCTCATTGATTTTGGTTGGGGGAAGCCAGCAGGAGGTCAGAATAGGTGATCACATGACAGCGAGACATTGCAATTGTAAGTGTGAGCTGGTTGCCAAGCTCCTGGATCATGATAATGTGACCACAGGGTGCTGGGATGGCCAGAACTAAGGACCAATCATAAATGCAGAACATCTTTGTAACTTTGTAATAGTTGTTGAATGTGTGGTCATTAACTGAGGATTATCTGAATCACACATTCTCCCTGAGAATGAGACTTGCATTTGAAAAGTTCTTCAAAATTGGGTGCTCAAAAATCTGAGCAAGTATGCATGGAGAAATATTTGATTGCACACATAAAAAATTTAGAATCTTGCTCTACTGTTTACCCTAATAAAAGCAATAATATCAATATTAAAATATCTGATATATTAATTCATAAAACCACAACATCCAAATAATTTTAATTGTAAAAGTTGTTTTTTTTTTCATTTTTCAGCTAGTTTAATGTAGATTAATATAAAATTTGCATCCATATATCTTATCTTGGGCAGCTTACTAGCTAAATAGTCTAACTTCTAAAGCAGCTCAGTAGTAAACTAGCTCATTAGCTCAAAATAAGATGCTGCCACTAGCTGGCAGCATTATATTAAATTTGAATAAACTACTTTCAAGTTTAAGTTTTATATTTTACCAACTGTTAATCTGTATATTCGTATGAAAGAAATCAAAGCATGAAACATGGCTTATTTTTATATTATTTGATTATATTTATTTTTTGTTGAAATGATTTTATCCTACTTATACTATTATTTATTTATATTATTTTAAATATTTATTTTGTTCTTTAATAAATATGCAAATATTTGCCCTAAAATGTGATCTGCTCTGCACAAGTCCTAAAACTAAAAAGAACCCAATAAAATAAAGGAGTCAAAAGCATTATGCTTGCTCATTTATTTATTTAGAAAAATGTTCCAAAATTACATATTGGATATATGGCATAAGTATATTTGACTATAAGATTACCAGTTCATTTAAGGGGAAATTAGAGTCAATCTAATTGTTTCAATCAGTGGGAAGCAATAGGTGTGTGTGTGTGTGTGTGTGTGTGTGTGTGTGTGTGTGTGTGTGATATATGTGAATAAATGAGGTCCTCCCTATATAAAGAACAGTAATTCTGGGTACTTACTATCAGTTTATGCAGAAATATTGAACTTTTAAGTACCGTTGTATATGTAATGAATATGTTGCATGCAGAGCTGGTTTTTCCACAGTAGGCCTTTCAATTGTAAGTATAATAGAGAGTCGGCTGGGATGAACCTCATGCTTGACAAGCTCTGCTTTAGTACTGTTATCACCTGTATAGTTTAAAATGGGTCTGGCATTGTGTTGCCAGCTGCATTTTTGCAGCTTTAAAAAGTGTGGCTTCAGTGTTACACTAAGGGCAATTTGAAATGTTCACATGCTTAAATGCATTAATATATGCAAATTACCAATAGCTATTTATTGTTAATATAGCAAATCTTTGTGGATGCTTTGTGGGAGTGGTGGACAACCATTGCTATGCTGATGATATACTCAAGGTAATTCTAGCTGATCATGATTCAAGTGTCCAAATGGCCCCAAAATTTACAAAGTTATGTGGCTTATCCCTAGAAGACAATTCAGAATTGTTGACTGCATTAATATAGCTGGGGAAGAATAAAAAAAATCTGTATTCTTTCTTATAAAGTGGCAGAGGCTGCCATAATAATAACAATAAATGTTTGTGTAACTGAATAATTTGGATGCAAAATTAAAAAAATAAGTTTGGATGCAGAGGATTATTTCTCTCTCTGTTTTATAGCTTAGTTTAGTTAATATTAATAATGTATTGAAGAATATTTTATGCAAAGAAATGTTTGTGCCTAGTATTGTCAATAAATTGCTTCAGAATGGATTTACAATAGTCTTGCTGATTAAGCCGATTTAATTATCTCATGCTGCATATCATGGGGGTGAAGATAAGAAAGAAATTTCCTAAAAAGGAAATTCTCAGTTTATAGCAGCAATAAAACATGTATTGCCTCATTTTCTAGGTCTTATCTGCTATATCAATCCGTTGTTCTTATGCTACCAGTTAGTAATTGAATCTAGTATTCTGCAAACACAAAGCATTGAGCTAGGATTGGACCTTGTAACTGGAGTTCCCTCTAAATAAGGAGTGGCGAATTATGTCCCTTTTATGACTTGTGGACTTCAACTCTCATGCTAGCTCAGGAATTCTGGGAGTCAAAGTCCACAAGTCATTTCCCCATCTCTGCTCTAAAAGATTCTTGGAAAGGGGTGGATGATGCAAATCTGTTTCTACGATAAAATGTCATTCAGTTTATTTATTTTGTTAGTAGATATTTCTGACTCCATTGATTGATTATGTGCCATCACATTGTGGCTGACTCTCAGATTTTCTCCATGATGATCTGTCCATGGTCCTTCAGGTCTTCCAGCTGGGCACTCATTGCGACTGTAACTGAGTCCATTCAGCTTGCTTCTGTTAGTCTTCTTCTCCTCTGTTCTTCCACCAATGCCAGCATCAGAGCTTTCTTCAAGAAAATAGGTTTTTGCATAATATGTCTGAAGTAGGATAATTTTGCTTGCTCAATTCTGGATTGATCTGTTCAATAATCCATTTTTTTCTTGATTGTCCATGGTATTTTCACGACTCTTCTTCAAACTTTAAAGGAGTCAATTCTCTTCCTATTCTTCTGCAAAGTCCAACTTTTGCTATTGGCTCCAATATCCTAGAAATTTAGCAGCAAAGATGACCATGGAATGGTTTGGTCAGGGGAAGGAGAGAAGTGAAATGTTATTTCTAGTTTTACAATTAAGGTGATATAATATAGCTGTCTAAAGAGGTCTCCTGTAATGACATTAAGCCCAATGATATGTTGTACTGTTGTAAATATATGAAAAGGAATTCTTTATTTTTTAATTATGCTTTTTAGCAACAGATCTGTGGATACAATGAGTATGTATAAAAACGAAGCACTTATATTGTGAAACATATTTAATAAATATTTTTCTTCCAAAACATACAACCTTGGATACCCTAATTAGGATGTTCATACTGTTAAACATTATTTTTTAGATTTATATCCCCCTTTTCCTTCAGGAAAATGGTAATACATTTCTCACTCAGTAAGCAAACAGTGATAAGTGAAATATAAATTCTGCCAAGTGAGAGAAGTATTGAACATTTGAATTTCTTATGTTAGATGATAAAAACTGTTTTTCCAGGAAAACATTATTGTCCTAAAATAAAGTCAGCGGCAGGGGGCAGTACAATTACAGAACTCTTCATATTTATATTTCAGTGACGAAGAGTTTAAATAGCCAAGCAATTAAAGACCTTGTGGTGCTCAACACTCAGGAGGTAGAAATGCACTTAAATGTGCATACGTTTCTGATTCCTAAAACAGAAAATTGAGCATATTGTTGAATATATAATCTTATGAATGTATATACATTTTCTTCCCCCAAATTATAAATGTCTTATATTTGGTCACATACTAATTTACAAATGAGTATTTACTAAAATGATACATTATGAATTTGATTTTCTTTGATTGTGAATGCCTAGCTTGCCTGAATATCATGAACATTTTTTTTACATTTTAAAATGCAATAAAGAATAATATACTGTGAAATTGCTTTGATAAATTTGAGAGATTTTCTTCTAACAATGATACATTTTAGATATATTATCTATATCATTATTGTATTATTATTTATAACATATTAGTTATTACGACAATATCTGCTCATTGAATTGCTTCCCTTAGCAGAATGGGGATATTTTCTTTACCATTTATTTGCAAAAACTGATCAAGATCATTTAGGAACCCTTCAGAATATCTTTTCAAGGACTGTGGGTTACTATAAAGAAAAGGAGAAATATATATCTACATATTTAGTGGATTAAAATTATGATTTAGATTTTTAAATTCTGACTTTATTGTGGACAATAAAATTCTGCTCACATTCCTTTAAAATATTTTCCTCCAAAATTTATTTGTTGTGTTTTATGTTGCTTTCTTCTTTTTTATATTATGTCTCATACCCAAGTGTTTTTAGTCATGTTCAAGAACTCTGTAAAGTTTTGGATCTGGAACAGTCTTGAAAACATAGACATAAATTATAGGTTAAATATCTCAGAATTTCTTATTCTGCTTTTCAAGTATGAAAACATAGTCACCCAATTAAAATATAGGAAGTTATTCTTAGCAAAAATTTGTTTGAGATAGATTGTAAATGTGTATGTGAACAAATGCAAGAGATTCATAATTTTAAGAAGATCATAGAACATAGAACACCAGAATTGGAAGGGACCTTGGAGAGCTTCTAGACCAGCCCCCTGCTTAAGCAGAACCTTTACTATTCCAGACAAGTGGCTATCCAGGCTCTTCTTAAAAGTCTCCATTGTTGGAGCACCCTCAACTTTTGAAGGGAAGCCATTCCATTGGTTGATTGTTCTCATTGTCAGGAAATTTCTCCTTAGTTCTAGTTCTATAGAATAGTTGTATAAAAGAACATTTATATAAATTTTTAAATGGAAATTAGGAACGTTACATTCAGTAAAGAACCAGTTTGGTGAAGGGGTGAAAAGCACACAAATAGAAACAAGGAAACTATGAGTTTTAGCCCTGCCTTAGATACAAAGCCTGCTGGGTAACTCTGGCCGGACACACTTTCTCAGCATTAGGAAGAAAGCAGTAGCAAACCACTTTAGACACTGTTGCCAAAAAAACTGCATGGACTTGTCTAAGTAATTGCCAGGAGTCAAGACTGACCTAAAGACAGACAGATACAGACGCAGAGAGAGAGAGAGAGAGAGAGAGAGAGAGAGAGAGAGAGAGAGAGAGAGCAAAATCTACCATTTAGTAGCTGCATGCATCCTTTAAAAATCATCATTATATACTTAAACATTAGCAACCTTGTTCATATAGAGAGAAGTATATCAGTAGGACAGCATTCAGCTAGAGATTTTTCTGGCCTGTCTGCCTGATATCAGGCTTCTGCATATGTTTCACAGGTAGAATGGAAAAATGGGTTGTGGAGTATTTCTAAGTCTGTTCATTTCCCATCATACCTGAGACCTGTTGCAATTTTCTGCCAGTCTGATAGGTGCTATAGTACATTTTCCTGTGGAGTGGAGAATCTGATCTTCCCATCCTTGCCATATTGTAGTGGAATGTCACAATATATTTAGCAATTAATCCACTAGCAGCTCTGTCTCCTATGAAGCTTTTCCAAATTTATGCTTTAACCACTGATGCAGAAAAGGAGGCAGTTGACAAATTTTATGGTCAAGCTTGGGTCTGAAATTGACAGAACATGTAAACAAGATATGTGTGCCGCTTACCTTTGGAGCCCGTTCTGGCGGTCCTCTTAACAGCAGGAGAAAAATGCCTAAAGGTAAATGATGAACAGCAGATCTGGAGGAACATTGGGGGCACTTGTGCTGTTCTCCAAGGCTTGTGCACCTTGAAGAAGGGCATGAGGTGGCATTTCTGAAGGGCAGCACTGGTGCAACAGTTGATGTAAGAGGCCTGCGGTGGTGGCAGCTGAATGAGACTCCTGAAAGCTCTAGGCCTCTACTGGAGGCCCAGGTCTGGTGCTGCACCTGAGAGCCACTGTGCAGGGTGGTCTGGATCAGGAGGAAGATAGGCAGGCTTGGGAAGTTAGGCAGCATTCCTCAGTGGCAGCAGTGATGCTAGGGTTGACATAGAGGCCTGGGCAATGGCAGCTGGTTGAGACTTCTGAAAACTCAAGCTTCTACTTCAGGCCAGATCCAGCACTGTAGGGTGTGAAAGGAAAAATATATTTAATACCTATTTTATGAGTGATTTAATTAATTAAGCATATTTTAGATTTGAACTTGCTAACTGGCACTTGGCTTTCGCTTGCTGTTGACTTTCCATAGGAAAAGATGACTGTTTGTGGTCAGCACAAATTCTTAAGAAAAATGGAACATTGAACAAGAATATAGGAGAAAAGGGAAATTGAGCCCTATGTAAGGGTGCAACTTTTGCAATGACACGCATAGGAATGGTAGTGAGGACTTTTGTGGTTAGAACAAGGTCAGGAAAGTACAGGGAAGTAGCCCAGTAAGCAGGACAACAGTAGAAGAATAAGGACCTAACCCACAGGTCGGCAACCTGCGGCTCCGGAGCCGCATGCGGCTCTTTGAGCCTTCCCCTGTGGCTCCCAGCCTCCTCTGCCTTTGCAGAGAGAGACAGAGACAGAGAGAGGCAATTGCACTTCCCTGCTTCTCTCTCTCTCTCTCTCTCTCTCTGTCTCTCTCTCTCTGTGTGTGTGTGTGTGTGTTTTGTGTGTGTGTGTGTAAAAGAGAACACACTCACAGTGTTCTCCGAGGAGCTGAAAAGCTTACTGGGCGGAGCTCCCCCCCTTTGCTGCGTCTCTGCAGGAAGCAGGAAGCAGGAAGGGCAGGAGAGAGCTAGCTAGCCCAGCTAGGCTGACTCAGGAATTCTGGGAGTTGAAGTCCATGAGTCATAAAAGAGATGAGGTTGCCTACCCCGGAGGTTGTTGGACAACAGCTTGAAGCTTGCCAGGTGAGCAACAGATAGGAGGGGGGGGAAGAAAGAAAGAGAGAGAAAGAGAGAGAGAGGGAGAGAGAGAGTGGGGGAAGAGGAGTGGCAGATCAAGGGCAGATAGAGAAGGAGGGAGAGAGAGACCCTTTTGACATCTAAAATGAAGATAACACTGCATATATCCTTTTTTTACCTGTGTGTGTATGTAAATTTATTCTCTTAAAGCATTCTCTTGGTGATCATTGTTTTAATAGTATGGATATTCCCAAGAGTCATATTTTTACTTTTATTTTTAATGTGTATATGTGTGTGTGTGTGTGTGTGTGTGTGTGTGTGTGTGTGTGTGTGTGTGTATTGTTTTGGCATTCCAAGGGCTTGCTGGCCTTGTGGAAAAGATTGACGATAGGGTGGATGAAGTGGTCGGTAATGCTGAAATATTACAAGATAGAGTTGAAAAAAATAGAAGAAAATGTGGATTCACACAGAATGAAATTATAATGTCACAATACAGAGAAATGGAGTATGCTTTGAGAATAAGGGGCCTGAAGGAAAATATTAAGGAGAATTTGAGAGAAGAAATTGCAGCAGAACTGGCCTCTATTTTGGAAATTGATCCCGAAGAAATGTTGAAAGATATAGAAAAGATTTTTAGCGTTAATTCGTGGGTTGCAAAACAGAGGAAATTACCAAGAGATGTGGTGGTCTATTTTGCGAGAAAATCACTTCGTAATGAAATTATACAGGCCTTTTATAAACAAAGATTTCAGATTGCAGCTCAGGATGTGATAGTTTTAAAGGAAATACCTTCTAAAATTCTTAGAAAAAGAAAAGACTTTGCTTTTTTGGCTGAAGAACTTAAGAAGCGACAAATTCAATTTAGATGGGACATACCTGTGTGGATAATGGTGACTTATGCTGGTACACGATGCCGTCTTAATACAGTTTCAAAAGCAAGAGATTTTTATGTTACTATTTTAAAAGCAAGTCCACCACCATCTCCAAGATCAAAGAAAGATGAGAGCAAGGCAGAAGCACAGTTGTCTGTAGGTTCAATGCCATCTTTGGGAGAAGAATTGTTGGTTGAAGTTATGCAACAGAATTTGCAAATAACAAAAGACCCAAGGGAACAGAGAATTACAGGTGCTGCTTATAAACGTAGAGAAAGACAACAACAACAACAACAGCAGCAACAACAAAAGGCAGATGATAGAAGTTTACCACAGTCTATTTCGGAGCCGGTGGGAGGAGCAAGGCCAAAGAGATCATCGACTGTAAATCTAGAGGCTTTGTTCCAAAGGCTTCATCCTGCCAAGGATGGCAAAGCTTCTAACCTGGAATGTTAATGGGCTTAACTCACCACAGAAGAGAAAGAAAATCTTTCATTATTTGAAACAACACAGAAATTTATTTATTTATTTATTTATGAGACTTATATACCGCTTTAAGTGCAAGCACTCTCTAAGCGGTGTACACCAGTAAGCAATGTATGTATATATATATATATATATATATATATATATATATATATATATATATATTTACATTGCCCCCAACAATCTGGGTCCTCATTTTACCTACCTCGGAAGGATGGAAGGCTGAGTCAACCTTGAGCCGGTGAGATTTGAACCGCTGACCTGCTGAACACAGTCAGCTAAAGTGGCCTGCAGTACTGCTCTAAAGATCAAAAATATTTGTTTAATCCCCGGCTGGGGATACATTTTATAGCTCCTGCTTTGTAGAAAAAAGGAGGAGGAGTTATCTATGTGAGAAAGGAGCTTTCACCGAAGTTAATTGATTTTGACTTACAAGGAAGATATGTTATTATTGATTTACTAATAAATGATAAAAGAACTCTTCTTGTTGGTTTATATGCTCCAATCAACAACAAAAATATTTTTATAAGTTGATTCATCAGAAATTAACTTCTTTGGATTATAAGTCAGTTATTATGATGGGAGATTGGAATGGTGTTTTAGATTCAAGTAAAGATAAGAAGGGTCCTTTTAAAGTTTCTAACCATGCAAGACTTCCTAAAGTTTTTTTTAATTTAAAGGATGATTTGGAACTTAGAGATATTTGGAGAGAACGGAATACTGAGGAAAAAGACTTTACTTTTTTTCTGGATAGACACCAATCTTATTCTAGAATTGATTTTTTCTTGGTTACTAGTGATTTCCTTTCTAGGGTGAAGAATATCAAGATATTTCCTAGAATAATTTCAGACCACAGTCCGGTATGGTTGGAAATTTCATTGGAAGAAAGAACTAGAAGGTCTTGGAGGTTGAATGAGAATTTATTTAGATATGAAGAGAATATACAGCGATGTAAAGGAATTTTTTGCTTGGAATATGAATAAGGGTACTTCGATGCCAATGGTATGGGATTCTTGTAAAGCATATATGAGAGGGGTTTTGATTTCTATGAACAATGCTCACAGATGTAAACAGACCCAGAAACGTAAAGATCTTGAAGATGAGATTAAATGTAAGGAAAAGATTTTAATATCAAATCCAATGGACAATAAGTTAAAAGTTTCTATTACTTTGTTGAAGGAGCAATTTAACATGTTATTAGCAGATCAAATGGCAACTAATTTGAGGTATGTGAGACATAATACATTTTGTAATGCAAATAAACCTGGTAGATGGTTGGCTTATCAATTACATAAGAAACAGAAATTGAGGATTATAGATAAAATAATTTATAAAGGTAAAGAAGTCTACCAACAAAATTTGATTAAAAAGTCTTTTTTAAATTTTTATTCTAAATTATATGCTAGTGAAAGTATACAAACTTCAGATATAGAAAAATATTTAGCACATTTTCCTAGACTTACGAGTGATCAATGTGATGGGATTAATGGTTTAATTACTTCTGAAGAGATTATTTTTGCAATTAAACAATTGAAGGTTGGTAAGACTCCAGGTACTGATGGGTTAACAGCAATTTATTACAAGTTGTTATCTGAAGAAATGATAGAACCATTAAAGGTACTTTTTAATGATATTTTATCTGGAGCAGAATTACCTCCATCTTGGAGAACGGCCTTCATATCATTAATTCCAAAGGATGACCAGGATCTGTCCCAACCTAGAAATTATAGGTCTATATCTCTTTTAAATACAGATCATAAGATTTTTGCAAAGATACTGGCAAATAGATTAATGCAGGTTTTGAAACAATTGATTCATACTGACCAATCTGGATTTATAATGGGGAGATATATGAAAAACAATGTAAGACAAATTGTTAATTTAATAGAGTATTTGGATAAGAACAACCAAATCCCTGCTGCTTTAATATTTATAGATGCTGAGAAAGCTTTTGATCAATTAGATTGGAATTTTCTATTAAAAGTTGTAGAGGAAATGAATTTTGGAGATAAATTCTTGTCTGCTCTCAAGGCCATTTATCAACAACAATCGGCACAAATTATAGTTAATGGGGGATTAACAGACGTATTTAAAATAGGAAAAGGTACAAGACAGGGTTGTCCTTTATCCCCCTTGCTATTTGTATTAACAATGGAGATTTTATTTATTAAAATTCGAGACTCATCTAGATTAAAAGGAATAAAAATAAGTAAGATTGATTATAGGCTGAGAGCTTTTGCTGATGATTTGGTTGTGACATTATCCCATCCAACAGATTCGGTCAAAGAGTTGGTTGAAATTTTAGCACAGTATGGACAGGTCTCTGGTTTTAAGGTAAATAAGAATAAAACTAAAATATTATTGAAAAATATGTCTAGGAAGGGAAAAGATTTTATAGCTGAAACAACCGGTTATGAAATAGTTAATAAGGTTAAGTATTTAGGAGTTTATATTACAAGATCTAATGGAAAATTGTATAAGAATAATTATGAACGCTTATGGGTTAAAGTTCAAAAGGATTTAAATGATTGACAAAAGCTATAACTATCGTTATTGGGGAGAATTTCAGTAGTGAAGATGAATGTTCTACCAAAGTTTCTTTTTTTGTTTCAGATGATACCAATTTTAAAGAAGGATGCTAATTTGGATGAGTGGCAGAAGGGTATTAATAAATTTATTTGGGGCGGGAAGAAATCAAGGGTAAAGTTTAAGATTTTACAAGATGCTCGAGAAAGAGGTGGACTTAAAGCACCAAATCTGAAATTATATTATGATGCGGCCACTTTAACTTTAGTAAGTGACTGGCTTAATTTAACAAATTAGTAAGACTTCAGTAAGGCATTTGATAAAGTAGATCACAACCTACTACTTGACAAGATAGAAAAATGTGGGGTAGACAGAACCACCACCAGATGGATCCGTAGCTGGCTGACCGGCCGTACTCAGCGAGTGGTCCTCAATGGAACTGCATCTATATGGAGGGAAGTGTGTAGTGGGGTGCCCCAGGGCTCTGTTCTGGCCCAGTACTCTTCAACATCTTCATCAACGATTTGGATGAAGGGATAGATGGGGAACTCATCAAATTTGCAGATGACACCAAGCTGGCAGGAATAGCCAACACTCCAGAAGACAGGCTTCAGATACAGAAGGATCTGGACAGACTTGAACACTGTGCACTAACTAACAAAATGAAATTCAATGGTGAAAAAAGCAAGGTTCTACATTTAGGCAAGAAAAACCAAATGCACAAGTACAGCATAGGTGGCCCCATGCTCAATAGTAGTAACTGTGAGAGGGACCTCGGAGTCCTAGTAGACAATCACTTAAATATGAGCCAGCAATGTGCTGCAGCTGCCAAAAAGGCCAACACAGTGCTAGGCTGCATTAACAGAGGGATAGAATCACGATCACGTGAAGTATTAATACCACTCTTCAATGCCTTGGTAAGGCCACACTTGGAATACTGCATCCAGTTTTGGTCACCACGATGTAAAAAAGATGTTGAGACTCTAGGAAAAGTACAGAGAAGAGCAACAAAGATGATTAGGGGACTGGAAGCTGAAACATATAAGGAACGGTTGCTAGAATTGGGTATGTCTAGTTTAATGAAGAGAAGGACAAGGGGGGACATGATAGCAGTATTCCAATATCTCAGGGGCTGCCATAAAGAAGAGGGAATTAAGCTATTTTCCAAAGCACCTGAAGGCAGGACAAGAAGCAACGGTGGAAACTAATCAAGGAGAGAAGCAACCTAGAACTAAGGAGAAACTTCCTGACAGTTAGAACAATTAATCAGTGGAACAACCTGCCTCCAGAAGCAGTAAATGCTCCAACACTGGAAGTTTTTAAGAAGAGACTGGACAGCCATTTGTCCGAAATGGTTTAGGGTTTCCTGCCCGAGCAGGGGGTTGGACTAGATGACCTCCAAGGTCCCTTCCAACTTTACTACTATTATTATTATTAAATAGAGATATTCTTGTTCTTGAAGGGTGGGATTTAGTATATGGTTGGCATGCATATTTAATTTTTGATAAGAAAGTAGATTTGGTCTTTAAGTCACATATTTTAAGATATGCTTTACTTCGAGTTTGGAAAAAATATTATTATAAGTTAACTTATAAAATACCTATTTGGGGGATCCCTGGACAAGCAATCCAGGGGGTTTCTAAGGGGGTGAATTTTGACAACATTTCGTATAAAGAGTTACTTATTTGGTCGGGCACTGATTGGCAATTAAAGTCTTCTGATGTGTTAAGGCAAGAAAACATGTTACAATGGTGGTTTTAATATTTGCAAATCGTGCAGAGATGGACTTTGGATAAGAAAGTGGGAATTACTTTAGTAGATGAAAACTTGGTAATTCAGATCAAGGATCAGAAATGTGCCCATATTAAAAGAATTTATAATGAGTTAATAAAATTGGATTCAGAAACAGAGTGAGTTAAAGATTGTATGATTAAATGGGCCCAGAATATTCAAGAACCAATCTCGTTGGACTTATGGGAGGTAATTTGGACTAGAAATGTTAAATTTACGCAGGCCCAGAATTTGAGGGAAAATTTTTACAAAATGTTTTATAGATGGCATCTGGATCCTAAAAAGCTGTCCTGTATGTACCCAAACCTGCAACCTAAATGTTGGAGATGTGGTTGCTTGGATGCAACCTATTTTCATGTTTGGTGGACTTGTAAAGTTATTAAAGCCTTCTGGATTATGATTTGGTGGAACATTCAAAAGGTTTTTAAAAGGAAGATTAAGTTTACCCCCAACTGTTTCTTTTGGGAATTTTTGTGGACTTTAATGTTAAAGAAACTATTTTAATGTTGAATTTAATAACAGCAGCAAGATTACTGGTGGGTCAATATTGGAAGAAGGATACTCTGCCTTCTTTAGAAGAATGGGTATTTAAGGTTTCTAATTTTGCAGAAATTGCTAAAATTTCTGCTTATTTAAAGGACCATTCACAAGAGAGATATTTTAACGTATGGAGAAGATGGATAGAATATGTTCAGAAGAAATATGGAACTACAAAGTTTCACTTATTCTATGAGTAATGATTTTGTTTATAAACTTATGATGTTAAAGTTTGAAGAGAGTTAAGGGTTTTATGATTTTGTTCATTGTATAATTAGTAAACTTAAATAGATTATGTTTAATATGTTTGCATAATCCTGTATTTTGCTCTGGGAAGTCGGGGGAGAGGGGGGTGGGGGGAGGGGGGTGGGGGATGGGTTGAAGTTTAAGTAGTTCAGATAAAGTAGAAATAGTCTTATTGTATGTAATATTAATGTTTTAATTTTGAGAGAGAAACTGCTCGGGCATTTCCCCTGGACTGCATCAAGAGGGAGAAGAAGAAGGTGAGAAGTAAGTAGGAAGATGGAGGTGAAGGAGGAGAGGGGGTGAGTGAAGAAAAAGAAGGAAAGAAGTAAGTTGGTTTGAAGTGGGATGCGGTTTGGGGGAAAATGGGCGGGCAAGACCGAATGTGGTGTGTATCAATTTGTTTTATTTTTTATCTGAAGTATTTGTAAGATTGTTATGTATTATAAAATTGAAAATAAAAATTTTTACAAAAAAAAAGAAAAAAAAGAAGATTGGAAAAATCTTTTAACAATGAATTTCATGTTACATTTAGCTAACATGTAAGACTGATTTTGAATACTCTGTTGAGAAGAATTTTTATTTCTTCTACATGGTTCATTATGCCAATGTACATCTATTTCCATATAGAAGTACACAGTTTGTATGTAAGAAGGGTAGACATCACAAAATTAACATATTATGTTAATAGTAATTTTGTCTTTTTCTAAATTTAGTTTATATATTTCTTTGATGTCCTTTCATTTCTATGTTTTGTATGAATTCTATAAAATGGCATATATATTCATGTAATTGAGTTCAGAACTGGATTATTTCCTTAACTGGCAAATATTTCTAATTAATCTGGAGAACTTTGATGGCTGATACTGCAGTATTAGAGAGACTCGAAATGTTAGTTTGTTAGTTTTCCTTGATGGAAAATGTAATTAGATATAAGTGAAGCTTGCATTGAAAACTTTTTCCAATTTCAAAAAGAGCATCAGAAAAATACTTATCATACTCTTCAGTCATTATTTAAAAGTTGCTTCTGGTTTAAAGTTTATTGATGAACCTACTTGTGCTAGTAGTAGCTTCCTGAAGAAATAAATTATTGTATATTGATACTGTAAGTCTGCCACTATACTGCAACCATGCAATGTAAATGTTATTTAGATTTTTCCCACTCTCTTGTAAAGTTCTAGGGCTTAGTACATATGTAACCAATATCTTGAATTGGACCCAGAAGCAAACCGGCAATTAGGGCAATTGATGCAACAGAGGTGTTACATGGGCCATTCTTGGGGCCCTAGGACTCTCTGTAGTGCTGCAGTTTGTGCTAACTATAGCTTTCAAATACTTTTCAAGAATAGCCCCATGTAGGACATATTGCAATTCTAGTAATTCCATCATACCATAAGAAATATCAATGAAGGCGAAATGCCTTTCTAGTAATCAAACCAAATTCTTACTGAATATTTCTGATTATTACTTTCAATAGACCTGTATTTAGTTTTAGGGGTGTATGGGGTGTTCAGGGAGGGGTAGTACCTCTGGTGTAGGGCATGTCGTGCCTTTTTAGGGCAGCTCGTACATCTTTGGTCCCCACCTGACATTCAGCTCTCACCTATGGCTCCTAGTAGCTTTAACATGCGCAGCGGCCACACCCCGGGCAACAGCTTCAACAGACTGGCGAAACCAGGTAGAGAGTAGCCATTGTGTCTTCGACACTCGGTGAGCAAGTGATTTGTCTATCCCGAGCATGTGAAGACAGACTCTGGCGGAGTGAGCAGATGAGATCTATTAAAATAGAACCAACGGTCATGAAGGCAGTTTCTGCAAGCGACGTGGTATACTGAGAGCGTGGCAAGACACGAAAGATTCCCTGGTCAACCACTGCACCCAGCCCATCTCCAATTGTCTCGACTTTTGTCCTGCCATTGGAATAAGATGGAATCTGGGAAGATAGAGTGAGGCTGACTATGCGCACCTCTCCCTCACTTAAATCCAATCCACGCGCAAGTCTTGACATCTTGACTTTCCCTAACTCCGACAAATCTCAAAGTCCTGTGGCGATAGGCGAGCAAAGAAGCAGCAGGTGTGGAATCACTGGGAGCTGTGGACGTGGACCTGCACACAGGCGGCTCAGGTCTAATGAAGCAACAGCTGGATTCGGTGTCTATCTGAGCGACTGAGCAGCCCTCTTTAGGATCACACTGCTCACCTCCGTAGTATGAAGAAGGGGCTAGAAAATGTGCTCTAAACATTGTTGCTTCTTTCAAACCCTGTCCAGCCTACCGCACTTGGAGGGGATCCCATCTCATGCGGTCGAAATACAAAATTTAAGACGAAACACAAGGTGTTACCACTTATTATTGGTACATGGAATGTTTCAAGACAATCCATTAGCAGATCGCCCAGAAAGAAGAACAGTTCTGGTAACAGAGAGCTTGCAAGATTTAACATTGACATTGCGGCCCTGTGTGAAACTCGTCTAGCCAATGAAGGTCAGCCCACAGAAACAGGAGGCAGCTACACATTCTTTTGGTGTGGACGTAGCAGTGACCAATGTCGTGAGTCTGGAGTTGGCTTAGCGGTTAAGAACCATCTTGTTCGCCAACTTGCCAGTCTTCCTAAGGGTGTGAATGATTGACTCAGGACACTGCATCTCCCATTACTAAGTAGAAAACAAGCCACACTGATCAGTGCCTATGCACCCACAATGACAAATCCAGATGAAGTAAAGGACAAGTTTTATGAAGATCTTGATGCCCTACTTTCATCTGTGAAGCGCACCGATAGGCTGATTTTACTTGGCAATTTCAACGTGAGAGTGGGGTCCGATCACTCTACCTGGGATGGCGTTATTGGTAAAAATGGAATTGGCACGTGTAATAGCAATGGCCTGTTGCTATTGAAGACATGTGCTGCTCATGATCTGGTCATTACTAATATCATCTTTCGCCTACCTACTTGTAAAAAGATGTCCTGGATGCACCCACGCTCCAGGCACTGGCATCTCATTGATTATGTCATTGTGCGGAGGAAAGACATGCAAGATGTAAGAGTAATTAAGGCTATGCTGAGTGCTGACTGCTGGACTGACCATAGACTCATCATTTCCAAGTTAAATATTCACATCAAGCCAAAGAATCGTCCACAGGGAAACAGAGTTGTGATGAAAAAGATCAACGTCAGTACACTGGAAAACTCCGACATAGTAGCTTCATTAGTAAAAGATCTTGACAATCAATTCCTGGAGCTGCAAATGCAGGAAAATGCTGAGAAGGACTGGGAATGTTTCCGGGACATCTTGCACTCTTCTGCACTTAAGGTTCTTGGACCCTCATATAGGAAGCAGCAGGACTGGTTTGATGAAAACGATGAAGAGATTAAGGCCTTGCTTGCCGAAAAACACCATCTCTATCGCGCTCATCAGAACGACCCATTGTCAACTGCAAAGAAAAATGCTTTTATAAATACTCGCAGGATTGTACAGAGCAAGCTCCGCAAGATGCAGGACTCCTGGCTGAGTGCCAAAGCAGATGAAATCCAGAAATTTGCTGATAGAAATGATGCCAAATGATTCTATGAAGCCCTTAGATCCCTGTATGGACCTCAGCCCTTAGGAAGCTCTCCTTTACTGGATTCGAGTGGTGCAACTCTTATCACTGAGAAGACCCTGATTTTACAGCGTTGGGCCGAGCATTTCCACTCTGTGCTGAACCGCCCATCCACCATCAATAATGAGGTGATTGACAGGATACCCCAGGTAGATATCAACTATAGCCTGGATGCCCTACCATCAGAGGCTGAAACCTCACAGGCCATCAGTCAATGTTCCAGTGGTAAGGCACCAGGATCTGACACAATCCCAGCGGAAGTCTATAAGGCTGGCAGTGCTGTGCTTGTTGAAAAACTTACCCAGTTGTTTTGATCTTTCTGGAAACAAGGTTCCATTCCTTAGGAACTGAAAGACGCGTCCATCATGCACCTCTACAAGAGGAAAGGAAATCGACAAGTCTGTGATAATTATAGAGGAATATCACTTCTCTCCGTTGCAGGCAAGATCTTTGCACGAGTGTTGCTAAATCACCTGATTGACCATCTGGAACAGGATATACTACCTGAGACACAGTGTGGTTTCCGCAAAGAGCATGGCACAGTGACATGATATTTGCAGCTCGACAGCTCCAGGAGAAATGTCAGGAGCAGAATTGTGAACTATACATCACCTTCGTGGATCTCACCAAGGCTTTTGACACAGTTAGTTGTGAAGGATTATGGTGCATTATGTCGAAGTTTGGGTGCCCTGACAGGTTTATTCTGATGGTATGACAGTTCCATGATGGCATGGCGGCTCATGTTCTGAGTAATGGTGGAGCCTCAGAGGCCTTCCCTGTTACTAATGGCATTAAGCAAGGCTGCGTGCTGGCACCAACCCTGTTCAGCATGATGTTCTCAGCCATGCTGTCAGACGCCTTTCAGAACAGCTCAGTGGGAGTTAATCTGAGGTACAGAACTGATGGGAAACTGTTCAACCTGCGAAGACTTCAGGCTGTCACCAAGGTAAAGGAGACTGTGCTACGAGATCTCCTCCTTGCTGATGACTGTGCCCTTAATGCAGGATCGGAGCAGGAAATGCAGCAAGCCAGCATGGACAAATTTGCAGCCGCTTGTGACAACTTTGGCCTCTCCTTCAACACGAAGAAAACTGAAGTGATGTACCAGCCAGTTCCAAAAACCCAATATCAAGAGCCTACCATCACAGTAAAGGGACAAAAGCTGCGAGCAGTGTACAAATTTACATATCTTGGTAGTACCCTTTCCCGTGCAGTGACAATTGACATCGAGGTCAACTGTAGAATTGCCAAGGCAAGTTCTGCATTTCACAGATTGCGGACTAACGTGTGGGACCACCCTGGAATAAGTCTTGCTAACAAGCTTAAAGTTTACCAGGAAGCAGTGCTAACTACCCTGTTGTATGCTAGTGAGACCTGGACAGTGTACAGAAGGCACGTTAGGCAACTGAATTACTTCCACATGACTTGCCTTCGAAGAATTCTGAGGATCCAGTGGCAGGATAAGATACCAGACTCAGATGTCCGCTCCAGAGCAGGCCTATTATCAGTTTACACTCTGTTGATGAAAGCCCAGATGCGATGGGCAGGCCATGTTGTAAGGATGCCAGATTATCGCATCCCTAAACAGCTCTCCTATGGTGAGCTGTCTCAAGGAAAGCGATCGCATGGGGGACAAAAGAAGCGATACAAAGACACGTTGAAAGCCTCTCTTAAGTCCCTGGATATTAACACCATCTCTTGGGAACTTCTGGCTCATGATCGACTGACATGGCGCACCTGGGTGTACCAGGGTTGCCAGACATATGAACACAGAAGGATAATCTTGGCACAAGAGAAGCGAGCACTCCGCAAAGCCAGAGCTGTAAATGTTGAAGTAACAGTGTCTACATTTCTTTGTTCAGTATGTGGCAGAACATTCCGTCCTAACATCGGTCTTATTAGCCACCTACGTACACGTCGTTGATGGCCCATAACCCACAAGATGTCAAGGTCTTCATCGAAATCGATGGACAAACAACATTTAGTTTTAAATGTTTTATTAGTGATTATCAATAATTCTGCTACGTTCTTCCTTATTCAGTTTGTAATTTAAAATTTAGCTTTTTTTCTCTAATTGCTGTTTTTGTGCATTGTGAAGGACATAATTTTGATATACAATGGGTTTAGCTTTGTTTACTTGCCCAGAGTTGCTTCAAATTCAGTTTGCACCATAAATAATAGTCATTTTTGAAGATTTTTATCTGTTCTTAATCTGGATATGTAGTTGCCAGGTATGCATTTGAAACCACTTTGTGACAATTAGGAACTTTATTTTAGAAATTCAACTGATCATAACTACCAGAACAATAATTGGTTAGGGAACTTAGGGCTTTTTTCAGTCCAATGAATGTTAGTGATAGGAGTACTACATTGCTGTACTACATATGCCTGTTGTCTAATTTCAA
Source organism: Crotalus tigris (assembly GCF_016545835.1). Taxonomy (NCBI): domain Eukaryota; kingdom Metazoa; phylum Chordata; class Lepidosauria; order Squamata; family Viperidae; genus Crotalus; species Crotalus tigris. Next base: position 1,647,739 of record NW_024097285.1, read on the forward strand.
AGGGTGGTGCTCTAATTTAATAATATTTAATTTAATTATATTAACCAAAAGAGGGTTAATGTACAAATTAAACAACAGGGGGGGCATATTTAAACCCCAAGGCATACAAGGAATATACACAGGTTAAGCCATTCATAAGATATTTCACCTAAATTCTCAATTATTTTGATGGTACAAGGTGCTTAAAATAGGATAAAAACCAATCTTAATAATTTGAATTTGACAAAATAATTGCATATTCATGTATGTTATCTTAGCTGAATTTTGCAAAACTATTATGCAACTTTAGTATCTTCAGAGCTTAGTTATAATTTGAAACAAAACTTACATCTTTTTTCAAATAAAAATTATTATACATTGTTGGCCTTAAAGGAAAGAGGAGAAAATAGACTTGCATGTCGCTTACATCTCACCTTGGCCATTTCCTTTAAGTGTTGTAGTTTAAAGGTTACCAGGATTCTACTTAAAAATACAATATAGTATGTCATCAGTATAAACTAAATCCACACAGCTTCAAAATAAATACTGATGGCATTTTAGTATTACAACAGTTTGCTTGCGTATGAAACAATGCTTGTGTACAATCTTTTTTTAACATGCACCATAATAGCAGATGTGCTATGTTAACAAATACATTTGAGATCTTCCAGATAAGTGTATATATAAAATATATATAGTATATATATTTATTTTATACATAAAATAATAGCTTTTACAATATGTAATCATACAGGGTTGCTGAATAATGCTTGCACTAGTACAGAGAATATTTTAATATATTAGTGAAAAACATGGTGCTGAGCCTGAGGTTTTATAGGCTTTATAAAGTATCCTTTAACCCTGACATGATGCTTGAATGATCCTTCATATTTTCTAAGTGAACATGCCTGAGTAAGCAAGGCTGTGGTTTCACATAACAGGCAGATACATTTTTGAGATCCTCCACTGGTTATATTGTGTGAGGGTCATTCCTGTCCCCCATTTGTGAAACTGGGTCAAAACAAAGACTTCAGGGTCACTTCTTCAAGTGCTAAACAATTACCATACGCTAATAGGCCTTGATAGTTGATTTTGTACTATGTTGATGTTGATGGGTTGTACTATAAATTCTACATGGTACATATGTAGAATTAAGATAAGACACTGTTTGAACCAATTTCTAATCCTGCATCTACAATGTCAGGATAATTAACATCTGCTAAATGTTCTTTGTTACAAACCTGGAGTGAAGTACTTTTATTTGTATTATTGTATTATTATTATAGCTCAGTCAGTGTGAATACTATATGTTCTAGAGATATCATTATAGAAATGAAATATTTAAAGTAAGTGTATGTATATGTGCCTTATGCTAAACCATCAGACTTTTGATAATGTGCCTTAATCATACTCAATTTATAAAATAAGTATTAAAATTATAGTTTATTAATATCTTATACTCATTTTTTCTAATTTAAGAATTTAAAAATCAAATAGACTCCCACTTAAGAGCATGATCAGCTAAAGCAGTGTTTTTTAAAGTGAGGTCCTATCACCCTTGAGAATACCCCAAGACCTGTTAAAATTCCTCAACATCAACATTATTTGCCAGACATTGTGGTGGAAAATACACCTGAAGAAGCAGTGGAAGGGAATCTTGGCAACACAAAGCTTCCGCAGATAGAAGATAGAATAATAAGGTTGGAAGGGACCTTGGAGGTCTTCTAGTCCAATCCCCTAACCATGGCAGAAGATCCTGAGTAACAGAACATAATAATGGAGTTGGTAGGGATGCCGAAGTGTCTCCAGTCCAACCTCTACCCAAGCAGGAGACCCTATAATCATTTCAGACAAACAACTGTCCAATCTCTTCATAAAAACTTCCAGTGATGGAGCACCCACAACTTCTAGAAGCAAGCTGTTCTACTGATTAATTGTTCTCACTATCAGAAATTTCTCTTTAGTTCTAGGTTGCTGCTCTCCTTGATTAGTTTCCATCCACTGCTTCTTGTTCTGTCTTCAGGTGACTGCAGGATAGGTTGACTCCCCTCTTCTGTGTGGCAACTTCTCAAATATTGAAACACTCTTACCATGGTACTCCCAGTCCTTCTTTTCACTAGACTAGACATATCTAATTCCTGCAACCGTTCTTCATATGTTTTATCCTCCAGCCCCCAATCATCTTTGTTGCTCTTCTCTGCACTCTTTCCAGAGTCTCAACATCTTTTTTATATTGTGGTAACCAAAACTGGATGCAATATTCAAAGTGTGGTCTTACCAAGGCGTTATAAAGTGATACTAACTTCGTGTGAACTTGATTCTCTCCCTCTGTTAATGCAGCCAAGGACTGCATTAGGTTTTTTTGTGGCTGGAGCATACTGCTGGCTCATATTTAAGTGATTGTCCACTAGGATTCCAAGATTCCTCTCACAGTTACTGCTATTGAGCTACGTTCCACCTATTCTATACCTTTGCATTTGATTTTTCTTTCATATGTGTAAAACCTTAATAATAATAATAATAATAATAATAATAATAATAATAATAATAAAAACCAGGCACCTCTTCCTCAGGAAGAACAAAACCCTCTAACTAAAGAAATAAAAGAATTGAAACAAAGAATAATTGAGCATCTAGAACAGCACAAAAACAACAGAATAAGGCTGCCTGCATTGAAGCTTGTTCCAAAGAAACAGCTAGCACAAGCATTAAAAGATGCAAATACTGCAATAGCAAGTATAAGCACCAATTCACTGCAAGAAACAAACCAATTAATGTACAGCACAGCTGCAGTTATAACAGAATACCTGGGATGTAAAATCAACAAAAAAGAAAAACAAACAAACAGTGCACCAGAAAAATGGAAGGTTAGACTAGAAAATAAGATCAGCAAGTTAAGATCACATGCAAGCAAGCTAGAACAGATGAAAGAAAAGAAGCTGAAGAACAAGAAGACCAAAGAATACCTAATCAAGAAATACCACTTAGAAACAAGGAAGATCAAGGAAGCACTGGAAATAATAAAGCAACAAATAACAGCTATAGCCAGGAAAATCAGTAGATATGAAGCTCGAATTGCAAACTATAGGCAGAACCTCCAATTTCAATCCAATCAGAAACGTTTCTACCAATCCATCAATGGAGAAACTGCAAGGAATCAGTCAGTACCTGACAAGGAAGAAACAGTGCAGTTCTGGAAGCAGATATGGGATAACCCAAAGAAATACAACAAGGATGCAGCTTGGTTAAAAGAGGTGGATGCAAATAAAACAGAAGTTGAAATGAAAGAACTAGTAATAACAACAAAAATGGTAGAAAAAAGAGCAAAGAAAATCAAAAATTGGTCAGCACCAGGTGAAGATGAACTGCATGGGTTTTGGTTGAAACATCTAACTGTTATACACCCACTCATTGCCAAGCAATTCAACAATATACTACAAGGAGGAGAAATTGAAAAGTGGCTAACAACTGGGAAAACCTACCTAATAATGAAAAATCCAACAAGAGGGGCAACACCAGGTAACTACAGGCCAATTACCTGCTTACCAACAACTTTCAAATTACTAACTGGTGTGGTAGCTGATGCAGTACAACAGCATCTAGTTGAAAACAATCTCTTTCCACCTGAGCAGAAAGGAAACCGCCCCAATAGCAGAGGAACAAAAGATCAACTCCTAATAGACAAAATGATCTTGGAAAACTGCAAGAGAAGGAAGACCAACCTGAATGTGGCATGGATTGACTACAAAAAGGCATTTGACTCTCTGCCACATGATGGATAATCAAGTGCCTAGAAATAACAGGAGTCAGTAGAAACATCAGAAAATTTGTGCAAAGATCGATGGCACAATGGAAGACACAGTTGCAGATCAATGGTGAGAGGCTGGGAGAGGTTAATATCAAGAGAGGAATATTTCAAGGAGATTCATTATCACCATTACTATTTGTTATTGCACTGTTTCCTCTGTCAACAATACTAATAACTCAGGACATGGTATCAAACATCAAAAACATCTGCTAGACTATCCCACCTCCTTTATATGGATGATCTGAAGCTGTATGGAAAAACATCATCTGAAATAGAATCGCTGCTCAACACTGTCCGTATATATAGCCAAGATATTGTAATGGAGTTTGGCTTGGACAAATGTGCCACACTTACTATCAAACAAGGAAAAATAGTGAAAACTGAAGGAATCAAGATGCCCCACGAAAATAACATTAAGAGTCTGGATGAGGAAGAATACTACAAATACTTGGGTATCCTTCAAGCTGACAACATCAAGCACACTGAAGTCAAGAAAAAGATTAGAGGTGAATACATCAAGAGAGTGAAGAAGATCTTAAAATCCAAACTCAATGGAGGAAATACCATAAAGGCAATCAACACCTGGGCAATCCCAGTCATTAGGTACACAGCTGGAATAGTGGACTGGACTCAAGCAGAACTAAAAGCAATGGATAGGCAGACCAGAAAAATAATGACAATGAATCATGCCCTTCATCCACGCAGTGACATTGATAGACTTTATCTACCAAGGCAAATAGGTGGGCGTGGAATGCTACAAGTACATCAGATGGTTGAAGAAGAAAAAATGGCTTTGGAAGAATATCTGAAGAACAATGATGAAGATGCACTGAAATTAGTATATCAGGAAGGCTTACTAACTACTGGAGAGACCAAACTGGCCTACAAGAAAGACCAAATGAAGAACAGAATAGAGGCATGGGAAGACAAAGCACTACATGGCCAATACATGAAAAAAATAGCTGGGAAAGCAGATAATAATAAAACCTGGCAATGGCTAAGAGCAGGAAAATTGAAGAAAGAGACCGAGGGACTAATTCTGGCTGCACAAGACCAAGCCTTAAGGACAAATGCATACAAAGTCAAAATTGAGAAGACAGCAACAGACAGTAAGTGCCGCCTATGCAAAGAAGCTGAAGAAACAGTGGACCACTTGGTAAGCTGTTGCAAGAAGATTGCACAGACTGATTACAAGCAGCGGCATGACAAAGTAGCAACAATGGTGCATTGGAAGATCTGCAAAAAATATCATTTGCCTGTAAGCAAAAACTGGTGGGATCATAAAATAGAGAAAGTCATAGAAAATGATAAAATTAAACTGCTCTGGGACTTCAGAATTCAAACAGACAAGCACCTGCAACATAACACCCCAGACTTAACAATTGTCGATAAGAAAGACAAAAAAGTCTGGATAGTGGACGTGGCAGTGCCTGGAGACAGCAGAATAGAAGAGAAAGAACTGGAGAAGATAACAAAATACAAAGACCTACAAATAGAAATAGAAAGACTGTGGCAAAAGCAAGCAAGGGTAGTACCAATAGTCATAGGCTCCTTGGGTGCAATCCCAAAACAACTGGAGCACCACTTGAACACCATTGGCATTGACAAATTCGCTATTAGTCAATTGCAAAAGGCGGCCTTATTAGGAACTGCTTCCATCCTGCGACGATACCTGTAATACCATCAAACATCCACATCTGCCTATCCCAGGTCCTGGGTAAGGACTCGATAGGTAGACAAAATGCCAAATCCAGTCTGAACATCTGGCTGACTGTGCGATGATCGATAATAATAATGTTGGAAGGGACCTTGGAGGTCATCTAGTCCAACCTCCTGCTCAGGCAGGAAACCCTATACCATTTTGGACAAATGGCTGTCCAGTTTCTTCTTAAAAACTTCCAGTGTTGGAGCATTCACTGCTTCTGGAGGCAGGTTGTTCCACTGGTTAATTGTTCTAACTGTCAGGAAGTTTCTCCTTAGTTCTAGGTTGTTTCTCTCTTTGGTTAGTTTCCACCTGTTGCTTCTTGTCCTGCCTTCAGGCGCTTTGGAGAATAGCTTGACTCCCTCTTCTTTGTGGCAGCCCCTGAGATATTGGAACACTGCTATCATGTCCCCCCTCATCCTTCTCTTCGTTAAACTAGGAATTCTAATATAACATGGTCATTCTGCTCAAAGCTCCTACAACTTCAACCCCCTCTATCATTTCTTCTCTGTTAGTAAGAATTAGGTCCAGTATGGCTGACCCTCTAGTTCCCTCCTCTAACTTTTGACAAAATTGTCAGCTAGGCTCATTAGGAACCTGTTTGATCTCCCACTTGATGCAGAGTTTGTCTCCTGATTGATGTCAGGTTAAAGTCCCCCCTTACTAGTGTGGTGTGTTTTCTGCACACATTAGCTGACTACCAGAAAGTTTTATCTATTACTTCTGCTTGGTTGGGTGGCCTGTAGTATGGCCTATGTCATTTTTTCTTTTTATATTAACCCACATGCACTCAAGGAGGCTTTCATCCTTGATTTTAGGCATTTCTGTAGAGATGTAGTGATTTCTTACATATAATGCAACTCCACCGCCTCTTTTATTGGGTCTGTTTCTTGAACAGTTTATATCTTTCCATCAGAAAGATAAGAAAGACAAAAAAAGTCTGGATAGTGGACGTGGCAGTGCCTGGAGACAGAAGAATAGAAAAGAAAGAACTGGAGAAGATAACAAAATACAAAGACCTACAAACAGAAATAGAATGACAATGGCAAAGGCAGGCAAGTATAGTGTCAATAGTAATAGGCGCCTTGGGTGCAATCCCAAAACAACTGGAGCACTACTTGAACACCATTGGCCTTGAAAAATTCACCATCAGTCAATTGCAAAAGGCAGCCTTACTAGGAACAGCTTCCATCCTGTGACAAATCTGTAACACCATCAAACATCCAGATCTGCTTATCCCAGGTCCTTGGTAAGGACTCAATAGGTAGACAAAAATGCCAAATCCAGGCTGACTTGTGCAATTATTATTATTATTATTATTATTATTATTATTATTATTATTATTAATAACAACAACAATAATGATGATGATGATATCGTCAGGAAATTTCTCCTTAATTCTAGGTTGCTTCTCTCTTTGATTAGTTTCCATCCATTGCTTGTTGTCCTGTCTTCAGGTGCTTTGGAGAATAGCTTGACTCCCTCTTCTTTGTGGCAACCCCTAAGATATTGGAACACTGCTATCAAGTCACCCATAGTCCTTCTCTTCATTAAACTAGACATATCCAATTCCAGCAACCGTTCTTTATATGTTTTAGCCTCCAGTCCCCTGATCATCTTTTTTGCTCTTTACTGTACTCTTTCTCTGTACATCTTTTTTACATCGTGGTGACCAAAACTGGATGCAGTATTCCAAGTGTTGCCTTACTAAGGCATTATAAAGTGGTATTAACACTTCACGTGATCTTGATTCTATCCCTCTATTAATGCAGCCTAGCACTGTGTTGGCTTTTTTGGCAGCTGCAGCACACTGCTGGCTCATATTTAAGTGATTGTCCACTAGGACTCTGAGATCCCTCTCACAGTTACTAATATTGAGTGAAGTACTGTATCTATGCATTTGGTTTTTCTTGCTTAAATGTAGAAACTTACTTTTTTCACCATTGAATTTTATTTTGTTAGATAGCGCCCAATGTTCAAGTTAGTCAAGATCCTTCTGAATTTTAAGCCTATCTTCTGGAGTGTTGGCTATTCCTGCCAGCTTGGTGTTGTCTGCAAATTTGATGAGTTCCCCATCTATCCCCATCTGTCCTCTCATCCAAATCATTGATGAAGATGTTATAAACTTCCTCTGTTCTGCTCTCCTTCCTGCTCTCTAGTGCAGGGACTGGTAAATCTTAAGTCATCCTCCTTCTGATGGATCCAGCTGTTCAGGTGGCATTTGTAATTGATCAACCTCATGTGGTATCTGGAATTGTCCTTCCTGAAGCTAAATTCCAGAGGCTCATTTGGAACAGTTTCATCAGCTTCAGACTCAGAATCTGACTCTAAAAATCAGGGCCATGGCAGGTGTCCTGAGAGCAAAAAGTTTAAGAAATACTATTTTAAAGTAATGTGTTATGACTTTTGCCCTCTCTCCAAGTGTTTAATCAAAAGTTCTAGAATAGGTGCAGAAACATTCTGTACTGCTGTGAATCAGGTTTAACAGATGTAAAATCCCCGCAACTCAAGAGGAAAAGAACTTGAACATAAAGGAAATGGGAGCAACAGTACTCAACTCTCATTCAGTTTTGATACTCTTATCTCCATTAATTCTAAATGTTCATTAACCCAAACTAAATTCAAAGAATAATGTTTTCTAGGTTCCAACTACTATAAATTTGAAAAGTTCTGATTTCAAGGCATGTTTGAACCTAAATTAATTTGTTTAAACTTGTATCACAACTTTTCAGATTAAAAATGCTAAGAGAGATTCACTAAATTTACCAACACAACAGAAATAATACAGTTAATGATACTTTAGATAATACCAACATTAAAACTAGAGGAAAATATCAATTAGAAGAGTACCATTGTATGGGGATAAGAAAAAGCAACAGACCTTAAACATTGAATTAAAGCAACATGCTAAAAACACTATAACAGCTAAACATATCACAGATATATAAGTTAAAACACAACACAGCAACAGTATAATAATGAAATTAAAAAAACTAAAGAGAAATAAACTATCATTACCTAGCACTAAGAAAGTAAAAAAGTAGGCTCCACATTTTTTTTTTATCTCCAGATAATTATTCTTTATCCAAGGTGCTGCTGCTGCTGCTGCAACAAACTATTTTGATTGGTGTCTTGATCATGGTCTCAGAACCTGGGTTAAATATAACAGAAGAGAGTTTTTTTCATATACTGAGTGACTGGCACTTCACCCAGTATTGATCTAGGAGACTGGAATAATAAGATTAAAAGTACACAGATCCAATTGGTACTTGACATACAGTATATTTGTACAGCCTTTACAAGGAGAGTGTATACAGCAACAATCTGTTTTTTATTTAAAATTGCAATGTGTATGTCATTTAATTCTGAAGAAGTACCACAGTAATTAGCTTAGAAATAACACAGATATGAAATAGCAATTATAACAAAAGAAAAATAACAAAATCCCAAACCCAGTAACAGCAATAAAACATTACATAACATTGCCCAAAGTCTGACCTAAAATCAACTGGTAAGCTTCTGGGATTGATAATAGATCTAAATATCTATTCATTTCATTCCTTGGCTCAACTATTCAGTATTAGTTATTAATAGTTAATGAGTGAGTTATTGATCACTGAAAGGCTTGGTCAGGCCTTGTATGTATATCACTATAATAATTGATGTGATGGTTCAAGCACTAACAATTCTCTTGTGGATAGACATACAATTTATTATAGACATACTTCAACTGTTGTATCAGTTCTCTCATACGCATAGACAAACTTTAGTTTAAACCTTTCAGAACATAAAGTTAGCAAAACGTATGCATACTATTTTAGAACCTGAGGTATCACATAAAGTTTCATCATATAAACATTTTATTGTTAGATGCACTTTTCTTTGAACCTTAAATCATGAGATTATTGTACAGCAGGTATTTTTCACAGAACTGCCTTGGCTTTCTTTCCATTAAATCACCAGGGCACAATAAGCATTGATTGCCTATGAAAAGTCATTTTATAAATTCAATCTTTTAGTGGGAGTCACAGAGAAGAGTGATTTAAAAACCTTGCAGTCTATTTGCATGCATTTCTGAAAAAAAAAATAGGCTTAATTTTCACTTGAAAAAAATAGGTTTTTTGCTAGGTTTGTAGCACGAAGGACAAATATGTTGGAGCTATTAATGAATTACATTTTCCTCACAAAATGTGGGACTTAGTGTTGCCAGAATATAGTTTATTATTGTCTCCTGATTATTACATTAGTATCTTATAAACTGTAGGGAAAAACAATCTTTAATGATTAAATATATTCTTTAAGACTTTTTTTTCATTTCTTGGATTTTAGAAAACCTTTCTTGGTATATTTATTGTTTAGAAACTCTTTCTTGGTATATTGTTTGTTTGTTTGTTTGTTTATCTATCACATGTTAAAAAACCCATCTCCCTCACAGAGGGACTCTATTATATGATAGTGTGTTTCTTCTTGATATCTTAAATTTAGCTGTGTTAATTATTCCTTTTCTGTTTCTGAAACATGGCAAGGGTATACAGAAAAATATTCTCTGATCAAGCGCTGTAATTTGAGTATCAGTTTCTTCTTGCCATGTTTTGTACCATAGACTCTTTTCTATTGCCCCTTTAATTTTGTATCATTTAATATTCATAGATTTCAGAACTCAGTTTTTAAAAGATGATGACTTATTCTCTTCATTTTACTCTGAATAAAGCATGGGTTAGAGATCTCTTTTCCTATACTAGGAAGTAAAAATGTGGGGAAAGCTGCCCTTATATCATTGAGTAAATAATGCCTCATCATTTAGCTAATGGCTCCTTTTAGTGAGTAGAAGAGATAGCAAGAAATGCAGCTTCAGACTAAACCAATGACTATATGTGTGGCTGCTAGGTGTTAATGCAAATTCATTCTTCAGCTCATTCATCCCTACTGCTCCCATCCTTTGATTTAATTAAATGTAATTGGTTACATTGCTCTTCTCAGGCCCCTAAGGTGTTTTTTTATTGCTTACTCTTATTGATAATGCTTCAATTCAAAGTACAAAACACAGGATAAATAAGGGCTTTTTACCCTATGCTGAATTTGCAGGCGGATTATTCCTCTCAAATAGTGTTAGTTTACTGTTAAAAGGAAATGACTACTGAAGTGAAACAAACTGATTGGGTGGCAAATGTAGCCCATCTGGAAGCAAAGAATTAAGTAGGGCAAATTACCCAAGATTAGAAGAAGCAATGGAAGTTGATAAATTGATAAATGATAAATCAATTGCCAAATTGATAAATGATTGCAACCAATGCATTGACACTGGAAAAAGTTCAGTGGCAACTGACCTAGATTTCAAAACCTAGTTATAAAATTCCTTTTAGAATTCCTTATTTAAAGCATATGTCTTGTTTTTAACATGCACTTATATTAATAATTAAAGTAGCATAGGATAATTAAAAACTTTCCTTTTTAATAAAACAACAACACTGTTTGATTTAAATACCTTAGATATCAAATCTGAAATTAGCTTTAACAAAAATATTTCTCTCTATTTATGATATTCGTTATTTTATGTTGATAGTTCCTGTAAACAAGGATTTTATTCAGTCAGCCTGTTCATCCGACATTCCAATTCCGCTTTAAGCACCTATCATTTTAATAGCATTGTCCTCATTTTTACTTATTCCTTAAGGTGAATCTCCACTTAAGCTTTCATTGTTATATATAGACTTTCATTGCAACTAAGCATCTCTCTTCCTATTGTTTCATATTATTGTATATTATGCCTGCTGTGTCCATGAAGTGTGTGTGTGGGGGGGAATAGCCTCGACACAAGATTATTGGCTGAACCTTATATAGTATAAGGCAATGATCCGATTATCAGGCAATCCGCGTACTGTCCAATAGACTTTGAAGATTGCCTGCTGGGTATCTCACTGAGTTTGTTAAAGAGTCTAAGACTCACTATGTCATAAATTGTTATTATAATTCTTCCTACCAATGATTGTGCAGACAGAACACCAGTCACAGAGCAATATTAGTATTCTCAAGCTAGTATTCCCCTTATGGGAGCCTGTTCAAAAACAGGATATATATATAGCCATATACCCTTGTGGTATCACCATGTGATTCTTTACAATTTTCATAGATATTGGAAAAAAAACCTTAATCCCCATTTCAACTTGCAGTGTATTCAATAATCTGTGCTAAATTCAATAAATATAAAGAAGGTAATCCTAATTTTTATTTGCTAATATTAATTGGGGGGGGGTGCCTGACATTCTGGATTTCTGTGTTGTTTTTCTGCAAAGCAGAATCCCACTAGGTCCTAGGACAATTCTTCAATGTCCTCTTCTTCTAACACATTCTTATTTTATTGGACCAGACAGGCTTCTTGCAGAAAAATCACACAGAGCTTATTTTTTAAAGAATGTTTGAAAACTTTGATTAAACAATTCATTTTTATACCGGTATTCAAGTATACTATAATCAGCATATACACCCTGATTTACACTCATTATTTACTTTCATTTACTGAGCAGACTACTACACCTGGACGTGCCTATCCTTGAATTTCCAGAATTCCCTGACCTACTTTGTGTTATCTCTCAATGAGACCTTAGCATATTTAATTCTCCCTGAAGAATCACTCTGTTTGTTTATTTATTACTACCCATCTTCTTATTGTGACTTTTGGTGGTTAACAACAATTAAAAAATACATTCAAACAACAACATGATAGTTACACAATTGGCAGCTGGCATAAGACTATAAACAAAAGTTCAAATTCAGTATCAACATAACCATCTCATGGGCTCTGCTCTATATTCTGATCCCCATGCCAGTGACATATCTACATCTTTAAGGCCTTGTTTGGTCATTGCATCTAATGTCCAAGACCCTGCGGTATGAAAAGCTGCATTTTTTTCTCTCACACATCAATCAAGGGGATCTCATGTCTGCTCATGAATGTAAATTACAACTTTCTAATCTTTTTGCTATTGATTCCCACCTTTACCTGGACTTTGATGGCTTTCCTGGGAACTGCTACTTACTTTCATCAGGGGATTCCTGAATATTTTATCCTTCCTAGACTTCTGTACAATGTCTTTAGATGTTGCTCCCAACTCTTAGTGGGAGCATAGTGGAGAGGCAGTAGGATGAGGAAGCAGAACTAGCTTTTATCTCTGACTATTGTTACTATTTAGTGGCAATCTAACTTCAAAGTATCTTTCATTTTGTGAGGGATGGGGAGTGCCAGCTGGTTGATGCAATTGCTAAAGGGATTCCTTCTTGTCTATACAGTCACAGCAACAGCCTTTTTGGTTAAGAAATCCCTGAATCTGGTTCTTGAGTACTCCTGACACAGTTCATACCTTCTTCAAATCAGTGTATAGAATTCCTTTCTCCTTAAAGACTCACCCACTAAGATATTCTTCTTGCTTCTAGGAATATTCCACCTTCTCTCTTCCTGGATCCAAGTAGTATGTTTCTCAGTTCTGAAGTTTTTGCTTTTCTGACCTGACCTTTCTGATATACCTTCTTGATAACCCCGATTTAATCATTTTCATTAATGGTTCTAGTCACTGGGATCAAACTGGAAATTTATGAGCTGGCTATTTTGTATGTTCTCACTGTGCTGTATTCTAATGTTTTCCTTTGCCTGAGATGAGCTCTGCTCAAGCCACAGAACTTGTGGTTTTTGCTTGTACCCATGAACTAGTAGAATGTGACTATTTACATGGATGCTAAATATGCTTAATGTTTGTCATTCCTTTGGCACTGTCTGGTATGAAAGGCAGCTGCTTACTTCAACTAGAACCTCAACCTCTCATTTTCCATTTGCTTTGTTGTGCCTTCAAATTTTTCCATGAAGTGCAAATACCATCACCGTTCACAGTAATAACATAATTCCATAAACTCAGTTTCACATGCAAATGGTATGTTTTTCTTTAATTTATTAATTCATCTCTTTACTAATTACTTTTCTTCCATTCCAAGTTGCTCATGATCTTTATCAGATGATGGCATAGATATTGGCCTTCATCGCCCATTACGGATTTAGTCAAGGTTTTTATATAACATCTTTTAGTAAGTTAGAGAATGTGCAAACTAAGCTACCAGCCTTTGTAATCCTATGCCAAATTCACCGTCCCTACTGATGGTAAGGACAGTACTGGTCAACTTGGGTACTTTTTGAGCAGTATACCAGAAATGCAATCTGTACACTCCAAGAATGTACAGTTTGTGTAAATTAGCTTCTCTAGGGTTGCAACTAGGTTGCAACTAGGTTCTCTAGTTGCAAACCAACTTAAGTAAATCTACACTTAAAGGGACATATAAATATTATCAAGAACTACCATTGGAATAGTTTTCTACCTAGCAATGAGCAGTTGTAACTTGCAAGGAAGGCAGTATCTTTGGCAAACTTCAATATTTTATACATACATAATTAGTAAATAAAGATATGAGTAGAGTATATTAAAGTATTTCCTTCATTCCTACCTATGCGTAAGTAGCAATTTTACTAACTAGAGAACTTTTATAAAAAAAATTACCTGCCTTGTAAGTATTGTCATTGAAAGAGCTCAGTTTTGTTAGAGTAATTTTACATTCTATTAGTCTTTTATGAACAGGTTAAGGTGACATTTGATATTTTAATTTGTTGAGGTATTGTGTTAATGAGTGCGGTTTTAAATCTAATGCTATGGCTTATATTTATAATATAATAATTTACTGTATATTATCACATTAAATACTTTCCAGCAAGGTAGGTGCAATGCCACAGATAATGACATTTCATACTGTTAGAGAATTTTAATTTCTCTATTGGTGAAAAATAAATCAGAAGCTCTCACAGTTGACTGCATTTAGCTGATTCAAATAACTTTATATTTATATAAAAATATTTACAATACCATTCTTCTTTACAGCAACATAGCTTAATTGAAGACTTCTTACAGAGACAGACCAGAGACAAAAACCCAGAGACTGGAAATCCAGCTCCTAACTCAATACTCTTTTTGCACAGACTCAGTAGCACTTTCTTCACATTGGCTGACTGAGTTACCACATGACTCTTCCTGTTCATGAATATTCCAACACTCCTCCCTTCATGACAGAAAGAGACATCAGACCTATTGACTTAACACATTCTCCATAGTGAACAGTACCCAATGGTTTAGTCATCATGTCTGCCAAATTATCCACAGAAGAACAATGATTAAACTAATCAATTTTCCTTTTACAGCTTCCCTGACATTACAATACTTAATGTCTACATGTTTACTTCTGTTTTTCACCCTGTCACCAGTTGCCATTTTTATACAGGCAGCATTATCTTCAAATACCTTTACAGATTCTTTTACATTAATAGTTAAATCTTGCAACAACTGTACATACCATGTAACTTCAGAATACAATTCAGATAAAGCAATAAACTCTGCTTCCGCTGTTGAAATAGCAACAGTTGTTTGTTTTCTGGACTTCCATCCAATCAGAGTCCCTCCAAACAATATTATAATCCCAGAATTTGATTTCCTTGTGTTTATGTCATTTGCATAGTCACTATCGACATAACACTTTAATTTCAATTCCTCAGTAATCTGTATTTGAAGACCCAAATTTATAGTTCCCTTTAAATATCTGAGAACCCTTTTTACACTCATACAATGTAACTTGGTAGGTGCAGCAGTAAAACGACTCAAAATGCTTACTGCGCAAGCTATGTCTGGTCTGAACCACTGTGATAGATATAACAAACTCCCTATTGCTGAGTGATATATCTCTTGATCACAGGTTTCACCTTTGTCCGCACTTGTTGTTGTTGTTGTTAATTGTGAAGTTGTGTCCGACCCATCGCGACCCCATGGACAATGTTCCTCCATCTACCATCTTCTGGAGTCCATTTAAGTTCACACCTACTGCTTCAGTGACTCCATCCAGCCATCTCATTCTCTGTCGTCCCCTTCTTCTATTGCCCTCAATCTTTCCCAGCATTAGGCCCTTCTCCAGTGAGTCCTTCCTTCTCATTAGGTGGCCAAAGTATTTGAGTTTCAACTTCAGGATCTGGCCTTCTAAAGAGCAGTCGGGGGTGATCTCTTCTAGGACTGACCGGTTTGAACGCCTTGCAGTCCAAGGGACTCGCAGGAGTCTTCTCCAGCACCATAGTTCAAAGGCCTCAATTCTTTGGCGCTCAGCCTTTCTTATGGTCCAACTTTCACAGCCATACATTGCAACTGGAAAACCATGGCCTGGACTATACGCACTTTTGTTGGCAGGGTGATGTCTCTGCATTTTAGTATGTTGTCTAGATTTGCCATAGCTTTCCTCCCCAGGAGCAAGCGTCTTTTAATTTCTTGGCTGCAGTCCCCACCTGAGGTGATCTTGGAGCCCAGAAAAATAAAATCTGTCACTACCTCCATTTCTTCCCCATCTATTTGCCAGGAATTGAGAGGGCCGGATGCCATGATTTTGGTTTTCTTAATGTTGAGTTTCAAGCCAACTTTTGCACTCTCCTTCTTCAACCGCATCAAGAGGCTCTTTAGTTCCTCTTCACTTTCTGCCATTAGAGTGGTATCATCTGCATATCTTAGGTTGTTGATATTTCTCCCTGCAATCTTAATTCCAACTTTTGATTCATCTAGCCCTGCCTTTCTCATGATGTGCTCTGCATATAAGTTAAATAGGCAGGGCGACAGTATACAGCCTTGCCGGACGCCTTTTCCAATTTTGAACCAATCAGTGGTTCCGTGTCCAGTTCTCACTGTTGCTTCTTGACCTGCATATAGGTTTCTCAAGAGACAAATAAGATGGTCTGGTATTCCCATCTCTTTAAGAACTTGCCACAATTTGTTGTGATCCACACAATCAAAGGCTTTTGCATAGTCAATGAAGCAGAAGTAGATGTTTTTCTGGAACTCCCTAGCTTTCTCCATGATCCAGCGTATGTTGGCCATTTGATCTCTAGTTCCTCTGCCTCTTCGAAATCCTGCCTGTACTTCTGGTAGTTCTCGATCCACATACTGCTGGAGTCTAGCTTGTAGGATTTTAAGCATAACTTTATTAGCATGTGAAATGAGTGTAATGGTGCGATAGTTTGAACATTCTTTGGCATTGCCTTTCTTTGAAATTGGAATGTAAACTGACCTTTTCCAATCCTGTGGCCACTGTTGAGTTTTCCAAATTTGCTGGCAAATTGAGTGTAGCACTTTTACTGCATCGTCTTTTAAGATTTTGAATAGCGCAGCTGGAATACTGTCACCTCCACTAGCTTTGTTGTTGCTCAGATTTTCTAAGGCCCATTTCACTTCACATTCTAGGATGTCTGGTTTGAGGTCAGTGACCATCTCATTGTGGTTATCTGGAACGTTAAGCTCATTCTTGTATAGTTCTTCTGTGTAGTTTTGCCATCTCTTCTTAATCTCTTCTGCCTCTGTTAGGTCCCTGCCATTTTGGTCCTTTATCATGCCCATCTTTGCATGAAACGTTCCCTTCATATCTCCAATTTTCTTGAAGAGATCTCTGGTCCTCCCTATTCTGTTGTTTTCTTCTATTTCTTTGCACTGTTCATTTAAGAAGGCATTCTTATCTCTTCTAGCTATTCTCTGGAATTCTGCATTCAATTGGGTGTATCTTTCTCTTTCTCCTTTGCCTTTCGCTTCCCTTCTTTCCTCAGCTATTTGCAAAGCTTCCTCAGACAGCCATTTTGCTTTCTTGCATTTCTTTTTCTTTGGGATGGTTTTAGTTGCTACCTCTTGTACAATGTTGCGAACTTCCATCCATAGTTCTTCAGGCACTCTGTCTATCAGATCTAATTCCTTAAATCTATTTGTCACCTCTACTGTATATTCATCAGGAATATGATTTAGTTCATACCTGAGTGGCCTAGTGCTTTTCCCTACTTTTTTCAATTTAAGCCTAAATTTTGCAACGAGAAGCTCATGATCTGAGCCACAGTCAGCTCCTGGTCTTGTTTTTACTGACTGTATAGAGCTTCTCCATCTTTGGCTGCAGAGCACATAGTCAATCTGATTTCTGTGTTGACCGTCTGGTGATGTCCATGTGTAGAGCCGTCTCTTGGGTTGTTGGAAAAGAGTGTTTGTTATGACCATCGTATTCTCTTGACAAAATTCTATCAGCCTGTGCCCTGCTTCATTTTGTACTCCAAGGCCAAACTTGCCTGTTATTCCGGTTATCTTTTGGCTTCCTACCTTAGCATTCCAATTCCCCATGATGATAAGGACATCATTTTTTGGTGTTAATTCTATAAGGTGCTGTAGGGCTTCACAGAACCGGTCAATTTCATCCTCTTCAGCACCAGTGGTTGGGGCATAGATTTGGATTATTGTGATATTGAATGGTTTGCCTTGGATTCGAATTGAGATCATTCTGTCATTTTGGGGATTGTATCCCAGTATTGCTTTTCCTATTCTTTTATTGACTATGAAGGCTACTCCATTTCTTCTGAGGGATTCTTGCCCACAGTAGTATACCTGATGGTCATCTGAGTTAAATTCACCCATTCCTGTCCATTTTAGTTCGCTGATTCCTAAGATGTCGATGTTCAGTCTTGTCATCTCTTTTTTGACTACGTCTAGCTTGCCTTGATTCATAGATCTTACATTCCAGGTTCCTATGGAGAAAAAATCTTTACAGCATCGGACTTTCCTTTCACCACCAGATATATCCACAGCTGAGCGTCCTTTCGGCTTTGGCCCAGTCGCTTCATTCTTTCTGGCGCTACTAGTACTAGCCCTCTGCTCTTCCCCAGTAGCATATTGGACACCTTCCGACCTGAGGGGCTCATCTTCCAGCGTCATATCTTTTTGCCTTTTAGTACTGTCCATGGGGTTTTCATGGCAAAGATACTGGAGTGGTTTGCCATTTCCTTCTCCAGTGGATCACATTTTGTCCGCACTTAAACTATTATAAAAATCCGCACTCATGGGTGTGGGAGCAGTATTGCAATCCTTCATATTATATTTCTCCAATAACTGCTCAATTTTTCTCCTTTGACTGAGAATATAACCACCTTTTTCATTTTTCTGTATCTCTACACCAAGATAATTTTTTATTTCTCCCAAATTCTTTAATTCAAATTTCTTTCCTAATTTATCAGCAAATTCTTTGACTTGTGATGCATCCTTTGTGATGAAGCAAAGATCATCCACAAATGATAACAGTAGACAATTCCCTCCTTGTAATTGTCCAGTATATATACAATTATCAGCTTTGCAACTTTTAAATCCAAGATCCTTTAAAGCAGTATCTAAACAGATATTCCAGTTTCTGGCTGACTGCTTCAGCCCATAAATAGCCTTGTTTAATTTATATACCATGTTAGGTTTTGCAATTTCATATCCTGGTGCTTGGATCATATAAATTTCTTCCTCTAACTCAGCATTGAGGAATGCAGTTGTGATATCAAAGTGCCAGATTTTATGCTTATATGCCACTGCCAACGCCAGTGCTAATCTTATACTCTCACTTTTCACAGTTGGCGCAAATACTTCATCATAGTGCACATTCTTTAATTGTGAAAAATCTTGTGCCACTAACCTGGCCTTATACTGTATATCATTATTTGGCAATACCTTTTTCTTATATACCCACTTACAACCCACAGCTTTGGTTCCCTGTGGCAAAGTCACTGATTTAAATACTTCATGGTCTCCCATGGATTTCATCTCTTTATCCATGGCCTCCTTCCATTTTTCTTGTTCAGCTTTTGGTAATGCCAACACCTCTTTATAACTTCTTGGCTCATACCACACATTGCAAACCTTTACCTTGCTGGCAGAATACCTGTCAGGCGGAATTCCTTTATTACATCGCTCTGACCTACGTGGTATTAACTGCTCCTGTGTCTCAAGTCTTTCTGGCTTCATGTCTTGTTCAGCCTCTCCTCCCTGAACATTGACATCTTCTATAATCATTTTTCCATCATTAGATGAGTTATTGTCACTAAATAGATCACCGTCATTAAGTGAGACATACCCAGAATTTGCATTAATTCTGTCCCAATTTTGTTCTGCAAAATTAGCAGACCTTGAAATTATAATTCTCTTACTTCCATCGCTAAAGCGATATCCTTTTGACCCTGGCTCATAGCCCACAAACCTGAGCTTTCTTGCCTTTTGCTGTCCCTTTCTTCTGATTACTTTTGGAATATGTACCCATGCAGTACTTCCAAAAATTCTCAAATGTGCCAGTGATGGCTTTCTCCCATATAGAATGGCATATGGAGTATTATTAATGGAGGAACTCCACAGCCTATTAACTATATAATTGGCAGTCAATATGGCTTCTCCCCAATATGACCTGCTCATACCAGAATCCTCCAATAATGAATCTTTCATTGTTTGCAAAACACCATTCCTTCTTTCAGCTACACCATTCTCTGCTGCTGTGTAAGGATTTGTACGTCTGTGTCTTATCCCCAATTGCCCCAACCATTGTTGGAATTTA
The DNA here is from genome assembly GCF_016545835.1 of Crotalus tigris. Taxonomy (NCBI): domain Eukaryota; kingdom Metazoa; phylum Chordata; class Lepidosauria; order Squamata; family Viperidae; genus Crotalus; species Crotalus tigris. Next base: position 1,667,679 of record NW_024097285.1, read on the forward strand.
GTTGACATAAATTCAGTACCTCTGTCAGTTTGCAACTGACACACTTGTTGTCTGTACCTTCTCTCTACAAAACTTACCCACTGTTTGAACTGTTGTAGCACCTCTGTCTTATCTCTAAGCAAGTAGCAAAACGAATACCTGCTATAATCATCAACAATTACCAGTGCATATTTTCCTCCTCCCAAATTGGCTTGCATAGGTCCCACCAGATCTGCATGGACCAGCTCTATAACTCTTTTTGTTTGTCTTGTGCTACATTTACTAACTGGGAATGCCTTTGACTTCGATGCTTTGCATACTGCACAGTCCAAATATGTTTTGCATCCCTTTAAATTTAGCCCTTCTGCAAAATCTTGCATTTGCTGCAAAACTTTAAAGCTTGCATGGCCAAGTCTTCTATGCAGAAGATGAACACATGTATCATGCTCTGCAACATTCTTAAATATATGGGAACATTGAACCTTTTGTCCCTGCAATACATATAGATTATCTTCCTTTATGCCTTCTGCACAAATATTCCCATTTCTTTTGATAAGACACTTCCCATTTACAAAAATGACCTCAAAACCTTGTTTGTCTAAATTAGACACACTTAACAAATTATGTTCCATCTCAGGTACACAAAGCACATTGGTAAACTTTGATTCCAAATATGGAATTTTTACATCGCCTTTTCGAATGACTTTTGCTTTCTGGCCATTTGCCAAAGCCACAGCTTCTTGTGCTACTGGAACAAACCTGCAAAACAATTCAGAGTCATTAACAATTGTTTGACTTGCCCCACTATCTATTAGCCACTTGTCTCTGTTGTTGCTATAGCAAACTTTTGCAACACCAAAATGTTCCTTTTGCAAAGCAGTCCTTTTTGGTTGCACAAATGTCCTTTGCTGCAAACAGTTCCTTTGCAAACAGTTCCTTTACAAATGTGTGCTGGCTCCACAAATGTAGCAATTCTTTACTTGTAAAGCTCTCTGCTTGCAAAATCTCTCTTTTGTTGCAATTTGGTCTGGGTCTGATCTGCTTGTTTCTTCTCCTCTGGAGACTTGCAGTCTGGACCCCCTCCTCAGGAATTTCTCCTCCTCGTGGCTGCTTCTAAAATGGCGTTTTTCTTCTTCATTAAGGAAACATGCCTTTAAAGCCTCAAACTTTAAGTCTTGTTCTTCTTTGCACTCAAATATTGCAGAAACTGTGTCCCAGGTTTTATCTAAACTGTTCAACACCAATAAAACCTTCTGGGACTCAGGCAATTTAATTCACGTTGTTCTAAGTCCAAAAATAAACTTTGCATTTTATTTAAATGCTGTTCCACAGATTCACCTGGTTGCAAACAGGCTCTGTAAAGTTTTCTTGACAATTGCACTATATTGCATGCAGAAATATTCATGTGCACAACTCTCAACTTCAACCAAATCTCCTTTGCAGTCTTTAAATTTGCAATATTTAGAAATTGTGCATCATCTAAATTCAAGATGAGATAAGCCATTGCTCTATCATGACTTTTCTGATCAACAGCTGCAAATACTTGTGGTGGATTTTCTACAATATACCACAGCTCTTTAGCTTTCAGCAAACATTCCATTTTTGCAGCCCACACAATGTAATTCTTCTGGCCCAAACGAGGCACACAGCTTTCCTTAAATTCCATTGCAGCCATTCTGCTAATTCTGCCTTGTTCTTATACTTTCTAAACACAGGCAATTTCTTCCAGCTTTAAATTACAATGCAGTCCTTAGTAAGCTCTGGGCCCATAACCTGTTAGAGAATTTTAATTTCTCTATTGGTGAAAAATAAATCAGAAGCTCTCACTGTTGACTGCATTTAGCTGATTCAAATAACTTTATATTTATATAAAAATATTTACAATACCATTCTTCTTTACAGCAACATAGCTTAATTGAAGACTTCTTACAGAGACAGACCAGAGACAAAAACCCAGAGACTGGAAATCCAGCTCCTAACTCAATACTCTTTTTGCACAGACTCAGTAGCACTTTCTTCACATTGGCTGACTGAGTTACCACATGATTCTTCCTGTTCATGAATATTCCAATACATACTGTCATTCAAGATTAGACTTTGTTGAGTTCAGCTATTTTTAATGTTAATAAATACTTCAGTTTTACTATAATATATAATATTGATAGAGTTCTTTAATAATTATATGAGATTTAACTAATAATAATAATAGTAGTAATGATAAAGTTGGAAGAGACCTTGGAGGTCATTTAGTTCAATCCCCTGCTCAGGCAGGAAACCCTATACTATTTTGGACAAATGGCTGTCCAGTTTCTTCTTAAAAACTTCCATTGTTGGAGCATTTACCACTTCTGGAGGCAGGTTGTTCCACTGGTTAATTGTTCTAACTGTCAGGAAGTTTCTCCTTAGTTCTAGGTTAGTTCTCTCTTTGGTTAGTTTCCACCCGTTGCTTCTTGTCCTGCCTTCAGATGCTTTGGAAAATAGCTTGACTCTCTCTTCTTTGTGGCAGCCCCTGAGATATTGGAACACTATTATCATGTCCCCCCTCATCCTTCTCTTCGTTAAACTAGACATGCCCAATTCCAGCAACCGTTCCTTATATGCTTTGGCCTCCAGTCCCCTAATCATCTTTGTTGCTCTTCTCTGTACTCTTTCTAGAGTCTCAACATCCTTTGTACATCGTGGTGACCAAAACTGGATGTAGTATTCCAAGTGTGGCCTTACCAAGGCATTAAAAAGTGGTATTAACACTTCACGTGATCTTGATTCTATCCCTCTGTTAATGCATAATACTAATACTCTATTGGCTTTTTTGGCAGCGGCAGCACACTGCTGGCTCATATCTAAGTGATTGTCCACTAGGACTCCAAGATCCCTCTCACAGTTGCTACTATTGAGCAAGGTACCACCTATACTATACCTGTACATTTGGTTTTTCTTGCCTAAATGTAGAACTTTACTTTTTTCAGCGTTGAATTTCATTTTGTTAGATAGCGCCCAGTGTTCCACTTTGTTCGGATCCTCCTGTATCTTAAGCCTATCTTCTGGAGTGTTGGCTATTCCTGCCAGCTTGGTGTCGTCTGCAAATTTGATGAGTTCCCCGTCTATCCCCTCGTCCAAGTCTTTGATGAAGATGTTGAAAAGCACTTGGTCTAGAACAGAACCCTGGGGCACCCCACTCTAAATACTGCATTTTTAAAAATGACTTCAGCAATCCACTTTTCTTTGGATTCAAAACCTCTTCTTTCTCATCAGTAATGGAAGTACAGGAGGTAAATCAATGCCTGCATGATCTTGTGTACCTGTGTAGCAGAGGTTGATAAAGCATGTTGTAGGTTGAAAAAATACTGTTGTTAAACCCACAGTATACAGGGTTTTTTCCATATCTCAAGGATATATGCAAGATACATTAGTGAAATGATTTAGAGTGAAATATTTTATTAAATTGGAAAGTTTTCTTTCATCTTTTGATTTACTAATATATGCATGTAATAAATAATTTGGCAACATTAAGGACAGTACCGTATATGCCGGTGTATTAGGCGACTCGGCGTATAAGACGACCCCTGTCTTTATCGCCGAGTCGCCTTCCTAGAACGTCATCTTATATGCCGGAAACTACCAGTATTTCCGGCGTATAAGATGACTCGGCGTATAAGACGACCCCTGTCTTTGGCGCCGAGTTTAGCGCTTCCGGAAGTCGTCTTATACGCCAGCATATACGGTATTCATAATACGGTTAAAATATAAAAAGGCAATAAAAGCAATGTAAGCTTGGAGAGCTTTCATTATATGGTACTGAAAAAAATAACTTTACAACTTATACAAGTGCCTATATTTATGATCTTTGCAGTGTCTCTTATTCACATGATTGTCATTTCATTTAGTTTGTGTTGTCCTGTGCCTGATATGTTACTTTTCTTTTCTATTTTTCAGAGTGGACAGATTAGAGAGTAAGGGATTAGAAGATACCAAACAGGTACACAATGGGCAATACTCATCGAAAGAAATGCAATGGCATTTGTAGTCCTGAGTGTTCTCAGGGCTGTGATTCACTCTGCAAACAGCCTCTGTATTCCCCATTTTGTTGCTTGCTGTCTTGTAATCCCTTCCTTTTCAGTCTCTCCATTCTATAAGAGGGGGAAGGAAAAAACAGGTCAGATAGAGGAGAAATTGTCCATAGAAAATAGTTTCCCTCCTTTTTTTCTTTCTTCACAGAGCAGAAAGATTGGAGAGGAAAGGATTACAAGATGGAAGTGGAACGACTGAAGAGGAAGGGATTACAAGCATGCTTAAGACTGTTAGGCCTACTACATTACTTTCAATGAATGTTCCCCATTGTGTTCCTGCTTATTCTCTTTTTCTCTAAGGAATGTAAATACAAATATTAATTTCCTTCTTGCTAATTACCCCAGCACTAGGGTGAGCATTCCAAAGGGTGGGAAGAAGATCCAGATAGGCATGAGCAGTGGTCTGAAATGAACAGGATGGAATTTCACAAGGTGAACTGTATAATTCTGCATGTCAGTGGAAAAAAACTAGTACTAGTATAAAAAAAAGTACTAGTATAAGATGGAAGAAATATGGTTTCTCATAAAAGCATCTGGATATCACTGTTGACTACAGTATGAACCAGAAGCTGCTAAAAACATAAGTGCTTTCTTGGGGTACATTAACAAGAGTATAAGTCCAAATCAAGGGAATTAATAAGTAACTGCACTATAATTCTGTCCTGGTCAGACCTAACTTAGAATATTGTGATAAAAGTGACAAATTGGAAACAGTTCAGAGGATGGTGAGGATCTGGAAACCAAACCTAATAAATATAAGGACCAGTTAAAAGATATCAGTATGTTTAGTTTATAGAAGAGAAGGGAATTAAAATAGCAATCTTCAGTTGCCTGATAAAAGTTATTAGATATTTTTATTTATTTCTCTAGATCAGCCGTATCAAACTCAGTTTCACTGAGGGCTGAATCAGCATTGTGGTGCCCTCAGGGGGGCTGGGTGGGCGAGGCCCACTGGGTGGGTGTGGCTACAGTGGTCACATCTGACTGGGTGGGTGTGGCCAGGGTGGGCATGGCCACCTCAATGTTGCTTGGGGGGATGCTGTGGGAGCCAGGCAGGGTTGGGGGAGATCCAAGGAATCTCTGGTAGGTGGGGTGGTGGACAGGAGGCTCTTCCTGTGGGATGAGGTGAGGTGAGGTAGGGGGCATGGCAGGGGTGCCGTTGCCATGGAACTAGGCAAGGTGAGGCAGGGGCCGGGGCGACTATTGCCTGATACCATCGGTCCCTGCACACAGAGGCCAGTGAGCATATGGGGCTGACAGTGTCTGTCAGCAGCCAGAGCCTGGTGGTCCCTCAACCAGCACACTCTGAAGCTCTGTAGCCTGCTACGAATATCGAGCTAACCCTCCAGCAGCAGACGGAGGAGGGTAGGGGTGAGGCATGTGATGCAGACCCATCCCATCTGTTTTTGCTTGCAGTTGGAGAGCAGCTCACTGCTGGTCATCTCCTTGGCCCCTTTGCAGATCTTGCCCTTGGCCCGTGTATAGAGCCTGTTCCCCTCACGCACCCGACACACCTTGGCCCTACCTTGGGCTGCTGCCACCAGTAGCTCGTGCAGGTCCATTAGGCTGCCACTGCCACCTGGAGCGGCAGGCCCACCCAGCACAAAGGAGGCAAAGTGGCTGGCTAGGAAGCTCAAGTAGAGATGGTAGAGCAAGCCCACGCCCAGCAAGCAAAAGGCCACCCCGAAAGCCGGGTCCCCATTGGCACCATAACCACCCAGTCCCAGGCAGGAATGTGTGCCTCCCCCCATCACTGTTGGGCCTGGGTGGCCATGGCACCAATGGGGATCCGGCTTTTCCTACTCGGGGTAGCCTTTTGCCTGCTGGCTCTGGGCGGTGCTCTACCACCTCTACTTGGGGCTTTCTAGCCGACCTCTTTGCCTCCTTTGTGCTGGGCAGGCCTGCAGCTCTGGGCAGCAGCCTAATAGATCTGCGCGAGCGGCTGATAGCCGCGACTATGGTGGGTACTGAGGTGCATGAGGGGAATGTGCTCCACTTGTGGGCCGAAGGCAAGACCTGCAAGGCGGCTGAAGAGATGACCAGTAGTGACGTGATCTCCAACTAAAAAGAGATGGGACGGAGTAGGCATGCCTGGTGCCCCCCGACTCTGCGTGCTGCCGTTGCTGCCACAACGCTGCTGCTGGAGGGCCAGCCCGGTATTCACAGTGGGCTAGGCAGCCCCTGCTGCTGGACGCTGTCAGCCCCCGCGTGCTCACCGCCTCCTGTGCGCGCACCCTTGGGCCAGGGTGGCGAGGGCCAGTCCCTCACCATCTCCTGGGCATCCCTGTGGGTCAAATATCGGTCAATTGTGGGCCGGATCCAGCCTGTGGGCTTTGTGTTTGACATTTCTGCTCTAGATGACAGGACCAGAATGAATTGTTAAAACCTGTAATAAAGCTGAGTTTGGCTAGAGTGTAGAAAGATGCCACAAATGAAGTGGTAATTCTTTGCTGGTTTTCAGACAAAGGCTGAATGATCTGCTGAAACCGGCACTAAATATGGAAGTACCTGGATATTCTCCATGGTCCCTTTTAATTCTATGATTCTAAAATTCTGAATATCAGAATTGGACCTTATTCCTCATTTATCTAAATGCAACATTTTTTGCATGAGTTTGTAGCAAACGTGTTTTTTTAAAATTTGTAAATACTATGGAAAACAAATTTTATCTAAAATTAGATAAAATAAATAATTCACTACTTTAACTTAATGTAACATTTTTCAAAATGAAAATATTCTACATGTCTATTGGAACATATTATATGTGTTAAAAAAGCAAGGTTCCTGATATTTATAAAATCAAATATTGAAGGACAATGGAGATTATATATAAATATATTGTTCTTGCTTTCTTTAGAAATGTTTAATAATCAGAAAACAGTGATGCTTAAAACTGAAGTTTCTTTAAAAAAACCTAAGTGCATGTATTAGTCCTTTATGTAAATGAATTATAATATATCCCCATCTTTAAACAATCTAATAAAGCAGATTATAATATAATTGTTAACTGATGAATGAAGTAGCCAGATCTTGGGAAGATAAAGAACCTTTCTTCTGTCCCTAGAAACATTTGTCTTTGTAGCAAAGAGGAGATGGGGGAAGTATTTTCCATCAAAATCTATCTTTTATCGTAACACCTTTTCTACAAAGAGTGCCTGGGTGTTGTGATTCTTCCAGGTGAAGAAGTTCCATCTGGATAGTTAGTTATACTGCCACTTTCTGTTCCTGAATAGGGACAAAATTATCCTCACCTAAAATCAGATTGGAGCTAACCACAAAATCCTCTTTCTCTAAAATAAGCTTTTCAGTAAATGACTTTAGTTTCTTCCTTTTTATCAAGACAGCCAGATCATTGGTTTTGGCGTCTGTGGTACTTGATTATAAACCCAACATTGGAGTAATCAAGAAACAATTTTTTTCCCAACAATTTTATTGGTTTTTCCATTTTTGCACCAAGAAGCTTAAGAACCAACGTGGAGATAGGGTAATCAGTTGAATTCAATAACATCATAAATATATGGCTCAAATAATACTCCTTAAAATTTCCCTCTCTATCAATTAACATAATATAGTCAAATTAAAACATTTCTAAATAAAATTCATTCGTTAATACATTCCTAAATAAAAATTCCATTAATCAATAAAAGTTATCAGCAACCCATTACCTATGTAAATCAAAATCCTGTTTTCAGATATTATTAATTTCCAAATACCATATCCAACTTAGCTTTAAACAGACATATTATTTACCATTTGGATGTCCCTAACTTCTCTTATTTAAACATATTATTTCCATCATTACATTTTTACATTTCTTAACTATATTCTGTTTCTTATTCAGTAATTCTTCATTTGTTAATTTCATTTCTTCCATTATTGCAATCTTTTTCTCATTATACCTCCACAAATTAATTATCATGCCTAATAATAAAAACAACATAAGAAAAATAGAAAAAATAGTAAAAAAAGACAGAAACAGACCAATAGGAAGAAAGAGAAAAGAAGGAAAATCTATTATTCCAAAGAGTGTATTCTTACTATATTTCAATACTAAATTCTAAATCTTATCCTAATAACACATCTTAAAAATCCAAATCCAAATCAATCCACATTTCTATGAAGCCTTTGCAACTCATAACTGTAATCTTAAATTCCATATTTATATCTTATTCTAGCTTTCTTTCTATTCCAAACAGGTGTCCATAATAAAGACTCTAGATCCGCAAATAGATCTCCTTTTATCTCTAGCCGGAATATGTAAACCAAAGGAAAGTCTCCCAGTGTCCATTTTAATAGGCTAGTAACAAAGTTGTAGTGATTCTTGATAGCTCGTAATTGGACCTCAATCCCCATCCTTTTTGAAGTAGCATATAGTTGATTGCAGTCACTTCTGAATCATCCAAAATCTGAATGGATTGTATATAAGATGATGTATAATCCTCTTTAGTGTTATTTTGTTCTTCTTCTGTTGATTTTTTATCTGTCAAGAAATCAATTGAATTCTGCACATCAGCTTGCCCTTCTGGGGTAACATTCTTAGTTTCTGTGCTAAAAATCATTTGTTCATTAGCATCAAAAAAATTTTCCAATGTAGGTTGATAATCCAGATGTGGATTTAATTCCTCCATCTCAGTGAGTTGTAAGCAAAGTTCAGAACAGGTCTTTTGGGTATATATCCCTTCTACTGTTTCTTGGCCTGCAAGGTGCTCGCTTACACCTTGTGCTTTAATTTGTTGTTGAAAAATAATCTCTTTTGTACAGGCAACTATTAGCTCAGTATTTTCAAGAATTTTATCCAATATATACTTGTAATTAATGTCTAGGCAGGGTTCCTACATTTCAGTAATGTTTAGTGCCATTATTCTTTTGGTGGAGGCTGTATTTACTAACAATCAATCAACATCCGCCTCCACCCAGCTGTACAGCTTCTTTATCTTTTCCTTTTTGTGATAATTTGAAGGTCAAAGTCAAACTCAGAGTCCAAGAAAAGGAAATAACAATTGCAGTTGATAAAGATGTCCCCAGAGGGTTATCCAAAGTTATTCAGTCTTTCCAAACCCCCAGTAAAAATAATTTTGTTCCTCTTTTCCTTTTTCCTTCTTCACTTTAATTAAGAAAAATAGTGAAAAGTAAAAGAAAGCAATATTCTCCAAATAACTAGCATATTAAGTCTCTATATCGGAATTTTGGGACCCCCAGATGTCTAAAAATAAAATCAACCATTAAAAAGTAGAAATTAATTTTTCTTTTGTTCCAAGGCTTTTCTTCCCCCATCAACAACATCGCTTTAATAAAATAGGGAAATAGTTCCAAAAAAGCTTTTCACAGGAGTAAATAGGAAAAGTAGAGGCAAGGAAAGGTCTCACCAAATCTTCCACGGTGGTTCTATTCGCTTAGATGTTCTTGTGGCTTACGGTTGGTGCAGCTAAGTGATCAGCCATTTTACTGACTGATCTTTACTCTGTCAGACCAAAGGAGCTTACTCGGACTGCAGAAGATGCTGCCGCCCTTCTGCAGTCAACGAGGGGCCTCCTCAGCGGTAGTCGCCCCTCCAGGACGACTTTCGACTCGATCAAGGGTCTACCAGCGGAGGAAACTTGGCCGGCGAAGAGAGGAGCCTCTGCGCACGACCGCAGCACCGTGACCCAGAACCAGAAGCTTAGAAACAAATTATTTTTAAGACAACAAAAGCAACAAAGTAAGGATTGGAGAAAATAGTGCAACTGTTATAGTTTATATGACGCTGACATATGCAAACCAAAGCTAGAGCTAAATACTCTGTAAACAATTTGAATAACAGTCAACAAGACAGAAATTTAGAGCAGATTTAAAATACTCGAAATCAATCAAACAGTTCCAAATAAAGGAATCCTCACAGTACTAAATAAATGTTCCTTACCAACTTTACATCATAGGTTCTAGTATTCACCATACCATTTACAGTTAGGGCCTTGTATCCACTAACACAGATTTATTTATATAACTCCAATATGACCAATATCTTATTTATTTATTTATTTATTTATTTATTTATTTATTTATTTATTTATTTGTTTATTTATTTGCTTGCTTGCTTGCTTGCTTGCTTGCTTGCTTGCTTGCTGCCCATTGTAACTCTGGGCAGATTAATCGGCTGCACTGAAAGCTGGTTATTTAGCATAGCAGACAGATGGAGGAGATGCTGGGAACAACGTGTTTGTTTCCTAGTTATGTGCTTTCTGATCATTGTGATTCCTGCTTCGCTTTGGATTGACATCCTGCCTTGATTTGGATTGTGCCTTGGAAACTCTGGACTTTTGTTGTCTCATGAATTCTCTTGTATTGTGGATTTAAATTTGTCTGGTGGATTTATTTTGATTGAGAAATTTTCAAGTGCCTTGTGGACTCTTTGGTCAGTGCTCTGTAGACTAGCATTGGTCTGCTCATGGCTGGACTTAACTGGGACAGTTCTGGGTTTTTTGGTGAAGGGAATTATTGGGGAATATTAATAAACTTACTAAAACACAGTTATGTGTGTGTGAGAGTGAGCGGGACAGTACAGTAGCTCAAATTTTACTGATTTTAAGTAGTTAGCTATGGAGAAAATATAACAATGTGAAAAATTAATAATCAGTGTGAAAACCTAATAACTAAATGCTTGGTTGCAATTGTTGCAGCTAAAAGTAGTACAATTAGTTACTGAATATAAGAGAATGTGTGCTTTTTTTGACCTGTGGATGAATTCATTTATGGAATAGATGAAAGTAGCACCAAATTGAGTTGTTGATTTATTCAAACTGTCTCCATATATTATTGTCCCATATGAGTCTTTTGCTAAAATTCAGTGGTAAAGATACATAAAATTAATAGAATTCAAAAGGGGGCAGTTTTTCACAGAAATATACATACTGAATATTTCAGTCCTTGAAAAAGTAATTATTAAATAATTAAATTTGTAGATTCATTTGAGTAAACAAGATAGAATATTAAAATATGAATCAAAGACAGAATTGAATAGATTATAATTTATTTTCCACAAGAACCTAGTAATAAATTTAAATTGAGAAAGTTTCCTAGGAATTTTTTAAAAAACAAAACAGTCTCCATGCTGTTTAAAACTGTGGAGCTTAAATTATTAGAGCTAGAATTATTAGAGCTTAAACAATGCAATTATTACATAATTATTACTAGAACACGATAGCATTATCTGACTTTTTCTAGTTTAAAGAAAAATCAAAGCACCAAACCAATATGTTAAAATGAGATAAGTAATAGATATTGCTGTTATACCTACAAAACTAAGTTCTTACATTTTACCTCAGCACTATAATTTTAAATAAGGAAAGGTTCAACACATTTTGAAAAATGAAAAAATGCCATTAATAATTGGGAGCCAAATAAAACAGTTATCTGAACAATAGAATATAATCATCCAAGTTATAGAATTTTGAGGAATTCATAGCAAAAAGTGATAAATGGGTTTTAGCATTAAGAGAAATGATAACAATTTGTCAGATAATTTTTTTTAAAAAGGCACCTCCCGATATATTCAAAATAATTATTCTGGCTTTATAGTAAATAAATGAGTTAAATAACTGTTTTCATAAATAATTGTTTTATTTACTTTTAAATAGACAATACCAAAGAAATGAAATATTTACAAATCTTTTGCTTGTTAAAAACCTTATTTTATGCAGAATTTCAAAATGTATTCATAATTCAAACATATTTTATTTAACATAATCTTTTCCATAATCCTTGAATGATGAAAAATACCTGTGTATCTTCTTTCTTCCTGGTGAGAGCAATATATCAATGCTTTTTCCTCTACAATAATCTTTAAAGGTTGCATCCCAGAATAAGAAATGTTTGTGTGCTATTATCCTAGTTTTTCTTTGATTCTGGACTATATTTGTCTGTTTGATTATGCTTCACCCGCTGTTTAAAAATGTTCTTCCCAACATTAGCAAATTTAAAACTGTGTTTAGCTGAGTTGTCTAGCAAATCGTTCTAGGCTAGAGGAAAAAAAAAGACCTATAATGGCTTTTAAAGAAACTATTGAGACCTGTGATAAGCTGGTGTGATGGTGGTGTACTCAATTGGCATGAATACCTTAGTTTTAGATGGGTCAGCTTTAGGGGTCAAGTTGTGAAGAGAAAAGGCATCACACACACTTCATCAACACTGTGGAATGAGAGGCCAGTGCATTTACTGAGCAATAGATTTCCAGTGAGCATATAAACTAATTGGTGGATGAACATGCCCCAGGAGCAATGATTTTAAGGTCATGGCAGGCTCAGTGAATTGTGCTGACTTACACTTGTGCCTCACTGATAGCTGATCTTACCAATGAGCAGTTTAGAGGCATTCAAGCCTGAATGTTCTTCCATGCGCCTTGAATGGCATGTCAGTGGTCACTGTTTCTGACATCTTTTATATTTGTCCAGTCAGCTCTAAATCTTTAGCTTGGGCTCTAGCATATTCAGAAAAGAAAAGAGTGAAGCAATTATTTTTCAGTCATTGAGTTCTGAAGTTCTTTGTGTTAATTATTCCAAATAGAGCTAGTTCATCAACAAACTAGAAATGTTAAAATGAAGAAAAGGGGAAATTGAATGTATACATGTTAATAATAAATAGTATTCTGATTGTAGGGTTGCTTTCCTCTTATTTAAATTTCATGCTAAAAGGAACCTCAGCTTTGAGGATGATTTAAATATACCATAAAGCTATGTAGAAATAGATCATTTAGTATTCTGTCTGCCCTATGCTTTACATAACTATCCATTGCACTTGTATATGCAGACTTAACACAGATTCTTTTATACTGAAGCTGTTTATATAATCGAAAATATATTGAACCCATGCCCTCTCATTGTTAAGATATTTTGGGGTATATCAGGTTTCAACTGCATATATAAAAGTGTATATATTTATATACACTATGTTGCTTAATCCAGATCATTTCATCTGGAAGTATTAAGTGTTACTATCCCAGAACCTGGCAATCAAGATAAAATCTTTTTGGGATGAGTTGTACTCCAAAAGAATATCTTTGTAAATTGGAAATGCTTCTTGACCCCAACATGTCTCTGTCTTCAGAGATAACTAAAATTATAATGAAAATTGTGAGGAAATGTCCAGAAATTTTGTGAATATTTTCCACTAAAAGTAGATCAGGATATTGTTGTACTTCATAAATTATTTCCTTATTACTTGTTTTGTGTAATACCAGCAACTGATTTAATAAATGATAAGTTCATTATTTTAGTAGAAGAAAATTAAACATCTAATTTAAATCAGTGGATCTTGACTCTTAGTGACCATAAAGACAGTTCATCTCATATGAATCATCAGTTATTTTATTTTGTCAATCCATCCATCATTGTGTTAAAATACAGGAATGGTTTATCATTTCAACAATATAAAGCCATATTTTTGCCATTGTTAACTGGAGTGAACATCTGCTTCCAGCATCTTTATATAGCTGCTGTATGATAAAGATATTTGCTTGCTTTAGCTGGGCAGCTGGGATGACCTTCATGTTTGAGTAACTCCGCTGGGTGTACCTACTCTTGAGATACACTCTGAACATTCTTCACTCATGCCTCCTAGGAACACCTCCCTGCCATGATGAGGTAGCAAAGCAGGATCTTAGGGAGGCAATGGACCCTAACAGTTATTATAGTATTTTAAATGGTTATTTGGGGCAAAAAATAAGAATAAAACACAGTGATTGATCAAGCTTGTTTTAATCCTGAATTTCCCATTACGTTCAAACCTATGACTATCACTCAGTTTATATCAGTTTTTAGATAGTTCTAGCTTTATTTTTTTCCAAACAAGTAATGATTAACATAAAATAGTTTAAAAACACAATTATTTGTCTGAACATTGAATGTTCTTGAATTCATGGCCAGACAGAAGATGATGGGCATCTGAGATTCACTATTGCTCATTTTTGCCATGTATAAATAAGATTTAGTATAGTCCTTGAACCTAACTATTTGATTAAAATTCTAATAAGAACATGATCACTCTTTTTAAAAAAGTAACATGTAACCACAGAAAATAAGATAAATTTATTATTAGCATTTACTTCTGTTCTACATACAAGGACACTATATAGAGGTTAAGATTATTTTGGAAGGAAGTGTTTCCTTCTGTATGTTGTGTCATGGAAACTGATTGTGTATAGAGTGTATGAAGATTATTTATGATTTGTCAGATCCATCATGGGGTGGGTGTGATTTTTACTGTGGGATTAAGTGTTCAAAATAGCTGAGCTTTTTGAAAGATAGTTCTTGACTTTCAGTTAATATTCTCAAGATAGAAGTGTAAATTACTTCTTTATACTACAGTGTTAAAAGTTCCTCTATCCACTTGGTGCTGTGACTAACACACCTTATACAATTTATCATCCCATCTTTTTATTCTATCAAAGCAGCACATAGACCGCTAATCCATTAGAAATCCCTGTCCTTATCAGATACTCATGAATGCTTATGCTATAGGGCACAAAGATCATTTTACTTTTATAGATTGCAGGCTATTGGGAGGAAAATGCTTTTCTATTTTCAGATATTCTCCTGGTTTCATAGAAGTTGCATCACTCTTTTTTTCTTCTGGGTTTCCTTTTATGGAAAACAAAAACATTCTTTTTTTCAAAAAAGAGGACTATGTCCTTGCAGCTGTGTATTCTGGTATTTTTTTCAGTGTAATCTCTACCTGTCTCTTCCCCTTTTGTACTTTATTTAGAAGCAATGTAGTTAAATTTCATTAATAGATAATACAAGAAAATATATTTCCCTATCTTTTCCTTTTTATATTAATTTTATTAAAAGCTATAATTTAAAATATAAGAAGAAATATAAACTAAAAACATACTAAAAAGGAAAAATAGTGCAGAAATGAAAAAAATAGAAAGAAAGCCAGAAAAGAAGGGGGGAGAAGAAGAAAAAGAAACTCAGTGCTGTGAAACTTGTTGATCCAAAGGTTCCTAATAGCTGAAAAACAATTAACAAGCAATGTCCAAAAGTGATTAAAAAGTATGCAAACCCAATGTCTTAAAGTCACTAATGTGGACTGAGCAAAATTGTCTATTCCCTTACCTTACAGATATTTAAGCCTGCTGAAGATTGCTCTTAAGTGGCCTCCTCATGAGTAACAACTCTGTGAAGCACTTGTGAACAATCTCAAGTCCTCTCCTTATTTGGAGAAGAACTATGAAGAGCTGGTCTGCTCGCCAGCCCATCATTCTGCCAAAGTTATTGGCTCTTCTCAGTTCGCCGTTTCTTAGCCAGAAGTTAGATAGAAAACTTCTGCGTATTTCCCTGTCTTTGCTAATGCTTTTTTCAGTGTATTTTTATGGTATTGGTATTAGTTGTGTATAAGAGGTCTGAGCACATATTAATGCTTCCTTCAGGAATAAAAGTTGCATAAACTTTGTTGGAAATTAAAAGGTCATCTCATCTGCCTCCTTTCCTACCATCAAAGAACAAGAATTCTCTCAGATAAAGAAGACGCCAGTTCCCCTCATAATAAATCCAAACATATGGAGGAATCTACATATTGGAGGGCAAGGGTGATCTTCCTTTCTGGATTTTACATGTACCTCAGAGACAAAGCCCGGGGCAGGAGTACCTCAATCTCCACAGGAAGGATACACTAAAAACAGCACATACACAAACCATACCCTCAAGCCCACACCACAGATAAAAAGTCTCTGGACCCAATTTTCTCTGTAGTCTACCCCTAAAACAAATCTCTTTATTCTTGGGAATAAATGGATCTCCTTTCTCACAGTATGTCTGGATTTTTTTTTTATTTGTTCTTGTCACTCTGGTTCGTGGAACCCCCAAATTCTTCTTCTAACAATTTAATCATAAATACTTCTCTGGGCATCTTGCATTGTGTCAGGTTCAACTGTTAAGCTAACAGATCAAACAATATATTGGATATCATGTCTTGCTATAAAAGTTGTCAGAAAAATATATCACATCTGATTGTGAATTTCTTTGCTGCTTTTATAGTAATTACAATACTGCCTTGTTTATAAGTTTAGAAGACTTGGTGTATCATATTTTTTTCCCAAACCCAGTTATTGAAATATATTTATATATATATCTCATTCAACCCTTTTGCCATTATATATTTATTTTGTTCTTCTAAGATTAGTTCAGTGTAGTTTATATGAATTACACAATAATTGTATTATTGTTGTATTATTGTGGAAAGCTCCTTAAAGAAGCAATTCTATGAGTTAATCCTTGACTTATGACTACAATTGGAACAGAATTTTCATTGCTAAATAATGAAGCTCTTAAGGGAGTCACACCTTTCTGCCAAGCTTGTTTGTCATTAAACAAACTGCATTACGTAAATCCAGCTTCCTTATTGACTACACTTATCAAAACCCCGGGAAGATCTCAAATAGTGATCACATGACACTGGGGCACTCAATGCCAATTGCCAAATGTCCAAATTTTGACCAAGAAATGCTACAAGGGTTGTAAGTATGAGGACTGTTCATAAATCACTTTTTTTCAGTGCCATCATGACTTCACACAATTATTAAACAAATAGTCGTAGGTCAAGGATTACCTATACAATTTTATACTGGAACAAATCCTACTGAATTCCATGAGAATTTCTTCTCTATAAATCTCATAAAATATCAGAAGTCACATTATTCTAAGTATGTGCATGTTAGAGTAAGCTTCATCACCTGCATATTAGAACTGAAGTAAAATGATGGTGTAATTGCACAGATGTACTGTATTTTATAGGAATTTGCATACTTTGAAGGCAAAGTGATAAACACAGAAAATGTAATTAACTTTATATTAATTTGTTAAGTGTTGTGCATCAGCAAATATAGGTAAGAATTTTTTTCTTTAGAATGAATGAGCACTTCAAAGAGTACTTGTGAATGAATTCTAGTCCCATAGGAATGAAGATACTGCACAATATATATGATTCTTCTAGAGACAGCATATTTCTGAGAGCCAATATATGTGTTTACTGCTCCAAGGGCATCTAGACAATACAAATACTTCACTGTAGACTTTATTTTAAACTACATCATTATAATTCAAGTTGTTGATTCCAAAGAATAGAAAAGATTGATTTATATTTTGAAGTCCTATGAAAAAGATTTTATGGGCAATATTTTCAGTTAGTTCATGCCTATTGTATTGTTTTCTTTGTGACTGACAAAACAGTTATGGTTTCAAAAATTTGAATAATAATTCAAGGTATTCTAACAGTTCTGTAGCTGAATATTTTAGGAAGTGTTTGCATAATTGGAGTATTTTGCAGTGTTTCCACAGTGGGAGATAAGCTAGCATAAACAATAGAATAAGTCCCTTCAGTCCAAATATCCATTTGATATAATTTATGAGGGTTTTTTCCTTCCTGTGTTAAGCTGATTTTTTTGTTTCCTTTCATTGTATACTTAACTTGATCATCTAGTATCAGTCAGCTAAGCAGACCAAAGGAACACTCAATTTCTTTATTAATAGTTAAATTTTCTGATAATGTCCCAGTATGCTGCTTGATAACAAACCCATGCTCAGCATTTCCAGGATCCAGTTATTGAATAAGAGCATTCAAATAATTTATCTGAAAAAAAGAGAGAAGGAAAATGGGGTGGATGTAAATTGTACATGATCCTTCTATCATATATTTAATATTTTCAAAATAGAATTGGAATTAAGAACATGTATGCCGTGTAGCATAACATTTTCTTGTCTCCCTGTCTCCCTAAATACATTA